>NC_134093.1:13504512-13813083 GCF_000715075.1 Nicotiana tabacum | reverse complement strand
TAGAGTATGTGGCTCGGTGTCTAAATTGCCAGCAGGTGAAGTATGAGCATCAACGATCAGGTGGGTTGCTTCAAAAATTAGAGAATCCGGAGTGGAAATGGGAGCGGATCACTATGGATTTTGTTGTTGGGCTTCCACGGACTCAGCAGAAGTTTGATGCAGTTTGGGTGATTGTGGATAGGCTGACCAAGTCAGCTCATTTCATTCCTGTGATGACTACCTATTCTTCCGAGCAGCTGGCTCGAGTGTATATCGGCGAGATCGTCAAGCTTCATGGCGTACCGGTATCTATCATCTCTGACCGGGGTGCGTAGTTTATATTACAGTTTTGGAGGGCCGTGCAGCATGAGTTGGGTACTCGAGTGGAGTTGAGCACAACATTTCACCCTCAGACGGACGGGCAGTCCGAGCGCACTATTCAGATATTAGAGGATATGCCTCGAGCGTGTGTGATGGAGTTTGGGGGTTCGTGGGATTAGTTCTTGCCTCTTGCAGAGTTTGCTTACAACAACAGTTATCAATCGAGCATCCAGATGGCACCGTATAAGGCTTTATATGGTAGGCGGTGTAGGTCTCCAGTGGGTTGGTTCGAGCCGAGCAAGGCTAGATTATTGGGTACAGACTTGGTTCAGGATGCTCTGGAGAAGGTTAGGGTGATTCAGAATAGACTACGCACAACCCAGTCCAAACAGAAGAGTTATGCGGATCGGAAGGGTCGTGATGTTGCATTCATGGTTGGAGAGCGAGTCTTGCTCCGGGTGTCACCCATGAAGGGTGTTATGAGGTTCGGAAAGAAGGGCAAGCTGAGCCCGAGGTTTATCGGCCCATTTAAGGTGTTGCAACGTGTTGGGGAGGTTTCTTATGAGCTTTCCTTGCCTCCCAGTCTAGCAGGAGTTTATCTAGTATTCCATGTTTCTATGCTCCGAAAGTATCACGTCGATCCGTCTCACGTGTTGGATTTCAGCTCAGTCCAGTTGGATGCGGATTTATCTTATGTTGAAGAGTTGGTGGAGATCTTGGATAGGCAGGTTCGAAAGCTGAGGTCGAAGAATATTACTTCTGTAAAGGTTCAGTGGAGGGGTCAACCGGTCGAGGAAGCGACTTGGGAGACCGAGCATGATATGCTCAGCGGTTATCCTCATCTTTTCACCACTTCAGGTATGTCTCTATCTTTGTTCGAGGACGAACGTTTTTTTAAGAGGGGGAGGATGTGACGACCCGGCCGGTCGTCTCGAAAGTTGTAGTCTCGTTTCCTCATTTTCTGCTTCTTTTGTGTTCTACAACTGTATTATGATTTATCGGGTTAGTTGGTTCGGGTCCAGAGTGATTTCGGAATGAATTGAGACACTTAGTCTCTTATTTGAAAGCTTAAGTTGGAAAAATTGACCGTATGTTGATTTATGTACAAACGACCTCGGATTTGAATTTTGATGGTTCCGTAAGCTCCGTTAGGTGATTTTGAATTTAGGAGCGCGTCCTGATTGTGATTTGGAGGTCCGTAGTAGAATTAGGCTTGAAATGCCTAAAGTTGGAATTTTGAAAAGTTTGACCGGGAGTGAAATTTTTTATATCGGGGTCGGATTGGATTTTCGGAAGTTGGAGTAGGTTCGTGGTATCATTTATGACTTGTGTGCAAAATTTGAGGTCAATCGGATGTGATTTGATAGGTTTTGACGTCATTTGTAGAATTTGGAAATTTCAAAGTTCATTAGGCTTGAATCCGTGCGTAATTCATGTTTTCGATGTTTGAGGTGATTAGAGGATTTGACTAAGTTAGTATCGAGTTATAAAACTTGTTGGTATATTTGGTTGAGGTCCCGGGGGTATCGGGTTGATTTCGGGTGATTAATGGGTCAAGATTTGAAGTTGTAAGGCTACTAAAGTTTGGACTCAGCTCGTGTAATCGAACCTGCGGAAGTCTCATTACAGATGTGTGCCCGCAGAAGCGGGAGGTAAGCTGCAGAAGCGGCCAAGTGAGTGATGCAGCTGAAGGTCGCAGGTGCGATGATGTTCCCGCATTTGCGCGACCGCAGATACGGCATAAGGGGCGAAGAAGCGGATTTGGCCTTGAAGCTTGACTCCGCAGAAGCGGAGGTTTGTCTCGCAGAAGCGAGTGCACTGGTGCGGACAAATTGGGCGCATGTGCGGAGTTTGGCGCAGAAGCGGACTTTGTGGGCGCGCATGCGAGACCGTAGAAGCGGCTAAGTTGCCGCAGGTGTGGAAAGCCTGGACAGAATGTTTAAAAACAAAGGTTCGCGATTGTAGTCTTATTTCAAAATTGTGGCCTGGTTGATTCCATGGCACTGTATAGTGACTCTATCTTGTTGATATCCGTGTTCTCATCATGTGATAAAGTAATTGAGCTGTCAATCATGCTGGATATCATATGTAGGCTTTATGCCGGTACTATTGGGAACCCTAGTGGTCGTTTCTTGATGTCATCTCACTAATTTCATTGATATTATGTACTCATTCATATTCATGCATTTCATATCATATCTTAGTCTCAATTGTTATTTATTGATACATCATATCATTGTTTTGGGCTGGTTTACATGATATTGTGAGCCCGTGAGTGAGACTGGAGAGATTGATGACTGAGTGAGGTTGAGAGCCTGATTATGAGTGACAGTTATGGGATCGGGCTGCACGCCGCAGCAGTTATGCTGATTTTATGATAGCGCTTGGGCTGTAGGAGCCCCTTCGGAGTATGTACACACCCCCAGTGAGCGTGGTTGATATTATTGAGGGATGGATCTTCCCTGGACATGGATCTTGTCCAAAGTACTTGATACTTGGAGATGGATCTTCTCCACAGGGCTGGATTGGCCTTCCTCGGTACTGGGTGACTTATAATCAGTGATGTATATGTTTTGGGATGGATCTTCCCTTGGTCGTATGGGCCATATACAGTACCGAGTGGTTGAGCATTCGAGAGTGTGAGCACATGAGGCTGACACCATGGTGCATCACATACAACATGTGCATTGGCATGTGGATATAGCAGAGTTATATTCTTTACCTTGTTCGGATTTTCTGTACTTTACTGTTTTGAGTTGCCTATTTAATTTCAAAGCATGCCTACGTTTCTGCACATTTATTTCTATTTTATCTGTATCGGTTGAGTTCGTCACTACCTTTTAGTCTAAATTTTGGACTTGTTACTTACTGAGTTGGATGTACTCATGTTACTCCCTGTACCTCGTGTGCAGATCCAGGCGTTTCTGGTCATGGCGGCGGTTGCTGATTTAGGCTTCAGAGTTTGGAGACTACAAAGGTAGCTACACGGTATTCGCAGGCCTTGACTCTCCTTCTTTATCACTAGTTGTATTTTCAGTTTATTTCTCTAGACACTGTAGTGGACTGTATTCTGATTTAGACGCTCATATACTCTGTGACACCCCGGTTTTGGGATGGATTGTGTCGTATTTTGGATATTTCTGTTTTCGAAAAGGCTTTCCTTAATTATTAAATTGCTTCCATCTTTATGTTCAAAGATTTTACTGTGTTGAGATGTTGAGTTGTGGCTTGCCTAGTTCCACGATAGGCACTATCACGACGATTAGATTTTGGGTCGTGACACTAACATGATTTGCAGTTCAATTTCTATAACACATGGAGAATGTATGGATATCAACAGATTCTTCAACTATATAGTTCCATGGAATTTGACCAAGTCACAATCCCTACGGTGCATGCCCACACGCCCGTCACCTAGCATGTGTGTCACCTCAAAACTAATCATAAGGCACATAATAGGAGGTTTCATACCCTTAAAACCAAATTTAGATATGTTACTTACCTCAAACCGCGCAAATCTCTACTCCAACACACCCTTGCCTCTCGAATCGACCTCCAAATATCCCGAATCTAGCCACAAACAGTACGATACAATCAACACAGGCTAAAGAAAATAATTCCAATAGAAAATACTAAGTTATAAATCAAAAGTCAAAAATCGGCTCACAAGCCGGCCGATCGGCCCACGTCTCGTAATCCGATAAAAGTCACAAAACCCGAAAGCCCATTCAACCACGATTCCAACCATACCAAATTTACCAAAATTCAACACCAAATCGCCACCCAAATCCCCAAATCAAACTCTCCAAATTCCTAGCCTCAAACTCCCAAATTTCACCTTAAATGCACACAAACTAGGTGGAAAATTCAATGGGAAAACAAGATTATTCATTAAAAATGAGTACAAGAGACTTACCTCAAGAAACCCCTCGAAAATCCTCTCAAAAATCGCTAATTCCCGAGCTTGAAATTTTCAAAATGAAGAAAAATGTGGAACCTTCGTTTTTAAAACACTGCCCAGGCCTTCTCGCACCTGCGGCCACTTACCCGCTTCTGCGGTGTCGTAGGAGCGACCCATCGCCCGATTCTGCAGTTTCCTCCGCACCTGTAGCCCACGCTTTCGCTCTTGCTCACTCGCTTCTACGAGCCACAAAGTTGCTTCTGCGGACCCAACTCCCATCTCCATTTCCGCTTCTACGCTTCCATCACCGCATATGCGGCCACGCAGGTGTGGGAATTCCCTCGCACATGCGACCACTGCACACTCCCCTTCAAAATCGCATTTGCGCAACACAACCCACACATGTGATCTCCACATGCGATCAAAGCTCCGCAGGTGCGATTATACTAGCAGACTCCCAGCTTCAGCAATGCACTAAGTCTAAATTTCAATCCGTTAACCATCCGAAATCAACCCGTGGCCCCGCCCCCCAGGACATCAACCAAACACACCAACAAGTCCTTAAACACATTACGAACTTAGTCGAGCCCTCAAATCACATAAAAAAATATCAAAAACTCGAATCGCACCTCAATTCAAGCCTAATGAAACTAAGAAAATTCAACTTCTACCAATGATGTCGAAACCTATCAAATCACGTCCAATTGACCTCAAATTTTACACACAAGTCACAAATGACACCACAGACCTACTCCAGCTCTCGGAACCCTGATCCACGCTCGGTAACCACCAAGTCCACTCTCGGTCAAACTTCTAAATTTTCAACTTTCGCTATTTCAAGCCTAATTCAACTACGAACCTCCAAATCACTATCCGAACACGCTCCTAAGTCCATAATCACCCAACGGAGCCATCAAAACTCCATTCTGAAGTCGTTTACACATAAGTCAACATCCGGTCAACCATTCCAACTTAAACTTTCAACCTTGAGACTAAGTGTCTCAATTCCTTCCGAAATCCCTCCGGACCAGAACCGACTACCCCGACAAGTCACATAACAACTATAAGACACAAAATGAAATGTAAATAGGAGAACATGGCTACAACTCTCAAAATGACCGGCCGATTCGTTACATATAATTTCAAGCTTTATTTTTTTGTTGCTAAACTAGAGAACATTTATAATTGGCACAAAGTTATAAGCTAGTTTGGTTGAAAGAAAAAAAAGTGTGGTTGTATATACTAGCTTGTATTTTTTTTCCTTTTGTTTGCGTATAATAGGCTTCAATATTTCCTTTTGCTAGTGGGTATATATACTAGCCCCGAATGTAATTGGTAGTGAAGCTAGAAATTCATATTACAATAGCATTCAGAAAAATACTGGAGCGTCACACGTTGGATTTGAACTTATTATCCAAGGTAATTTTTGAATCACCTTTATCACTAAATTAATAATTTTTTTTCTCGTGTTAAGGGAATTTAACAGTTCACATATAACTAAAAATTTATTTTTACTTTACTTGCATAATACAATTTTTCGGGAAAGGAAATTTCCCGTATCATGATATGATACTCGACTTGTTCTAGTTACATTATCTTTTTAGCCTATGGATTGAACTTGTATTTGTTTTGAATTTGATTTTGTAAAAGATGCTCTAATATATATGCACAATTAACTACAGACCTGCTTAGCTTTCTATATAATTTTGAGCATAAAATTCAATAAATTAGACAGTAGTCTTTAAGGACAAGACTCAAACAAAACCAGAAAAGAGAAATTTATAAGCAGAAAGTTTTTCATATACACATTTATCACTTAACTATAATGTTTACACCAAACTAAATGCAAGACACGTGTTTTTTATACAAGTATTTATCACTTAATTACTTCAAATGATATGTATTCTCGCTTTATTTTTTAGCTGCTAAGTAAGGTAGTTTTTATGGTTTGATGTAAACATTTGATGCGGGTAATTATTATCTACCATAGGCTGAATTTGATTCTTTTGAATTATAAACATGCATCAAATCTGTTAATTACACTAACTCACGTAAAGGAGATTTGAGATTTTTGCTCTCTTTCACTCTAATTATATCTTTTCGCAGAAGTTTGGTCTAATATCGTCCTTCGTTTTGTTCTTTTCTTTTTGTTTATGCTTTATATTAAGACAATACTGCCACCTCTTGATAGTACTTTAACACCAAAAAAAGAAAAGAAAAAAATTCCTTTGATTTGATCACAATGTTACACTAGGACTTTTTGCTAGTATGTATTATAAACTAGGTAGGATTCCTCAATGTGTAAGACGAGTTTCCAATATGAAACAACTTGAGGCAGAAACTAAAACTTGAGAAGATCAAGAGCTTCATCATATCTTGGTTAGAAGATTTGAAAAACCGACAAACATAATCTATTAAAATATTCTTATGGAAAAACATTTTTAGTAACATATGATAACTTGAGAAGATCAAGAGCTTCATCATATCTTGGTTAGAAGATTTGAAAAACCGAAAAATATAATCTATTAAAATATTCTTATGGAAAAATATTTTTAGTAACATATGATAGATATTTTTTTCGTCTAATAATAATTTTTTGTTGATGTACGATTTTAAGGTAATCAAATTTAATAATTAAACATAAAAATTAATATTATTGTCCTATTTAATTTTAAATTATCAAAATACCATTTTAAATTCAAAAAGATATAAGAATTTAATAGTTCTTGATATATGAATATGGACGAACAAAGAGATTGACACATTTTAACAATACTTATAAAGAAAAGTGATAATACAATCCATTATGTAAAGTACAAAAAAATGAATAGACTTCATAGTTCTATTAAATATTACATCCAATGAGAGGATTACAAATATTTTTAGATATTTTTTTAAAAGAAAATTCTATATAAAGTGTTAAAAGTATATATAAAAATTATATATTTATATGTCGGTTTGGTTCGAATTTTTTTACTCAATACCAAATCAAATCAAATTAAACTTGAGCAGGTCCGATTCGATTTGAACACCCTAACCAGAACCATCGTGTCATCTATTCTTAAACCCTATCCCAAACACGGGTTGTTGTAAAGCATTAATTAAACTTCCTATTTGCATTACAACAAAAGAAGAATAAGAAGAAAAAAAATCAGTTCAATTAGAATCTAGGGAAAAATTATTTTCGTCATATAATACGTTGAATGAATATTGATCATAAATAATACAAACTCAAAATCCGACGCATAATAATGACGTGTGATGAACAACTAAAAATTAATATAAACTACTTTAAAATAAGTATATCTGATTGTTTAATTCAGCAAGATTATTGGACATGCAATTAATGCCTTGCATCGAAAAGACAATAAAGAACAAATTGGCCGTAGAGAAGTTGAAAGCTACTGTCACGACCCGAAATTTTCACCTTCGAAATCGTGATGGCGCCTAATATTTCACTTACTAGGCAAGCCAACGTTAGAATAATATTAGCCATTTTAAAACTATTTTAAATTAATTAATAACAATGAAACAAATGCGAAAATAAAGTATAAAATCAAGTGAATAATCCATAATAATAGCGATATTTAAATACCATCCCAGAACTGATGTCACAAGTGCACGAGCTACTAGAATAATACAAATAAAGGTCTAAATGAAAATAAAGTTGTCTGAAAGAAATACACAGCTATGATAAAGTGGAAGGGGACTTCAGAACTGCAAACGCCATACAGATATACCTCAAGTCTCCTACGAATAGCTGAATCCGAGCAAATCTACTATACGCCGTTGAGACCAACTCCGATATCTGCACAAGAAGTGCAGAGTGTAGTATAAGTACAACAAACCTCATGTACCCAGTAAGTGCCGGGACTAACCTCGACGAAGTAGTGACGAGGCTAAGGCAGGTCACTTACATTAACATGTACGCAATAACAACAATAACAACAATAATATAAATAAAACAGGTATCCTTTTTCAACAATTGAAGCCAACTTGGCAGTCATTATCAATTATTATTTCAATCAGTTTTCGTTGCAGTGTGCAACCCGATCCCACAATATATTCATATTCAATTATGTTGCGGCGTACAACCCGATCCCAATATATCTGTTCAATCAATTATGTTGCGGCGTGCAACCCGTTCTTCCAATAATATATCTGTTCAATCAATTCTGTTGTGGCATGCAACCCGTTCTTTCAATATATTCATTCCAATCAATTCTGCACGCATTCTTCCAATATATTCATTCCAATCAATTCTGTTGCGGCGTGCAACCCGCTCCTCCAATATATTCATTTCAATCAATTCTGTTGTGGCATGCAACCTGCTCCTCCAATATATTCACTTTCATTTCCATTGGGGCGTGCAACCTGCTCCTCCAATATATTCATTTACCAATTCTTATAAAAGAAATTACTCCAATAAATGCAACAATTAATATGAAATTATAAGACAACAAACATACAATAATTATGATTTATTAGAAATAAGTGATGACAAGTAGCAATTAATTATAGAAATTAAGGATGCAATAGGCATTTTAATAATTAGTATACTAAACGTCAAGTGGCAATTATGTCACACAAATCAAATAAGCATGTAGTAATTATAGCATGGATTCAAGGCATGATATTGAGCAAAGAACACGAGAGAAACAATTAATATAATAATTAATTCATGATTTAAAACGATTTATGATTTTTCAAGTAATTATACAAACAATTAATTTGACGACGTATAGACACTCGTCACCTCGCCTATACGTCGTTCACATGCATTTCATATAACAAATAATTTAAGGGTTCTATTACCTCAAGTCAAGGTTAACCACGACACTTACCTCGCTTTCCAAGCAAATTCAAGAATCCAATAAACCCTTGCCTCGTAAATTCGTGTTCGAAATCCTCAAATCTAGTCATAAACAATTCAATATACTCAATACAAATCGTAAGAATTAATTCAATATGAATTTACTAATTTTTCCAGATTAAAATCCGAAATTCATCTAAAAATTCATCAATGGGGCCCACATCTCGAATCTCAAAACAACTTACGAAATCCGAACACCTGTTCCGAGACGAGTTCAACCATACAAAAATTATCAAATTCCGATGTCAAATGAACCTTCAAATCTTAAATTAAAGTCTTTGAAGATTTCTACCATTTTCATCTCAATCTTTACCCATTTGAACTCAAAAATCTTCCCACAAACCTTATTGGTATAAGCATATATAAATAACACTCTTAGGCTCAAGAATCATAGTCCTAATCAACCATCTTATTCCCAAATCCGAAATTGAAAAAACTAGAGTATGAACCTTACCTCTTAGATGAAGAACTTGAGAGATTTCTTGTTGGATTTCAAGGCTTGAGCAAGATTTGATGAATAAGACACTTGAACTTCTTCCTCTCTTTAGAACACTCTCACTTCTCTCTAAAAATATCAGGTTTTAGTTCAAAAATAACTTAGCCCCTCTCCCTACCCGGCCTTGGGGGTATTAAATGAGCTTCTACGTGCGCGGCCGCGCAATTGGGCAAGTGATCGCGCATCTGGGCGCGCATATGACACGGGTCCAGTAAAATGGACATAACTTTCTGTATACATATCCAAATAATGAACGATTTGAAATGTTAGAAATAGACTCGAAGATCTTTCATTTGATAGGTTGTCCATCACATAACTCCTTATATATATATATATATATATATATATATATATATATATATATATATATATATATATATATATGCTCTCAAAAATTTGGTCTTGTGCGTACTCATTTGGAACTTTAGTCTATTATGAAATTTTCCAACTTGGCTTAGACTTAGGACTTTCCTTAGACTCCATATCACTTATAATATGTCTCGTACACTTATTATCATATCCAATAGGTGTCCATCATGTTAATAGTCCTCGAATGAGAAATAGAGTCCGCCCCCAAACACATAACATAACTTATCTCTTCTTTCGCACATTTCAATTTCCCGTATTTTACTAACTCCCAAAATTTTCAAATATTTTGCCAAAGTTTCCTTTGTAACTGGGCCTATCCACCTGCCAGAGAATCCCAGAAACCAATCTTAATAACACATACATAATCCAATCAACGTAACATAACATGAAAACAAAACAATACTAACAGTGGCCTCATAAGCAATATATTTCTAGAAAATGAACGACATTAACATCAACTATTCAGGTGATACGTAACTCATAGCAGGTAAGCTCCCAACATCTTCATAAAACACAGAAATGAATATTTAAATTAAAGATGACATTTTTTGATCATCACAGCTACTACTATATATCTAATTCAATATCAACGACTGGAAACTGTCTTTTCATGGATAATTACCTTATTTAGCTTAACTATGTTAGATACTCGATCGGGTGGCCTAATGCATGATGTACTACAAAACAAATTGTGTTGATATATACTAGACGAGTGGCGCGTACACCGCACGGGCGCTTGCCCGACACATTATTTGTTTAATTTGCACAGCTATAGGTTACTCAAAATCAACATGCAGAACATATTTTCGAGCAAGAAGTCACATACTTGTAAAAATAGCCAGGCTAAATCCCAATTAATAATACAATGGAGTGACATAGGAGATAATATGCAAAAAAAAACTTCCTCTTTCCCAACCCATTATGCAGAACACAATGGCCAATTACTACTTCACTTACAAAAAAATGTACTAAATCAAGTAGAAAATCATTGACCTCAAAGAGTTTTCGCCGTCAGCCAGAAAAAAGAATTCAATTCCCAAGCTGCATCATAGGAGAGAGCAACTCCTGCAAGTCAAAGAATCAATGATCCCTACTTCATGAACAATGTACTGATTAAGAAACCATATGATTGATAAAGATGAACCAGATAGGATAGGTTACCATATCATAATTAGCAGAACCGAATATCTTGCATGATTTTTGTGTTATCATTCAGGATCACTAATCTGCTTGAGAAATCTGAGCACTCCTTCTCATTTAATAATCTTTACATGTAAAATAGACCAGATTAATGGACTGTCTAGTTATCAAACTATTGTACAAACAAGAGTAGACGATTAACATTAGCAACCCCCAATAGAACTGTCACGACCCAAAATCCACTGTAGATCGTGATGGCTCCTAACGCCGCCGTCAGACAAGCCAACGGTAATTTACTAATTCAATTACCCATCTTTATTACCTATGAAATCAAAATTTCCATTAACTAATTAGTATAAAATAGGATTTACAGAGTGAAGCAATGATGGTTATATGAACTACCGTACCAAACATCCAGAAGCAATGATGGTCAAAAGGTTCTATTGATTTCGTAGTAGTGGTAACAAGTGCAGTGTCATTGGAAGATGTCGGTATGGAATTTCACAGGTGGGTTATCTCCTGTGAAAAGGTTAGCGGTTGCGTAATTTTGATGAAGTTTCTACGAAGAGTTCTACTTACTACCGGGCAGAAGGTCGAATATGCGATTGTGGCTGATAATTCGGAATGTTCATGAAAAGTTTAACAAGAGATTTCGAGAAATATGGTGGATTAACGGTGCGAGATCATGGTAATTGAGAAGGAGGAATCTTTGTGGGTTTGACATTTATGTGATTGTATCTTAAAGCTAAGTGGGGGAGCCCACCGTCTACAATTGGGTCGCGCGGTTGTCTGCTTGTGCAAGTTTTGGGAAGACTTAGAGCTTATGCTTATTGTGGATGTGATGCATAAGGGAAAGAATTTATTCGGTTGCTTCTTTGAGAGAGTGTTCATGTGCTGACAGAGCGTTGAAATTAGTTATATTTGGGACCAGGTTAAAGTAGGTGACTCTCAACTAGGGTTCAAGTAGGTTTAAGAATTAAAGTACAACATCTAAGGATTTTGGGTCCGTTGTGTGGCTAAGGATCGAGTTTTTACAGTGGATTATAAAAAGGACTTGGAGTGTTTCTATGTTGGCACTGGAGGTCTGCGGTACGATGTTACAGAGATGGAAGAAAATAACTTCGTATTCGTAGAGGATCTTTCAGAATAGGGGTACCCGTTGGAGATGTTATTGTGCGCATAAAGGGTGGATGAGATGGTTCATGGGTATTGAGACGATGTGGTCTCGTGATTCCGGTCACTCAGGATGAGTGCTGATTGAATTTGTTATATTTTATTTTGAATGGAGCTATTATTATATCTAAGGCAAGTCAAGAGTAAATTGGAAGAAGTTGGGACGATTAGTAATAGTTTGAATCAATGTGTTTGTGGCAATGATCAGTTCCTTCGGCGTGTTAAGTTATACAAGTGGTTTGTGGTTGTACGTGCAGGCTTGACAGCCCCCATAACTTGTTGGATTTGGGAGGTATTCGATTCCTATGGCATTGCTATATGTAAGCGGATTCCAGAAGAGTTATGGCAGTTT
Organism: Nicotiana tabacum; assembly: GCF_000715075.1. Lineage (NCBI taxonomy): Eukaryota > Viridiplantae > Streptophyta > Magnoliopsida > Solanales > Solanaceae > Nicotiana > Nicotiana tabacum. The sequence continues at coordinate 13,800,479 of NC_134093.1, read as the reverse complement.
AGACCACAACTTGATGTTTGTATTTTCTGCGATTATAGGAATTCAGTTGCGTGTTGCAATTGTTCTTCTGAAATGAGTTAAGTGGAAGGTTTCTAGCCAATGAAGTACTTATTCTACTTGTAGTTCAGGGGTTATAATGAATTCTTGTACTCTTGCGTAGCGGCATGTTAGGCGTAGTAAGCGGCATAGGAATTGGAAGTTGAGGATCAAGGTTGTGACTCGGTGTTGATAAGAATGTCATGAGATCGGATTAGCAGGGAAGAATTCATATGTTCAGAGTAAGATGGCATTTTCTTCAGTATCACCTGAGAATGGTGTCCGGGGTAAGGGGCATGTGTATCGATTTGCGGATTCTTGATTTGCTTTACAAAATTAGTACGATTGGTGATATGGAGGTGCAGACTTCGCTTCCTAGTGCGGAAGGTCGTGGGAGCGTATCCCACGGAAAAATTTGTATAAGTGTGACATATTAGCCACTTGATTGTTAAGGGTTGAAACCAAGTATGTAGATTCGGGTACTATCGCTAATGTGAGAAGTTTATGCCTGAAAGGTGCTCTATTCATTTGGTTGTGGACTATGGAAGTTTGGTCCAAATTGGACGACTGCTCGTGTGTGTCATGAATATGGTCATTGTGGATCCTTGAAAGGATGTTATCCCAATATGGTATGATCAGAATCGGCTTGAGGTCCATTGGTGGACCTAAAGTGAATGTATGCTCTACGTTAGGTCATATGTTTTCATTCAGCATAGCACTGTTTGTGGAGGAGTCTTCGGGTGTTAGATATTATTCATCTCGTCAACTATCCTATGTAATACTATATTATGCCATGTGCGTTGTCCAAAAGCCTTGATTATTTGCACATGTATTGTGATCATGTGTAGCTTGTGGTGTTGTATGAGCAAGATGGCTCTCGAGATACAGGTCATTTATTTCACCTTAATTGTGCTTGGGTTTTTGTAGCGTATGGTGTTATCCGTCTCCCCAAAATTGTATTAAGCACTTGGCGTGCTTGTGGCCGACATTTGGACATTTCGTAAGTATAAGCATTTCGGCTTGATGGGTCTTTCCTTATTGATTGTTATGTGTGGATTGGGTGGCACGCCGCCACGGGTACATTATTTGGATCAGGTGGCACGCCACCAAGGGTATGTTTTGTGGATCGGATTGCGCACCACAACAATATCACATTCGGATTGGGTAGTAAGCCGTAACGGTATCATGTATGGATCGGGTTGCATGCCGCAACAGTGAGATGTTGAGTATGGTCCCTTAAACTTATTTTGTGTGCCTTGTTTCTCATCTATAAGATAGGTTAATAACATCTGTTTGGCCGTGTTATTAGTTACGCGGGTTGGATGGTTCTTTGCCAGAGTTCGTTCTTCCTTATGGGTCATACTCGGGTTGAAGCGTGTTGGTGCTTTAATGGCATCGTATGAGATTTTAGACGTTGTTTGAGGTGGTTTATTGCCCAAGCAGCTTGTATGGGTGAGACGAGATTATTGGGCCTTAGATCAGTGCGATCGGAGTTATGTTGGGTATTTTAAAGAGAAACTATCGTTATTCAATTCATAATGAGGTAATTGTTCTTGTCAGGATGAGAGACTCAATGATTTATTGATTCGGTAGGTGGTTATGAGTTTTTACACATCTCTTTCATCGTGGCAGTATTGCGAGAGTTGGAACAGAGCTTATATGTGTTATGAGGTGTACTGCGAGCATCAGATTCGTGAAACTTCAGCTATTGTGGTCGGAGGATGCTTTTATGGTCAAACGACTTATGTAGTGCATGGTGTGATTTCAGCGGAGTAGCATGATAGTATTTGGTACAGTGTGTGGTGATTGATGTAGTGTTCTTATGTTAGAATTGGGTCTCGTGGAGAATTCTGGATGTTGGAATTTGGTTCTGAAGCTTGTTCGCTAAGGTTATAGGAAGGATCTTCAGTCTGGCTCCAGCTAATACGCTCACATGAGTTGTTGTGGCACGGGTAGGTACATGAGGTGTTAAACAGTGATTTTGGACAACTCCAGAGCAGTTCTTGGCATGTTCGAGGACGAACGTATATTTAAGTAGGGGAGAATGTAACAACCCGACCGGTCGTTTTGAGCTTTAGCACATCTTTCGGTGGTTTGAGGCCTTGGGTAACTCCACTTCATGTTTTATAACTTGTACGGTTGGTCGGAGTTGAATTTTGGGAAGTTTTTTTTTAGTGGCTAATATATATATATATATATATAACCCAAAAAAAGGGGTCCAAAATTACAAGATTTTCAAGACAATGTAATAAATGAAAGCTTCTAGTATCTAATAGTAAGACTAGAAATAATAAGCTAGCTATTACAATGATATGGGATATATGCTTCCAGGAAAAAGTAGTGCTAGTGATCCAACAGCCAAGAGCAACAACCAAACAGTAGCACCTCCAAAGTTCACATCAGGCACCAAGTTATGCATTCCATAGGACAAGATTCCAATGGACAAGGCAAGTATGGACTCCAGCCAGTCTTACCGTTGCACTGAAGCTATCCAAATCTGATAAATCCATGTATAGCATGACCTCCTCAATGATGTATTCCTTTTTTCTTTGTAGTCAGTCATGGGGCTAATAAGATCATTTGGATAAAACAAACACTGCTCGCTTGAAGAATGTGTACAATATAGTATTTTCTCATCTCCAGAATGAGTATGCAACCACACTAATACCACTGGACAAAAGAAATGTGAGAAGTAGTACCAAAATGGGATCGTTCTGAAGACGTGTGATCTGCTCTTTAATCTGTAATATCACATATGTGCTCACTCGCAGCATTGGAAGATGTTTCTTTCCAGTTTCGACCCTTCAACATCCACTATTTGTGATCAGCTATTTGTCTCGATATGCTCTTTTTCAGTTCAAATCTGCCACCCCAGAACAAAGAAAATGTCGTAATATCTAAAATAAACCATGCATCTTGGTAGGATGTTCATCAGATGTAGCCGTGAAAGATTCTTCACTATCAGGAGCCAAATTAACTGTTGATTTGGTTTTGCTGTACCATATACACCCAAGAACACGTTTGCACATTTTGTATAATTCTTGAGTAATATAATAGACTTGTTTGCCCATTACAGTCCAATACCCAGAATCTTTACTAATATCAATTGAACTCATGATGCCATATAGGATTACACTGTACATCCCGACAGAGAGATTAATTACCTGACCACGTGTATTGTTTGTCCAAATATCACAGCACTGTTTGCCCACCTGTGTTGTCATGTTGTTGAATTTCAAGATTCTTAGCAGCCATCCTTGCATTCTGTTAGAATGCCTTGTAAAGATCTTGCAATTTGATTTCCCGAGCTTCCTAATGCAGCCTAACAATAGTCGTGTTCCAGAATCATAACTCTGCAGCAATTGTAATGCTATATGTGGACTGTAGAACATTGAATTCCAGTATGCAGTCACATTGGAATGGAGCATAATGTTTTTTTATGACAAAAACTCATTTGCCTTCTTATTTGAGTTTTTCCATATCTCAATAAGACACCACCAGAATGAGCTTAGCTAATACCACTGAGAGATGTCTTATTGAGACACAGAGGCATAAGTGAATAAGCATGAAGCAACATCTGTCATTTTATTAACGTTGCTATCCATCAATCAGGTGCTTTTCTCTTTGCTATCCTTACTCTTAGATTAGAGATTTGAGATTTGTCCTTGTTGATCAGTCTCCTTCCTGCAGTAGGCAATTCATAAAAGTTGTTAAACTGAAGATTAACTGCAAAAGAAAACACCATGTTAGCTAAGAAATCAGCCATTGTATTGCCCTCTCTGAACACGTGTTGGAAGATCATACTGAAACGATTCCTTATCTCCTTGATCTTCTGTACTTCTGCACCTAAGCACCAAGGTGGATCCCATTCCCCTTCTATCACCTTCTTCAAAACCAAGGAGTCTGTCTCCAATATGAGGGGATGTAGATCTTGTTCAACACAGTATTCCAGACCTTCTAGTATTGCCTTTGCTTTAGCTACAACATTGGTAGTGATGCCAACTTCAACTGCTCTTGCATGAATCAAATCACATGCATCATCTCTCACATAAATTTCAATTGAGCTATGTCCCGGATTTCCTTTTGAAGCACCATCAGTGTTACATTTATACCATCCTCCATAAGGCATCTGCCATGTGACTTTTCTAGTGATCAGAATAGGTCTATATTCTTCAAAAACCTCGATCATGCCAGGCCATAGTAATGGTATATTGGATAACCATGAATATCTAACTCTTGCCAAGAAGTGAAGAGTCTTGTTAACTTTATGTATGACTCTATTAGTAGACACTGATCCCCCATTTTTGCCTGTGTTTCTCTTCTTCCATAATTCCTAAGTGATGATAGCTGGAGCTGTCTTAAACAAAGGATTCAGTTTTGGACAACATTTTGCATTCCACCAAGCCCTTATAACTTGTTTAACCTGCACCAGTAAGATATTAATCCCTGCTGCCCCCAAGAATGTCCTCCAAACTTTGTCAGTAGTGGGGCTAGTTAGGAATATACTTGCCACGACCCGAAATTCCCACCTTCGGGACCGTGATGGCGCCTAACATTTTACTTGCTAGGCAAGCCAACGTTAGAATAATATTAGCCATTTTTAAAAAATTCAGTTGAAATGATAATAATTCAACCAAATATCTGGAATAAATATGAAATAGAAAATTTTCCTACAATCCCAAAACCGGTAATACAAGTCACAAGCTCTACAGAGTTTACTAGAAAATTTCTAAATACAATTGTTCCATAATAAAATCAACAGTGCAGGAAAATATCAGAAGGTGACTTTGAGGCATGCGAACGTGACAGCAGGTATACCTTAAGTCTCCACAATAATGTCCGATCAATTAGTAAGATTATCAACAACACTGAGGTACCTGAATCTGCAACCCGCTTCAACAATATAAACATAAAAAAAATCCAGTTGCAGCGTGCAACCCGCTCCTCCAATAACACAAATTAAACAACTAATTACGGTGTACCACAAAATCAAAAGGAAGAACGAGTCTACACGAAGAAGTCACAATTAATGAAAAAGCTACATGATAGCTCACGAAGTCAAATAGAAAGGTAATAACAATCCACAATCAAGGCATATTTTATACGCATCAATTAATAATTAAGGCATGTAACAAACAAAGCAGTAATTCAACAAGTGACTACAATTAACAATTAGCATATAAGGGTAAACTTGACAACAAGGATGGAATATGTGCTAAAAATTTCAAGTAAAGCATGTACAAACAATTCTAACAACAAAAGATATAATCATGACACGATATTTACAAACAAGTGTATAAAAGGAGCCTAACGGTCCAAACTGGTCAAATACCACATATAGGTTGTGTACCCACTCGTCACCTCGCGTACACGACCTTCACATAACATGAATGACACAATCATATCAAATCCTAAGGGGTAGTTTACCCCACACAAAGTTAGACAAGACACTTACCTTAACGGAGTTAAGGCCGATATTCCAAAATAGCATTCTCATGTGAATTGACCTCCGGACGGCTCTAATCTTTCTTGAGCTTTCCTTACATTACTACAATGTTCCAGAAATCCTAGCAACTTCAATCTATTTATAAACATAATAAAAGTGAACTATAATTAGGAAGATATGCATGGTTTCAGCTCATTTGAGCATTTTATCAAACACTAGGTGTGCAAATTTGGTTACAAGATTCTTCTACAAGATTTCCTTCACTCCACAACCCAATCCTTACTTATTTGAGCTCAACAATCTTCCCACAAACCTTATTGGTATAAGCATATATGCATAATACTCTTACATCCAAAAATCATACTCTCAATCACCCATCTGTTACCCAAAACTTGAAATTGAAGACTGGGGATTTGAATCTTACCTCTTAGATGAAGATCATGTGATTGGATTCCTTGATTCTTGAAGATTGGTGCAAGATTGGATGATTCAAATGTTAGATTCTCTCCTTCTCTCTCTAAAATGCTCTTACTTCTCTCTAAAACCCTCAGATTAACACCCCAAAATAAGCCCCAAAGGCTATTTATCAAAATGGGTCGGGTTATGAAAATAGGAAAATTAACCCTCCGAACTCAAGTCTGCGGTCGCATAATGGATCGCACAATTGGTATGCGGGTCGCACATTGCACCGCCAAACTGATGCCCAGAAATGGGCTTCACTGGACAAGTTTGCGACCATTTTGTGGTCGCACAACTACTTCTGCGGACCGCAGAATTGGCCGCAGAATTGTATTATGCCAGCATTTAGTAATTTGGTTATAACTTCTTGTAGGAGTGTCCAAATGACAAACGGTTTGAAGCGTTAGAAACTAGACTCGAAAAGCTTTAATTTTATAGGTCATAAATCACATAACTCCTTATATGGAGTCCTCTCCTTAGACCCCACATCACTTATAATATGCCTCGTACACTTATTATCATATCCAATTGATATCCATCATATTAATAGTCCTTGTCTACACACAGAATAATATAATGAGCACATATCAACTTTCTAATTTTGCCAAAATAAGCTGAATTATACTACGAACTTCCAACTCCAATTCCGGACATACGCCTAAGTCCAAAATCACCATACAAAACTATTGGAATCATCAAAGTTCCATTACGAGGTCGTTTACACAAAAGTCAAACTCCGGTCAACTCTTTTCATTTAAGCTTCCAAAACAAGAATATATTGTTCTTTCAATTAAATCTTGAATCATCAAAAAATCAAACTCGACCGCGCGCGCAAGTCATAATACACACTATGAAGATGCTCGAGGTCTTAAGCCATTGAACGGGACACTAATTCTTAAAACGACAAGTCGGGTCGTTATAATATTTTCAATGGTCTCTTCCTGTGGATTTTGGCAGCACCAAGATCTTGATACCTGTATATATCCATTCCTTTTCCATATATCATCTGTAGGTAATTTATTTCTCCATAATATCTACAAGAAAAATGAGATTTTGAATGGGAATCCTTTAATCCACATGTGTTTGAATTCTGGAATAGGGATTTCTCTATGTCTGAGGAAATGCCAGGCATTACTAATAGTAAACTTGCCTGAAGAGTTTGGCATCCATTGTGATTTGTCCCAGTATTCCTCACTGCCTTCATAGTGGAAATGTTGTCTAATGTGTTCTGCAATATCTTCAGGTACACTTTGTTCCAGCAGCTGCTCATTCCATGCTCCTCCTTACCTTAATTTGATACCTCTTGTAATTCCTCATTTATTGGGAATTCTGGTGGCACTACATGATATAGTGCACCCAAACATATCCAGTTTTTTTGCCATATATTTGTTGTTCCACTCTTCAATTCCCAAAGGATCTCATGTTCTACTTCTTCCCTAACATTCAACATTTTTCTCCACACATGAGAACCTTGTATGAATTGCATAACAGTATGTATTATTTTTTTGCAGTATTTGTTCCACATAAAGTTAGACCATAGAGTTTTGGTGGTCCTAAATCTCCACCAAAGTTTAGCAAAAAGTACCCTTGAGACATCATGTATTGATCTGAAACCTAGTCCTCCCTACTCTTTAGGAAGACATAAGTTTTGCCAAGAAGTCCAATGTCTACTCCTTCCTTCCTCTTTAGTACTCCAAAAGAATCTTGCAAAGATCTGATGTAAGTGTTCCATAATATTTTTAGGGGGGTCAAGAACTGATAGTAGATACAAAGGCATGCTTTGCAACACACTACTAATCAGTGTTGCTTTTCCTCCAAACGATAGGAGTTTTCCTTTCCAGGACTGCAACTTAGCCTTAACTTTCTTCACTAGCTCAGCATAATATTCCTTCCTTCTTCTAGCATAGAAAATAGGACACGTTAAGTAAACGACTGGGAATTATCCTCTGGTAAATCCTGTAATATCTCCCATTGCCTGAGACACTACACGTGATACATTATCATGCATGTAAAATGAGATCTTAGCTTTGTTGATCAACTGGCCTGATACCTGCTCATATCTATGAAGGACTGCCATGATCTTGTTCAATGAAGGGGGGTGAGCTGACGCAAATATTATTGTATCATCAGCATATGCAAGGTGATTCAAAAGATCAGTCCATTTAGGCATACCAAATCCCTTAAAAGTTGTATCCTCAAATCAAAGATCTAGATAGTACCTCAGCTAATAATATAAATAATGTTGGAGATAAAGGATCTCCTTGCTTCACTCCCCTTGTTGATTTGAAGAAACATGTGGTCTGGTCATTCACCAAGACCGAATACCAATTATTAAAGATCAAATTCCACAGCATTGTGATAAAGTGTTCTGCAAATCACATTCTCCTTAATACATGCAACATATACTTCCAAGATATCATATCGTAAGTCTTTGCCATATCCAGCTTAATGACAACATTAGCTGGCTTACCTCTCAGTCTTATGTGAGTGACAATTTCCTGTGTAAGAAGTATATTCTCAAATATGTTCCTACCCTTCACAAATCCAGATTGATTAAGAGAGATTAGAGAAGGTAGAAATCTTTGTAGTCTGTCATAAATCACCCTGGACGACACCTTGTTTATAAAGTTACTCAAACTTATAGGTCTTAAGTCTAAGAAAGTCTCAATCATGTTCTTCTTAGGCAGTAGTACCAAGTTGGTATAAGTGATTAACTTTGGTAGTGTTGCACCCACATAACATTGAAGAACCATGTTGTGTATGTCATTGCAAATTACATCCCAACACTCTTGATAGAATAGTCCAGTAAATCCATCAGGACCACTGGCACTATTATCACTAAGTGCAAAAACTGCAGCCTTAACTTTATCTAGTGTTGGATATCTACACAGCTCTAAATTTTGCTCCATTGTAACCATTATAGGTATGTTCTCCAGCATAGAGTAATCTGTGGGATCCCATTCTGTAGTGAACTGCTTCTAGTAGAACTCAATTGCAGCATTAGCCATATGTTCCTGATCTTCTAGCCAGTTGCCATCAGCATTTTGTATCCATTTCAATTGCAACTTCTGCCTTTTACCATTAACATAATTGTGGAAAAAGTTAGAGTTTCTATCACCTTCAGCAAACCATGTCATCCCTGCTTTCCGCTTCCAGTACTGCTCCTCTAAGCTTAGATATTTTTTCAATTCTGCTTGGGTTTTTTGAAGAACTATCCTATTCTCAATCGTAGGCTTCTCCTAAATTCGGAAGCTTTAAGTTGGAAGAGTTGACTAAGGTTTGACTTTTGAGTAAACGACCTCAGAATCAAGATTTAAAAGTTTCAATAGGTTTGTATGATGATTTTGGACTTATGAGTATGTCCGGATTTGGATTTAGAAGTCCGTAGGTTGATTTGATGCTTTTTAGCAAAAGTTGGAAGATTGAAGGTTTAGAAGGTTGATAGATTTGACCGAGAATTGACTTTATTGATATCGATTCTGGATTATGGTTTCGGGAGTTGGTATAGGTCCGTTATGTCATTTGGAACTTACATGCAAAATTTGAGGTCATTCCGGGTTGGTTTGGTATAGTTCGGCATGAGTTTTAGAAGTTTAAAAGTTCATTAGTACAATAGGCTTGAATTGATGTGCGATTCATGGTTTTGATATTGTTTGGTATAATTTGAGGCCTCAAGTAGGTTCGTATTATATTTTGGGACTGGTTTGTATGATTGAATGGGGTCCCAGAGGCCTCGGATGTGTTTAGGATGTGTTTGGGTTGTGTCGCGCTTTTATTTGATATTTCGGCATCGTCTCTTTGGGCATAAAGGGAACTATATTGAGAAAATGACTTTTTATTTGTGATTATATTGAATTATCAGACCCATATCGTAATTACGGATCCATAGAAATAAGAATCATTGAATTTTGATGTCGTATGAGAGAGTTATGCCCATTTCCGTGTCGGACAAAATTGCTGGTTTTTGGTGCGAAGCTTTGTTCTTCGCGAAAGCGAGAGAGGTTCCGCGAACGCGAAGAAGGATTTCTGAGTTGACCGGTCGACGCAAAAAATTACTCTTCGCGAACGCAAAGGTATCCCGCAAAGGCGATGAAGAAAAATCATCTAGACAGTGTTTTAAACCGAGAACTTTAGTATTTTGGCCATATCTTGAGTTGTAGAGCTCCGTTTGATATGATTTTTGCGACGTTGTTCTCGTCTCAACAAGGGGGTAAATATATGACCTTTATTTTGATATTTATCCATGGTTATTTCCGTTGGGTATTACTTTTATCCGTATTTGGATTGTAGAAATTAGGATTTTGAGCTCAAAGTTGAGAAATGGTAAATCCTTGATTTGAGAGTCGATTCATCGATGGAATTGGATGATTTTCTGGATATAGACCACATGAGTTATGGGTAATATTTATTTTCAATAATTTTTGAAATCTGGACACGTGGGCCCGAGGGTTGACTTTATTGACTTTTCGAGCGGTGTTAGGAATTGTTATAAATTGATTTATTATGAGTATTAGAGTATATTTTTATTGGTTTGCACATTGTTTGACTACTTTGGAGCAACGGGCATCGATTTGAGGTGTTAGAGTGGCGTTGGAGCTGGTTATGAAACTTCGGAGCGAGGTAAGTCTCATTTCTAACGTTGTGAGAGGGAACCCCGTACGTGTTATATTCTTATGTGCTACATGTTGTGGGAGCTAGGCACGTATGAGGTGACGGGTGCTCGTGCATATGCTAGAATTTCTTATTATGTCCAGATAGACTTAGGTTCACACAATGCTATAATTGTATTATTTGGGTTATCTTTGCTTGTTTAATTTCTTTATTTCGCGTTACGACTTGAGACAAGACTTGCATAGGGTGATAGACTCGCTATTGTAGAGATGTAACGAGCTACTTGATAATTCACGGAATAATTTGTGCTTCCCTTATGAATTTCTCTCGCATTGTGCATATTCATTACAAAGTTTTTCTTAAATGTCGTAACTCACACGTATATTCGTGAGTGGGGTCAAGGACCCGTTAAAGCTTTTTACTCTTATGGGATCGGGCCGTTCGCCTCGGCAGGATTATATACCACACTCTTGTGGGAGCGGGTCGTTCGCCTCGGCAGTATAATAGATGCATCTATGATTCGTGTTGTTCGACCCTCGGTAGCGTACACATTTATAATGGGATCGGGTTGTTCACCTCGGTAGTATCATATTTCTTACGGGATCGGGTCGTACGACCTCGGCATAATCGTGTGTTATATCGCTAGTAGTCCAAATATTTACGAGATTATCCTTCCATTGATGCCTTGCATTTTATATGGTATTTCTTATTCATTTGATATTGGCACTTGATATTTTTCCGAGCTGTTGAGATAGGATACGAGATTGAGAAATTTATATCTTTAAAAGAATTTTGAAAGATTATGCTGGATACCGTTTTATCCCACTATTACTGTTGTGTTGTGCTTCATATCTATTTAGGATTTTGCATACTGCTTTATTAGACCTCTAGTAAGTGTCGATGTCGACCCCTCATCATTACTTCTCCGGGGTTAGGCTAGATACTTACTAGGTACGTGTTGATTTACGTACTCATGCTACACTTGCTGTACTTATCGTGCAGGTATGAATATATATGTCTGATGGTCTTTCGGGAGCAAAAGCGCGGCTGTTGCGAGGACTTTACGGTGAACTGCATTGGCACACTTTTACCTTATATTTTCAGTAAAATGTAAGTAACTACGAGTTATTTTAATGCACCGACCTCTCTATTTGAACAAGATTTATGACTTTACAAATAATAAAAATAAATAATTAAGTGTTGGCTAGCCTAACGACGACGTTGGGCACCATCATGGCCTATAGTAGATTTTGGGTCATGACAGTAAAACTTCCCTTTTATAAAGGGGAGTCTCATTATTCACTGAAGACATTGTAACGCACGCATTCCAAGACAAGATACTATTATTTTTTCTGTTATTGAAAGTTCTTATTCTTGTTCATCAGTGTTGGCCATTGTGAGTCCGGATCGAGGGTGGATATTTCATTAAGGCTGGAATCATCCTCCTCAAGCGGTTTGATAATTTACCACTCTCTCCGTTTCAATTTATGTGAACATGTTTGATTGTGCACGGAGTCTAGGAAAAAATAAAGACTTTTAGAATTTGTGGTCCTAAACAAGTCAAAAAGAGGTCTAGAGTATTTGTGTGGTTATAAAAGTTTCTCATTAAGGGTAGAATTGAAAGTTTAAACTAAATTATTTCCAAATTTAAAAATGGGTCATTCTTTTTTGAACGGACTAAAAAGAAAATAGGTTCACATAAATTAGAACGGAGGGAGTATATATTTATCTGTTTAATATAACGTAATTTACCGTTTGTATCGAATTAATCCGCGTATTCTTAAAACTATTTATAAATTTAATTGTTATCCATTTTTTAGGGTAAACATTAATATGAACAATGAGAATATATTTTTTTTTTATGTGTGCCAATGAGATGGAACTCTGGATATTTTCCTACTGATATCACGTTGAATTATGTAATTATATCATTTAAATATTTAAGTTGTACCGAAGAGAGACATATTTGTTTAATAAATTATGCCTTTAACAAGCTCCCTCACATGCATTTGTCTAGTGCCTGCTGTGATATACAATATCAAATTATATGATTATTTCGTTTAAAAACTTAAATTGTAAAGAAAGAGACTTATAATATACAACGCCAAATTAAATAAAAGATACGTTGACGTACAACAAATATAAAAGAGAATGAAGCAAGATAATTATAATATACAACACAAATTAAATAAGCCACGCTTATTTTATTTATTATCTTGAAATAGTAGAGTAAATGAAGAGTACACTATACAACACCAGTACTCTATTTATTAATTCTTGGAGCAGCTTATTCTAAATCTTCCATAATATATAGTCCCATAGAACTATTTAATTAACCCATTGTGGGAGTAATTTGAACAATGAGTTTCCAGTTAACAACCACAAAAACTCGACCACAAACATAATTCAATGGTTTAACCATACCAGGGAACAAAAACTGAACTTTGGCTATGGGATTTTCTTTCTCAATTATTTTCTTAGCAGTCTCCGCTGGCTTCCCCACAAGTTCAGGCCATGATTGCTTTCCTATAGTTAAAAATATATAACGGCAAAGGGTCAAATATACTTCTCTATTTTCAAAAATGGTGTAACAATACTCATCGTTATATTATTGGACTATTTATACCCCTGCAGTTATAATTTGGGTTCAAATATACCTCTCATTTAAACGGAGGGCCACGTGTCATCGCCCTGTTGGTCAATTCTAAGTATCTCCTAATTAATTAAAAATACTCATTACCCATATCCGAAAAATAATTTTTTTTTTTTGTAAAAACTGAAAAAAACTAAAAAATATTTTTACTAAAAACTGAAAAAAACGAAAATATTTTTTTTGGCTTTAAAAAAACTGAAAAATATTTTCTAAAATAATATTTTTGTAAAAACTGAAAAATAAAACTGAAAAATAATTTTCTAAAGCAATTAAAAACTGGAAAAAACTGAAATATTTTTAACTAAAAACTCAAAAAAGTAAATATTTATTTTTTCAGTTTTTACAAAAAATATTGTTTTAGAAAATTGCTTTTTAGTTTTTTTTTTCAGTTTTTACAAAAATATTATTTTAGAAAATATTTTTCAGTTTTTTCTAAAGCGATTTTTTGTAAAAACTGAAAAAAAGAAATTCGTTTTTTAGTTTTTAGTAAAAATAATTTCAGTTTTTACAAAAAATAATTGCTTTAAAAAATTATTTTTTGGGTATGTATAATGAGTCTTTTAATTAATTAGGAGATATTTAGAATTGACCAATAGGACGATGACACGTGTCCCTCCGTTTAAATGAGGGGTATATTTGAACCCAATGTATAACTGCAGGGGTATAGATAATCCAATAGTATAAAGAAGAGTATTTTTAAACCATTTTCGAAAGTAGATGAGTATATTTGGCCCTTGCCGAATATATAATGAAACAAAAGAAAAAAGAATATATAGTACATGACACTATAATAATACTTATAAAAATCTATTATACATAAACTATAAGTGCGTAAACATCATGGAAACACAAAGGCCTTTTACATTATTTTATATTCTCCCCCCCCCCCCCCCCAAAAAAAAAAACATAAACTACTCTTTTCACGAGCTCATGTTTTATTTTAAAATATTATTAAGAGAGTTTACGTTGTACTAATAGATGAAAATAATTATTGAACAATCAACTCACTTGTAAAATAAATACAAGTAAATCTCTATATATAATAAACATTAATAAGAGTCAACCTATTAAAATTGATAACTAACTTTCTATCACATGTTAAACTACATTGATAATAAAAAAAATCTTTCACTATAAGTATATATAATTTAAATCCTTACTAATAACTTTAGAAAATACAATAGCTTTGAAACTAGGAAATACTATTATTTGTATTTACATATTATTGGAACGAGATGAGTTTAATTAATTAGTGTAACATTGTGATTCATACAATCGACATTAGGTTATTTGAGACCAAAAATTAGTTATTGTTGTTATTTGTAACTAAAAGAAGAAGAAAGAGTAGAGAGCAAACCTGGACAAAAAAAGGGTTTAGAGACATCATCAAGTGTTTTCACTTGGTTTTCTTTTGCCATTGGAAATCGCAAGACATCTATTTCATCACTCACTTCGAATACCAGATCTCGTGCCGTAAGAGGTTGAAAAACTGTAATTAAAATCAACAATCCCAAAATAAATTATTCTGTTTTGAGTATTTGTAATAAATGTTTAAATAAAAATAAGTAGAAATGTGCATGAGAAGAAATGAGCGTGAGAAAAGGCTAACTTACGTGATGCAAGAAGCAAGAAAGCAACCACATGAGATAACTTGACCATAGTCTTCCCCTCCATTGCCTTTGCTTTGAAAAATACAAAGAAAGAAAGTCCAAATTGTTTTGTGTCAAAACTCACTGATTCCACAGGTTATTTATAGTGAGTTAGTACCTCATTTACGTGAGTTATTTATTCTTTCAACCACCACTGTACAGGGGCTGAGGCAAGAAACCTAGTTATTGGTTTGGTCCAACTCAGTAACTTTTACTCAAACATTATATTTGGTATTAAGAAATTCATTCAACATGTATCAATATTTAGTGTAGAACCCAGTTATTGTTAACACTTGAAGTCGTCATTCTAAGTAGGCATTTGAACATAAAAATTATAATTTTTGAAAGAAAGTAGTATTTGTAGTTAAGGTGAAAAATAGCATTAGTAATTTAAAATTAGGGTTGGATATGCATTTCACTTGAAACAATATTGCAGTTTTATGAGTTGGGAATTTCTTTTTTGAAATTTTTGAAATTTTTGTTTTTGAAAAACTCATTTTTGAAAAATCTCCAAAAACTTGTAAAATTTCATGGACAAATATATTTTTGAAAAAACAAATCTGAAAAAAAGAAAAAAATACTATGGACAAACTGTAAACGGGTCCCAGAACCTATAAGGCTGAAATCCTAGTTTCATTTCTACACCGCTTTTTTATTGTTTGTAAATACACGTTTTTATCAACAGCCACCGTACACTTTTTTTTGTTGGTTGGTAAATACACGTTTTTATCACTTTTTAAAGGCTTTGGCCACCACACATTTGCTCCATAAAGATATATCCACTGCATTAGAAAATAAAGAAAAAGACAGAAGGAAAAATAATACTTACTTAGTGGGTGTTAGGAGAAAAAATAATTTATAAGTGAAAATAGTATTTAAAATTTAGAGTTAGTGTTTGGACATAAATATAATTTTGGGTTATTTTGAAGTTTTGTGAGTGATTTGAGTGAAAATTTTGAAAAATAACTTTTTGGAATTTTTCAAATTTTCAAAAAATTTCAAAATGCATCTTCAAGTGAAAATTAAAAATTTTATGGACAAACGCTGATTTCGAAAAAAAACAATTTGGAAAAAGGGGAAAAAACTTATATGCCCAAACGGGCTCTTAGTATAATAGAAAAATAGAAAAGTGATACTATCAAAAGTAAAAGAGCTATGGTCCCCTATAAAATGTTTTTATTCATCAATTATTTTGTCTTTATTAAGAACACATTACAAATGTGGTTTAATATATACTTGATAGTGATAAGTCCTTATATGCCCTTCAATTACTGAGTTGCGTTTGTATCCAACTATATTTTTGATAATATTGGACATTTTATTAGTGATATCTTACATGAGAAGTGTAAAAACTGACCGATAATTTCAAGTTTTTTGTTGTTTGCTAAACCAGAGAACATTTATAATTGGCACAAAGTTATAAGCTAGTTTGGTTGAAAGAAAAAAAAAGTATGGTTGATAGAAACTAAGAGTGTACATCTGTTCCCACAGAACACACACACAACAGTAAGTAAATGACACAGTAAAATTTTAAGTGGAAAATTTTCAGCTCACGGGATTAAAAACCACGACTTACCCTTGTAGGATTTCAACTTCACTACTGAGCCAACTTTAGATTACAACCTATTGTAACCTAGGAATTAACTTCTTAATTCCTTACTAACTTGTAACAACTCTATTACAAAGACTTACAACTCGACTAAACCTAGCCAAGACACAAACACAGAGTTTATGATTTAACAAAACTTTCCTACGCAATTGCTTCTAACTAAGCTAAGTAGGAATTACAAGTAAGAAGCTTTAACAAAGGTGCGACACAACTAAGGACATGTGATGACTCAATGCAGGGAACTAATCCTTGTTATATAGTTCTTTGTTCTTGAAGCACTTGAGAATCGATTGCTGGATTGATGCACAAACTTGAAAGAAAGCTGGATTGATTCTTTAAAATGTTCAAATGATGTTTTATCTTTGGCTTAATATTAATATAATATTGGTAATATCACTTGAATGATACAAACATGTTTGGTACAGGAGCATTCCCAATGAAGTTGACTGCTGCACTGTTTTGCATTGTTGCGTGTGCAGGCAGCAACTTTACATCTGTTGGGAAGTTGATTGGTACAGTCACCAAGGGAACTGATGTTCATTTGTTCCCTCTGTTGTTTCTCTGACTCTGAAGAGCTGAACTATATCTCCGACTTTGAAACTTGTTGATCTTAAGTAAAAGAGTTATGGTCCCCTATCAAGATGTTTTTATTCATCAATTATTTTGTCTTTATTAAGAACACATTACAAATGTGGTTTAGTATGCTTGATAGTGATAACTCCTTATATGCCCTTCAAATATTGAGTTGCGTTTGTATCCAACTATATTTTTTATAATATAGGACATTTTATTAGTGATATCTTACATGAGAAGTGTAAAAACTGACCGATAATGTCACGACCCAAAATCCTAATCTGTCGTGATGGCACCTAACGTGGTACTAGGCAAGCCGACATTTCAAATTATTTCCAACACTTTTAACCGAAAATGAGTTAAAGCAGTTTAAATAATAAAAAGTTCTCATAAACAGGATAGAAACCCAAAACTCAACGCGCAAGTTCCCAAATATTGGGATGTCACAGAATACATGAGCATCTATACATCATAAGTCTGGAAAATATTGTCTATGATAGTCTGAAACTAAATAGAATAAGCGGAAAGATAGGAAAGGAGAGACAAGGTATGCGAACGCCGGGCAACTACCTTGGAATCTCCAACGATCGAGTTGCGCAAAGAAAATCAACATCCACCGTGTCCAAAAATACCTGGATCTGCACACAAAATGCAGGATGTAGCGTGAGTACAACCAACTCAATAAGGAACAAGACTAAATAAAAGACTGAAAGTAGTGACGAGCTTCACAAGTAAAGTTTAATTACAGTAATTTCAACATAGGAAGGTAGGCATGCTTTCAAGTTCGACAATTAAGGCCAAAACAGTTAATTCATGTCAAGTTCAAGTAAAACAAAATATAACATCTTTCAGAAATTGCAAGACGATGATATATGACAGCTGAAGTGAAACAGTAATGAAGGCAAATGCATCCTCTCAGAGCATCAGTCACTCAGTTCTCCCATTCACTCCAACCTCACGATCACTCCAACCTCACAGTCACTCATTCCTCTCAGTCGCTCGACACTCGCACTCAGTAGGTACATGCGCTCACTGGGGGTGTGTACAGATTTCGGAGGGGCTCCTTCAGCCCAAGCGCTATAACAAGCCAATCACTGCATAAATCAATGAAACATGTTGCGACATGCAACCCGATCCTATAAATATCCTCACAATCAGGCCCTCGGCCTCACTCAGTCATCAACCTCTCCAGTCTCTCGGGCTCTCAATAATCATAATAATCAGCCCAACAGAAATGATATAATGTAGCAAAAAAGAACAAATAAAGACTGAGATATAATATGCAAGAAAAACTATGACTGAGTACAAAACAACAACTTAGCAAATAATCAACATATACACGACCTTTGTGGGTCCCTACAGTGCCAACACATAGTCTAAACATGATTTCTAATATGATTTGCAGTTCAATTTCTATAACACATGGAGAATGTACGGATAACAACAGATTCTTTAACTATACAGTTCCATGGAAGTTGATCAAGTCATAATCCCTACGGTGCACGCCCACACGCCCGTCACCTAGCATGTGTGTCACCTCAAAACCAATCATATGGCACATAATACGAGGTTTCATAGCCTCAGAACCAAATTTAGAATTGTTACTTACCTCAAATCGCGCAAATCTCTATTCCAACATACCCTTGCCTCGCGAATCGGCCTCCAAATATCCCGAATCTAGCCACAAACAGTACGATACAATCAACACGAGCTAAAGAAAACAATTCCATAAGGAAATACAAAGTTATAAATCAAAAGTCAAAAATCGGCTCACAAGCTGGCTCCCGGGCCCACGTCTCGTAATCCGATAAAAGTCGCAAAACCCGAAAGCCCATTCAACCACGAGTCCAACCATACCAAATTTACCAAAATCCAACACCAAATTGCCACTCAAATTCCCAAATCAAACTTTCCAAATCCCTAGCCTCAAACTCCCAAATTCCACCTTAAATACACACAAACTAGGTAGGAAATTCCATGGGGAAACAAGATTATTGATTAAAAATGAGCACAAAAGACTTACCTCAAGAAAGCCCTCGAAAATCCTCTAAAACATCGCCAATTCCCGAGCTTGAAATGTTCAAAATGAAGAAAAATACGAAACCCTCGTTTTTAAAACACTGCCCAGGCCTTCTCGCACCTCCGGCCACTTACCTGCTTCTGCGGTGTCGCAGGAGCGACCCATCGCCCGCTTCTGCAGTTTCCTCCGCACCTGCGGCCCACGGTTTCGCTCCTGCGGACTCGCTTTTGCGAGCCACAAAGCCGCTTGTGCGGACCCAGCTCTCATCTCCATTTCCGCTTCTACGCTCCCATCACCGCATATGCGGTCATGCAGGTGCGGGAATTCCCGCGCACCTGCGACCACTGCACACTCCCCTCCAAAATCGCATATGCACAACACAACACACACCTGCGAGCTCCACATGCGATCAAATCTCCGCAGGTGTGATTACACCAGTAGACTCCCAGCTTCAGCAATGCACTAAGTCTAAATTTCGATCCGTTAACCATCCGAAATCAACCCGACGCCCCCAGGACCTCAACCAAACACACCAACAAGTCCTAAAATACATTGCGAACTTAGTCGAGCCTTCAAATGACATCAAACAACATCAAAAACCAATTCAAGCCAAACACACCCTAGAACTACAATAAATAAATGTTAAGTGGGCAAGCCTTTCAACGCATTAAATCTGGATAGGCACTGAAGAAGTAATGCATTTTAGAGAAATTGATCCTTGGATTGTCTGAGTATATTTCATAAGTTACAGATCTGGAGGTCACTATATTCAGAAGAGTAATAGGAACAAAAATAAAGCAATTACAAGCGCACAGAGAAAAATCGATAAAATGGAAAATCAACTATGAACCAAGATGGATCTAGGCGCATAAACTTTAGTACCAGATCAACAACCTACATAATTAAAGCGAGAGCAATTGAAACATCATATATTTTTTAAGGGATTGAATCAATGTGGTGTGGAAGTACATAAAACTACCAAATAGAACTGGAAAACTGAAGGGGAAAAAAGTGAATGGAAAAAAAAGGAAATTTAGCCACAAATAATCTTTAAGGTAAGAGAAACTATTTTTGAAAGATTCCAATTGAACTTTTATCCAGAAGACCAAGTATACCACCCCTTGAGCATTAATAGAAACAAATTCCTAAAAATACACATAAGTTTGTGCATTTCTGGTAGCGGAAAGAACAATGATCTATCTACTGATAACATAATGATTCGGGGAGTGAGAGCTAATACACACCTACTCACATGAACTCATTTATAAGAAGATTTTCAAATTCACACACGATTATGATATCCAGACTCCTAGATAAGTAGATCATATGGAAGTTTCACGAAAGAAGAAAAGGGTTTTCTTTTGCAGAGACTCTAATAATAAAGGTCATCAACAGATAGAGTCATAACCTCACTGCTCCAAGCAAAGCAAGAGAAATGTGGCTTACAAGCACATTTTGATAGGCTTCCTATACTATTAACCAAATAAATTTAAACATGGCAGGAAAAACTTCATGAAATCATTTACACTAATTATCTGAGAAGAAACTATCACAGCACAGAACAAGAAGTCACATACTTGTAAAAATAGCCAGGCTAAATCCCAATTAATAATACAATGGAGTGACATAGGAGATAATATGCAAATAAACCTTCCTCTTTCCCAACCCATTATGCAGAACACATTGGCCAATTACTACCTTCACTTACAAAAAAAAGTATTGCGAAAATCAAGTAGAAAATCACTGACCTCAAAGAGTTTTCGCCGTCAGCCAGAAAAAAGAATTCAATTCCCAAGCTGCATCATAGGAGAGAGCAACTCCTGCAAGTCAAAGAATCAATGATCCCTACTTCATGAACAATGTACTGATTAAGAAACCATATGATTGATAAAGATGAACCAGATAGGATAGGTTACCATATCATAATTAGCAAAGCCGAATATCTTGCATGACTTTTGTGTTATCATTCAGGATCACTAATCTGCTTGAAAAATCTGAGCACTCCTTCTCATTTAATAATCTTTACATGTAAAATAGACCAGATTAATGGACTGTCTAGTTATCAAACTATTGTACAAACAAGAGTAGAAGATTAATATTAGCGACCCCCAATAGAACTGTCACGACCCAAAATCCACTGTAGATCGTGATGGCGCCTAACGCCGCCGTCAGGCAAGCCAACGGTAATGTACTAATTCAATTACCCATCTTTATTACCTATGAAATCAAAATTTCCATTAACTAATTAGTATAAAATAAGATTTACAGAGTGAAACAATGATGGTTATGTGAACTACCGTACCAAACATCCAGTAGGAACCCCCAAAACCCGGTGTCACAAGTGCATGAGCATCAACTAGGAAAAACATGATAAATGCAACATCTGTCTAGAATACAAATTAGATAGAAGTATATAAATAACTTTGATGGAGACTCTGTAGCTGCGAATTCGTAGCACGGGATGCAGCTCACCGAAAGTTCCCGCGATAGTTGCGCCTCTGCGCCCAAAAGATCACTAGACATACATGTACCTGCACAAAAATGTGCAGCAAGTGTAGTATGAGTACGTAAACAATGTGTACCCAGTAAGTATCAAGTTTAATCTCGAACAAGTAGTGACAAGAGGGTGACTTTGACACTCACTATGGGTCAATAATATTAAAATAGAAATATTTAAATAGACATAGTTTAGGTGAATAACAATAATTTTTCAATTAATCAATTATCTTCACAAGCTGCAATAAAATGTCAAGGCATCGTGTAATTTTCATTATTAAGCACGATTTATGCCGATGTCGTTCGGCCTGATCCAGAGTGTCGTGTACATTGCCGAGGGACGTGCGGCACAATCCATAGATGCATCTATATTGCCGAAGTGTTCGGCCCGATCCACAAGAGGACATTTTTTTATGAACCTTCGGAATGAGAAGTTATCGCAAGGCTAACACATAAGGATGTACAATTTCTATTAACGGTCAAGTAATTTGCACAAAAAATTCAAGTATGTGAAATTTCAGTCTTTTACTATTTCCTCTAACAATTTCTACTATAATTCCAGTGCTTTAATTAATAAAGGATGCAATCATTACAAGTAATTCATGATTTGAGTCCTAAACTACCCGGACATAGCATAATTAGTAGCTACGCACGGATTCTCGTCACCTTGTGCGTACGTAGCCCCCTCAATTAGCAACAATTATTAATCTAAATCACCTATAGGGTAAATTCCCTCTTACAAGGTTAGACAAGAGACTTACCTCGCTCCAAAGCTCCATAGTCGGCTCCAACGCCACTCTAACACCTCAAACCGATGGTTGTCGATCCAAAACTATGCAAACAAGGTGCAAACCAATCAAAATGCGTTATAATACCCATAATTAATCAATATAAAAAATTTTCAACTCCGCTCGAAAAGTCGATAAAATCAACTCTCGGGCCCACGTGCCCGGATTCCGAAACTTTTCGAAGATAAACTTTACCCATAACATCACGAACTCAAATATATGATTTATTCCTAATTTCATGTCCGATTTCGTGGTCAAAATCCAAAAATACCAAATTCTAGGTTTTTCTTCAAAATCCCAAATTTCTACATATTTTCATGCTTGAATCCATATAAAATCCTTGTATTTAACTCACAATAGGTGGGGATAACTTACCTTGCCATTGATGATGAAAACCTCCACTTGAAGCTCTCCAAGAATCGCCCCAAACCAAGAGAGAATGAAAGAAATGGACCAAATCTCGTCTTAAAAACAACTCACTGCCCAGCCCCGGCCTTCGCACTTGCGGTCCTTTTGCCGCTTCTGCGAAGGATTACTCGCAGGTGCGGCTCTCCCCCAAGGCCAGCTCCTTCGCTTCTGCGCTCCTTCACCGCAGGTGCGCATCTGCTTCAGCGAAAAATCTTCCGCACATGCTGACTTCCAGTCCTCACTCTCTTCCGCTTCTGCGGGATCGCACCTGCGGCCCTTTTCACGCAGGTGCGGTTACACCAGATACCAGCTGCCTCAGCATTCCCTTAATCCAAAAATTGATTGCAGGGCAGAGCTTTTAGTTTTTTCATGTTGTCAAAGAGTTGAACAATGGTTTTTTCGTGTTGTCCGTTAACCATCCGGAACCACCCCGAGGCCCTCGGGATCTCAACCAAACCTACCAACAAGTCCTAAAACACAATACGAACCTGCTCGAGGCCTCAAATCACATCAAACAACATCAAAACCTCGAATCGCACTCCAATTCAAGCTTAATGAACCTTAGAACTTCAAACTTCTACATTCGACGCCGAAACCTATCAAATCAAGTCTGATTGACCTTAAATTTTGCACACAAGTCATAATTGAAATTACGGACCTACCCCCACTTCCGGAATCGGAATCTGACCCCTACATTAAAAAGTCCACTCCCGGTCATACTTCCTAAAATTATCCAAATTTCCAACTTTCGCCAAATGACGCCGAAATGACCTACGGACCTCCAAATCAACATCCGGACATGCTCCTAAGACCAAAATCACCATACGGAACTATTCTCAGGCTCGGAATCCCTAACGGACATCGATAACTTCAAAATCCACTTCAACTAGGAAATTCTTAAACTTTTAAAATATTAACTTTCCATAATAAGCGCTAAAATACTCCCGGGCCACCCGATACTTGACCCGAACATACGCCCAAGTCTGAAATCATCATACAAAACTATTGGAACCTTCAAATCACGATTCCGAGGCCATTTACTCAAAAGTCAAAGTTTGGTCAACTCTTCCAACTTAAAGCTTCCAAATTTAGAATTTTCTTTCCAACCAACTCCGAACTTCCCGAAATTAAATTCCGACCACGCGTACAAATCATAACACCTGAAGTGAAGCTACTCAAGGCCTCAAACCGCCGAACGACGCGCTAGAACTCAAAATGACCGATCGGGGCGTTACAATAACTTTATCAAAAAAAAGCCAAAAGCAGGTAACTGAGATAAACTCACATTCAACAAGCTATATTTTTGGACGGAATAGAATGAATTTCAAATATTTTAGTAGGTGCAAGATCTGATAGTTTTGGATTGTACAATTGATGATAGAATAGTGTGCAGCTATCTTATTTTACAAAGGATGTGCAAGTATCTAGTTAACCAACAAGCTTTTGTGATGAAGACATTACTACATACAGTTCTTGAGTTGCAGGATGAAACCTCTCATGTACTATATTTTAAGTATCGTCATCAAAATTATCTATAAAGAGTTATTAGAGTAATGGTAAAAAATTTAGCAATAACCTTAGAGAACATGCATCTGTTGAATTACACAAACACACACAAAAAATTAAGGGATCATTTGGTTTTCAACCAAGTTTTATAGATTATGTCTTTATAAGTGAAGATAATGTCCATATCAACTTATACGGACCTCAACTAATTCAACATGTAGCACCTAACAAAACATAAATCCTCATCAAAAGATCCTTTTGTACACACGTCTGTGTGCGAGATTCCCCCATCTTATCAATAAATCTTTACAACATTAAAAGTACTCACTGGCCAATGTCAACTCCATGCTAAAACCATTAAATAGAACAAAAAGAAGAGTAGAAAAGTTCTAGTGAAGAAAAATCTACCCCCTAAAAAAAAGGGAGGCCAGAAATTTTTTATAAGCATGTAGTCTCTTTAACAGGCTTTAGCAGCATACTGTTACCTTTAAGAATTGTCCTCTCCAAGCGCAAACCAGCAACATGACCACTTCTACAATCTGATTCCAGAAACCTGTCTGGTTTTCTGAAGAAGACAAAACTGCAGTTCTTTTTGACCTGGACTACATACAGAAGCTGCATAAGTGGCTGCCTTGGAGAGCAGTTCATGAATTCTTCTTTTAATCCAGTTACTCTTTAGTTCTTCCTTGCATACAAAACAAAAGAACAGAAGACTCAACTTGGGGGAGAGTTAAGCATAACAATAGTACACCGAAGCAATAGTGAATTTCCTTTTTTTCTTTTTTGATGTCTGAAGCAGTAGTGAAACTCTTGATAGCCAAATACAATGGTTGCTTGTGGTATGCTTTGTAACAACCTAGAAATGCATCAAAGAGAATAAAATGGTCAGAACATTGTAGTATGACAATTTCTACCAATAAATTTATATCCTCTCCTTTAAGAGCATAAATCTGTTGAAACAAAAAGAAATCCATAAATGTTGATGTAAATTCTTTTCAAGGGAATTATAGCACGTAAAAGAATATACATAATGACCATAATCCGAGAATCTAAACATACTTGTGTCTTCTCAGAAATTCAAGATATTTCAGCTAATATTCAACGGCTTCGCAAATGTTTTATATTGTGCCTTGTAGTACTCCTTCACCTTTAGACATACAAGATAGTAGGAAAGAACATAGCAGGGCTAACAATATTTTTTGAATAGACGTACACTCCACGATCCATTATTGTTAGGAAAAAAAATGGCACAAATGCAGAAGATAAGTAAGATAAAAGGCAACCAAAATAATTGGTAGAACATAAATTCATTATTGACCTTTGAGAGTTTTGTTCACAGATCTTTTTTCTATTCCCATTGACTTACTTTTAGTACCATTGATCCCTACCAAATTGACACTAAATAGCGAATGAACACAGGCATGTGCAGAATCACTTTAAAAAAGAGCCAAAGGCTCGAAAATTCTACAGTTGCCTTCAATAAATTTATTTTTTCTAATGGGGCCAGCGGTGATGGAGGAGGAAGGAGAAAAGGGCAAAATCTCTAGGACAATACCTCATTGTAGACCGCCTAGATCTCCTAAACGTCAGGACCTCTCAAAGAACGTCCTTTTGAAGTCATCTGGACAAAACCAACAAATTTGGCACCAAATATCCAAAACAAAGCATGCATAAGTAGAATCAGTTAAGGAAAGAGCTAAAGAAACAAGTAACTCTAGCATATGCGGCAAATGTAGTCTATCAAAAAGATGTACAAGACTTGAAGGCACCGAGAAGTATAAAAGCCTACTTCATATACTTTGATCAAACCAACTTCAATCTCTTTGTTCTACTTCAAACAAAACATTGTAGTCTGCTTTAGATTCCTTATGTAACAAATAAGAGAAGAGAGAGAGAGAGAGAGAGAGAGAGAGAGAGAGAGAGAGAGCTCGGTAAAAAATGGATTATTGGAACACATTCTATTTCTATGGATACGAAGAAAAGAAGAGTTAGAAAACACGTGTTGGTATCAAAATGACGATTTTATCCTTGGACGACCAAAAACCTTTACTTATTATATAGAGAACTTTACGTACCTTTTATAATTTAAAAGAAATATATGAAATCCAATATTACAGTTGTGGCAGAAAAATATTTATATTTGTATTACATAATTTCATTAAAATAGAAATATTAATTATTAATCTCTAAACATAAGCAATTTGAATGGAAAGTTAATAATTCTTGTAGAAATGGCGTGGTATAGCTACTTTTTTAAGTGGTATTTATTTTTTAGCCAGTATTTTTAATGTTGAGCAAAAATAGCCACTATTCTATTAAAATTGATTCAAGAGTGATGTGTAAATATTAAGGATATGGTGTCTTTAACTTCATGAGTGATGTATAAAATATTAAGGACAATATGTCCTTAACATTTACATTGCACACATGAAGTTAAGGGCACCATGTCCTTAACATTTACAATGCACATATGAAGTTAATGACATGATGTCCTAAAATTTAATAACATAAGTTGCAAATACAAGTTAATGATATTATGTCCTTAACATTTATATTACACACATGAAGTTAAGGACATCATATTCTTAACATTTACACTGCACATATGAAGTTAAGGACGCCATGTCCTTAATATTTATACATCACTCATGAAGTTAAGGACACCATATCCTTAACATTTACACTATACATATGAAGTTAATGACATGATGTCCTAAAGTTTAACAACAGAAGTTGCAAATACAAGTTAATGATATTATGTCCTTAACATTTACATTACACACATGAAGTCAAGGACACTATGTCCTTAACATTTACACTGTACATATGAAGTTAAGGACATGATGTCCTAAAGTTTATCAGCAGAAGGTGCAAATATAGGACACTTTGTCCTTAATATTTACACATCATTCATGAAGTTAAGAACACTATGTCCTTAACATTTATAATGAATACATAAAGTTAAGGACACCACGTCCTTAACATTTACACTTCACATATGAAGTTAAGGACATGATGTCCTAAAGTTTAACAACAGGAGGTGCAAATACAAATTAAGGACATTATGTATTTAACATTTACATTGCATACACGAAATTAAGGACATCATGTCTTTAATATTTACACTATACATATGAAGTTAAGGACATGATGTCCTAAAGTTTAACAACAGAAGTTGCAAATACAAGTTAATGATATTATGTCCTTAACATTTACATTGCATGCATGAAGTTAAGGATACCATGTCCTTAACATTTACACTGCACATATGAAGTTAAGGACATGATGTCCTAAAGTTTAGCAGCAGAAGGTGCAAATACATGACACTTTGTCCTAAATATTTATACAACATTCATGAAGTTAAGGACACCATGTCCTTAATATTTACACAACACCTATGTCTAGCACAGGGGTATTTTTGTCCGACGGGTAAAAATTTATTAAGCACTGGTTAAAGAGTAAATACATTTAAAACAGTGGCTAAAAAGTAAAGATATCTCTAATCAATGACTATCTGTGCACTTCCCCCATAATTCTTTGTACAAAAATCATGCTTTTTTTTTTCTCTTTATCTATTAGCTTTCTTTCTTTTTCTTCATCTTCTTAATTTTATTTTTTTCCGAATCCAATATAATTTCTAAATTTGTTCCATTCGTTTTCCTTTTAATTATCTTTCTTAAGTTTTTCTCTTCCTTCTTTCTTCCTTTCTTAACATAAAGATCTTACTTCGATAATAATATACGTTAATATATACAAAGCGTATATAAAAAAAATATATATTGAATTAACACATATAAAATATACAAAAAATATACATAAAAAATACATCTTCAATTAAGATGACACTTAGACATGTGAAATATACATAAAAAAAATATATCTTAAATTTAATTAAGATGGCATATAAATATACAAAAAATATATATATAAATATACAAAAAATATATATATATATAAAACAAACATCTTGAATTAAAATGACACTTGACATATAAAATATATTTGAAATATACATTAAAAATACATCTTAAAATAAGATGGCACTTCACAAATAAATATACAAAAATTATATACATAAAAATACATTTTGAATTAAAAGTGATACTTGATATACAAAGTATAAAAGACGTATAAATCAATACATCTGAATTTAGGTGGCATTCACATATGCATCAGATTTTTAAAAATGGAGTGAAAAAGATAAATATTGAGCTTAATTTTTATAATATGCTAATAATGAAAAAAATGCTCTTTATGGAATAAATAATAAATGATGCTATTTTTTTAAATAATAGTTAAAAAGGATCAAGTGCGTAAAAGAACTCTATTATATATTACTGGTTGTGAGGAGCACACTTGAGGAAAAGGTGTTATCTTAATTCATTTTAGTGATATCCTATGAATGGTGGAAAATTATTATATTCAAATACTTGAAGTTAAACTAAAATCAGTTTTAGTGTAGCACTCAAAATTGATCAAAATTAACAAGTTGTATTAGTCAAATCAAAGGATTACTACTGCAATTACTTCTACACGTCAAAAGTTAACAAGAAAAAATAACATTAATATCTAATAAAATCTACACTTTTACCACTTAATAACAGAACATAACTATGCAGAAGCCAGAAGAAAAAAGTTCACAACTCATCTTCTTCTTGATGGCTACCTGCTTTATTTTCCAACGCACTTTGACCTTCCAAATACCAATACTTTCCTTAACTCCCTCTTCATTACTTACATTTTTTCCTTCAATATCCACGACCAAAATAATTAAAGAAAAGATGAAAATGGCCATGTAAACACACAGCCTTCTTCAATATTGCTAAAACTTGTTAAACTAAAAATGTGACAAACTCATAATTTCAACCCAATTGCAATATTTTAACAATTGATTAAAATCAAAAGTTTTATTAGTCGGATCAAATGATTACTATTACAACTATCACGAATGAATTCACTTTTTTGGTCCCTTCTCTTCCCCTCCCGCCCCCTCCCCCCTTACTCCAAAGAACGGGAAAAAGTTGGATTCATCACCAAAAATTGATTGGATCTCTATTCACTCCTTCTCATGACAATAACAAATACAAACATCAATATTCCCGGTATATCTACATAATCTCTTTGCCTCTTTGATGGAGAAAAAATTTCTGCACAACATTACCTTTCAAGGTGACTAAGTAGGATACCTGCTAGAAATACTTATTGTTATAACATCAACAACATAATATAAGGTGCTTATGTAAAATATTGAACCAGATGCAAGATACTCACGATCTTTATAGCACTGACTTCGTGAAGTAGGAACCCAGTTACATTTTGCCTAAGAAAACCAAAAATGAAGAGAATATGTATACAATGGTAGTAAAAAGGGTAAACTTAGTCTCAAAAGTCTACTGAATATCAAGAGAAATACTCACATAGAGTAGGGCAAGTTCTGATTCACTTTAGTCAGCAAAGGTCCTTTATATCTGACAGTTCCAGTTTTGGATTTTGCAATAGGTCTTTTCTCAACATTATCAGCACAATCATGTCCACTTATATATGCATCCTAAATAGGAAAAAGCAAAACCAGAACAATATAGGTTAATTAAATTTCTTTTATAAACAAGAAATTCCCGATGGTCAGTGGCGCACGGCTCGAACCTCATTAGATAATGTTCGTATCCCTCTACCCTTTTCCCCTTAAAATCCGAGCTTTTATCTTCGGCAAGATTCGAACCCGTGGCGTACACCTAATGTACACCATGTGTTGCGTTCTTACTACAAAATCAAAGCCCTTGGGATATGTTTAGATTTTGAGGATATTGAGAAACAGATTTGCAGATGAAAATGGTATATGGTATTAGGTATTCCTTAGGTTCTTGGAGATATGGACTATTAGCATTAATACTTTGACTTACCACTCCATATTTCAGGAATACGCCATGTAAAGACTGTAATTTGTGTTTTAGTTCCGTTAGAGTAGTATCTTCTTCGCAACCTACCAATAGATGAATTCCGACAGCAATGCACCTACATTTACACGATATCACTTTAGTCACATACGGAGATCAGGTCACAAAATGCATTATCATATTTTCTCTTTGGATTAAAAATAATGCAGCTTGAAGTTACCATTTGCTTTCACTATTTTCAAGTGTGTCTTTCAGCAATTGTGATTGCCTATCTCCAACACCATTTGAAGTAACCTAGCAACAACAACAACATCAACAAGAAAAATAAAGTTAAAAGTTTACCATAGAAAGCTCGACAACAAAAGGCTAACCAACTTCCCATCCTTGTTAAATATAGACATGATAAAAGCAGTTTTCTTGAAGATCCATTTTTATTTTCTCGAAAACCAAATTCCAATCCAACGGAAAAAAATGAAGCAAGACAAAGAATCAGCTGGGGGAGAGGCTGAAGCAGAATCCAGGCAGTGAGGTAGCTATGGTACACAATAGGTCAGAAGCCATTTCTGCACTCATAATTGTAGCAGTTTATAAATATCTTCATTCTTCTATATTTATCCATTTCGCAAATTCACATTAATGTTCAGCGTTGACTAAAAAGTTAAAATCTCCGAATTTGAATATGAGAGAATTTCTGGCTGTATGTATAATGCCAAGTGAAAATATAAAAGCCAAATAACGTCAAAGAAGACAGTCGAAAGTGCTTATAGAACCCTACTAACTTCCATAGTAGGAGGCATCACAACCCTTATTTTCATCCGAAATTACTTATAACATTATCAAATCTAACACAATCCAAAATTTGGCAAAGTTAATATGACTATCAAATATGAGGCGAGCTAAGATTTCAGAAGTTATCTGATATATTGGTGTTGAAACTCTTAACTGTTGTATTGAAAGTATTATTCAATAACCTTATATTGGTTTGACGGATAAGC
Source organism: Nicotiana tabacum (assembly GCF_000715075.1). Lineage (NCBI taxonomy): Eukaryota > Viridiplantae > Streptophyta > Magnoliopsida > Solanales > Solanaceae > Nicotiana > Nicotiana tabacum. The sequence goes on along the minus strand of NC_134093.1, from coordinate 13,769,336 downwards.
GACAAAGAAGTTGAAAGTGCATATTATTCAGATGACAAGGAATCGCATTTGCAAATACTATCAGTTAGTGGAAACCTTATGTATGTTCAATAATGCAATCAATTAGTGGTCGAGTAAAGATACCAAAGCAATAAAATAGAAAGGAAAAATGCAGCTCATTTATAATTCTCAGAGACACCAATAATGCTAAGAGGCACAGAAAGCCAATTAAATAGATAAAACAAACAAGCGGTTTACCTCATACAATCATGTATGCACAACTATAATATCTAAGCTTCCATAAGCAAAGTTGAATTGTTTAAAGTAGTGATTCACCCCTCGTCCTTTGAGAGCTCGAATAGAGTACCTACAAGTTGAGAATGGATGAAGGGAGACCGCAAAGACAATTCATTTCAAATGATGAAATCCAGATCTAAAAGGGGAAAAGTTAGTCCAAGAGAACAAACTGTTTATTCATAGAGGAGCATACCATAGAATCTTCGTAGAACTAAAATGCCGATTAGCCTGCCAAGGAAGGGGTCAGTGGAGGTGTAAGATTATCATTTCGTCAAATTGTAATTGGCAATTTAAGATGGATACCTTTTTGTCAGATAAAGTTATGAACATGTATTTCTGCAGTAAGTTCACAAGCCAAACATCTTTTGCACAATAAGAGAAGTTAACAAGACATGTCTCCTAATATAAGTTCTTGCATAGTTGAACAACTTGGTTCACCAAAAGCTACATTTCATCTTCTAATACTTTCTATCTTGCTTATAATATTTTCCATTTGCACTTTGAGAACCAAAGTTTAGAATGCTCTAAGCCAAAATGAAGGTACAAATATACAAGCGCATCATATAAGTGAATGCAATATCATATCCAATCAGTAAAAGACCAAAAAAATAATTCTTGTATGCATGTCTTATTCATTTGCCAAATAAATTGCATTTTCAAGCTGGTTCACACAATCTGGAGACAAACTTTAAAGCAACAATTTTGGAAGAAGAACACCTTATGATTAAGCAAACTTTGAAGCTGCCAGAACTAATGAGTACTCGTGCTGGTCAACCCTCCTCGTGTTATTCAGTGGTTTTCGACATCCTTGATGGATCCTGCTGTCCAATTTCACTCGACTTGATGAGGAACCCTGTGATAGTAGCATCAGGCCATATTTATGATCGGAATTCAATTGCTCAGTGGATAAATTCAAGGCACCACACTTGTCCAAAAAGTGGTCAGAGGCTGATACATGTGGCTCTCATTCCCAACTATGCACTGAAAAGTCTAATCCATCAATGGTGCCAAGAGAACAACATCCCAACAACATAACCTACATTATATTCTTCAGATTCAGAAAGTAGCAGCAGCAGTAAGATTAAGAAATGTGACAAGGCGATTGACTACATTTCTGCTACTAAAGCTGCCACATATGCTGTGAAAATGACAGCAGAGTTTTTAGTTAGAAAACTGGCAACAGGATCTCCAGATATACAGAGACAGGCAACATATGAGCTAAGATTGCTCGCGAAAACTAGAATGGACAATCGCAGAATCATAGTTGAGTCTAGAGCTATTCCATTTCTGGTGACTATGCTTGGTTCCCGTGATACAAGAATCCGGGAGAATGCAGTCACAACATTGCTCAACCTTTCAATACATGAGAATAACAAGATCCTCATTATGTCTGCTGGTGTTATCGACAACTTAATTGAAGTTCTCCAATGTGTGAAAATAATGGAAGCAAGAGAAAATGCAACAACATCAATATTCAGCTTGTCTGTAATCGACGAATACAAAGTAATCATAGGGGCACATACAAGTATCTCCTTGCAAACTATTCTTCTTTTTCGGTCTCATTGTTAATTTTGTAAGCACATATGAGCATATTAGGAGCTGATAAATCTGCTGCTACGATCACGTCATCTAATGCAGTTACACGACCATACCAATCTTCTGTATTCTAAAAGGTAAATTTCTTTCTTCGCAATGACCTAACCAATCTGTCATGTGATAATAATCTTCCTCCAGGTAACATATATCCCAACGCTAAACCGAAATTAAATAAAATAAATTATCGTAGCCTACACAAAGAAAACTCGACCTCTTCAAAATTTCAGCAGCCAGAGTCTCAAATCTTTCCAACCTCACCAACTCCCAATTCATTTCCTGCCACCCCCTTTAAGTCAGCATCCATCTCCAACAATTCCGCGACATAGAGTCTCTTCCCCTTTTTCGATGTGCCTGTCTTTTTTCTCTTTACTTCTCCTCGTTTATCCAATTTCCTAAACCTTAATCCAAATAAAACTCCAGAGAACCCAATAAAAATAAGTCAAGCAATTGGTTATCGCTTTTTAAATATTAAAACCAAAAAAATGCACCTCATCCTGAATTCATTTATAGTATCGAATTGCCATGAATCCTATGTCAGCTTTAACTAACAACTTAATTCATATATATAGTTCGTTATATGTCAGTTAATAAGCCAATTAGATCCATAAGATTTAACAAGATGAAACAGAAAGCTAACTGAAAGAACCAAGTCAAACTTGTCATCAAAGTAGCACACAACAACGTATATGACATTCCGACAAAAGCAAGTCTCGCCTCTCAACAGAACTCGTAATTTTACGTTTCAGCAGCGCCATCACGGGGAACAACAGGAGTAAGAGAAATAAATCACCCAGCAACCATAAAAAGAAAATCGAATTGCGCAAAGCAGAGTGAGGAAGAGGATGAGCAGACAAACAGTGAGTCCAACTTCGTTGGCAGCCACGTTTTACAAGACCTACACTCTTCGCTCTTTGAAGATACATATCCAGCACTGACTCCAATCCTATGAGAATGAACTCAACCCAAATTACATAGCTTTAATTCCAAACCTAAAAGGAAAAACAAAGAAGGAATGACAGACACATGGGAAGATTCAAGAATTGCATACCACATGTTTGACAAAGCAAAGTACACCCCAACACCTGATAGACGCGGCAAATAGCCAATCACAAATGGTCATCTTCTCCAGTCTTGCTTTGTTGCGAAGAGTTATAGTGGAAGCAACTTCGTCTTGGGTTCAAATCAACCAGACCTCTCGAATACCAAAAGAAACCCAGGAACAAAATCAACAGCCTATAATATGCAGCTTTAATTCCAAACTTAGGGAGAAAACGAAGTGGAATAGAGAGATCTATACCCAAAGAATCTAAAGAGAGACAGAGGAGAGAGAGAGAGAGAGAGCGCACGGGGTGAGATGAGAAACTGAAGACCGTCCTGGCGCTTACGTGTTGAACAAAAGGGATGTACACCACAACAACTTTAAGCCACTTAGAGGGTAAATTTCCGAAAATAACCCTGAAGCATGGATGAAAAATTCCAAAAATAACCCCGAAGCAGGACGACGAAGAGCAGCTCAACTCCCCCTTCTAAATAAGTAGAAAATAATTATAATACTAGTGTAGAATGGTGGGGAAAATGCACATTTAGCCACTAATAAGACATATATTTACTTTTAAGTCACAGTTTAAAATGTCTTTAGTCTTTAGCAACTGCTTTAATAAACTCTACCCGTCCGGACGCAAATAACCTTCTGCTCATAAAGTTCAGGACCAAGTGTCCTTAACTTATGAACTTGTTACTGTAAGTTCAGGATTAATTGTCCTTAATTTATGAACTTGTAAGTCTAAGTTTAGGACTACTCGTCCTTAACTTTTTAACTTGTAACTCTAAGTTCGTACATGTCCTTAACTTTTGAACTTGGAACTCGAAGTTCAGGACTACCTGTCCTTAATTTATGTGCTTGTAACTCTAAGTTAAGAACTATTTGTCCTTAATTTCTGTGCTTGTAACTCTAAGTTAAGGACCAAGTATCCTTAATTTTTGAACTTTCAACTCTAAGTTCAGAACCAAGTGTCCTTAACTTATGAGTTTGTTACTGCAAGTTCAGGACTAACTGTCCTTAATTTATGAGCTTGTAAGTCTAAGTTAAGGACTACTTGTCCTTAGTTTTTGAACTTGTAACTCTAAGTTTAGGACTACATATCATTAACTTTTGAACTTGTAATTCTAAGTTCAGGACTACATAACCTTAACTTTTGAACTTGGAACTCGAAGTTTAGGACTACATGTCCTTAATTTCTGTACTTGTAACTCTAAGTTAAGGACCAAGTATCCTTAATTTTTGAACTTCCAACTCTAAGTTCTGGATCAATTGTCCTTGACACATCTAACTCCGTAATCTGAATTTGTACCTCCAAATTCCAATAGTATAAGTTTCTCGGAATACTCTTATGGAGAAGCCACATGTTATGTTGATAGCGAACCATTTTTTTATCATCACCGGTATAAATACTGTATTTCCGTTTGGGAAGGAAAAGAGATAGAGGAAAGGGCAACACCGTCTTTTCATATTAATTTTAATAAACTAGTGGCTACTTTTGTTCAGGATTAAAAATGCTGGATAAAAAGTAAATACCACTTTAAAAAGTGGCTACCCAACACAATTTTTACGAGAATGGCCTATGCTGAGCCCAGGCCCAAACTCATAGGAATAATATTTTATAAAAAGAATGGATAAATTTCTAGGGTCAATTGATTTTTTGGCCTTTTACAAACATGTTTTTAGTTTTATGATCCTACCTCTTTTTTTACACAGGGGAGATTTACTTTTACACGTAAGAGATCTTTCTTTTACACGTGAGAAATCTAAAAAAGACATTTTCTTAAATTTAATATTGTAAAAGGCCTTGTAGGCCTAAAACCTCTATAAATTTCTATGAGATATATCAGTTTATTGTTATTTGATATATAATTTGAGAAGCTCAATTCGCGAGGGATGAAAAGAAAGTAACATAGCTATAACTTTGAATAATCCTTTGGATCCCATGTCTGTAATGGGAAAGGCAGTGACATTTTCTATTTATTTATAAAAAAATAACTTTGTTTCTATTTAATCTGATTAGTCAAACGCTTAGAAACTTCGGTAGAGAGCAGAATAAAGAAAATAAATTCAAGCCAAAAAGATCATATTTACTGCTAGTCTTTGGTTGTCGTATTTCTTGTTGGAAGAACAAGTTAATTTTGCTGAACTTTAATATAAGTTACAATAGTAATATCCCAACAATGTCTTTACTACCATCCCTCACATCAAGGCGTTGAAGTATCAAGCAACGTCATTCAGTCTCTCTTATGATTAGAAGACTTTTTTTAAAAAAAATGAGGCTTAGCATGCTCTTCTAAAGAATACTACATTTTGCTAAATATACCGCAGTGAATCATGCAATTTACTGAAGGATTCTATAGAGGTATTTACACTATATAAACTCAGAAACCGCTCAATGTAGGGGAGTGAAAATCCGATAATAAAACCATCTCAAATGGTGTTATAGATTTAAGAAGTGGTAAGTCACAATTGTTAGAAATGGGATGTATATCTAAGTTATATCAGTCAAGTATCAATTTTTATGTTGAAGTAGCATGTTTCTTAATGTACAGTTGATTTATGAACTCTAGACAAATGATGGGTGAAGAGCTTTCTGGTCTGAGCGTCAAAGATTTACAGAACTTGTAGAACCAACTGGAAATGAGTCTCTGTGGTGTTCGTGTGAGAAAGGTATGAAACTTCTGTTAGTCCCGCCAATATTGCTGTATTCGTAAATAATAATTCTACAAAATATAAGTATCGTAATGAAACAGTAATTAATTCGAGCCCACTGAATTCACAGTGTTTCCTTAAGGAATTTAATCCCCTCCTAGTACCCAAGGTAATGGATTATTTCCTCCCAGGATAGAACGAATCACACACTGGTGTAGCGGTACTTCAAATCCCAGTGTTTCAGCGAACACAAAATTCGGTAGCAAATCACACTTACAGTTGCTTTGTTTGAAGTTAAAAACAATGCAGAACGAAGGAGTAGAAACTCAGAAAATCATATGGAAATGCTGAGAGGAAGGAGTGCAATGTATAGCCAAATCTGTTGAGCGTTTTCAGATTTTGTCTTGTGAATTATGTGTCTTTCTTCAACAGTTGCTGCACATATATATAGCAGCCAGTGTTGAAGAAGAACAATCGTCCACCCTCCATGGTGTTTGTGAAGCAAGCATTAGCTTGTTTGTGGAGCAAGCACATTCATGGTGGGAAGAGCATTAGGCGGCTGCCTTGTGGTCAATACACGGATTGAAAAATATCCGTTACAAATGTGGATAATCTTACGTTAATATTTACTATTAACAAATAAATTTGGTTCAAAAAATTAATCAATCAATCATTTGACCAAATCCAAATCCAAATCCGAATCCGAATCCGAATCCGAATCCGAATCCGAAGCCGAAGCCGAAGCCGTAGCCGAAGCCGAGCCGAGCGAGCGACGACGACGCGAGGCTTGCTTTCTTCTTAACTCTTTAAGAGCTACAAGAAGAGCAATTATATATATACCCACCAAAAATCTTTTCCTCTTCCAATATGGGACAATGTCTCATTGTCAAGAGGGGAAAACTTAAAATTTTACTCAAAAATTTCATTTTCCCTCCATTTCCCATTCACCCTCATTTTAAGACTATTTCATCTTAAAAACAAAAACCTCAACAATCCCCCACATGAATGGGGAATGGCTATATCACGTAAGTATGTATGGAAAAACTGTGTGATTTACAAGCAAGGATTAATCGCATCTGGATATGTAGGTTTCCCTTTGAACTTTCCGTAGTAAACTTATGTCGGATATACTCGGTCAATCGGTAGATTTGATATCTTTGAACCGTCGATCTTTGGTGTATACCTAGACAACCATAAGTCACACAATCAACCCTTAACCATCTTTGGTTGTCATTGTTGTGTTCGTTTCAACCATGAACACCGCCTGGTTTCATAAGTGCGTAGAGAACTGGCCTTACAAAGTTCTCCTTGAAGCGGCTAACACTTCATACTTACATAGGTGATTCCTAAACGTGTCATCCTGTAGATACACTATTTGATATACCCCGTATCAAATTTAGAAATCATTAAAAAACCTTAATGCTTTATCCTTGGTACTGAACATTGTCTCATCACGAGAACGGACTAAAATTTTATTTGACAATGTTGAACCGTCATTAATAACTTTGTTTGATCTCCTTGAACCTAGATCTTGGGATCTCCAGTCTTCTAGGTAGAGCTACCGCCACAATGACTTGTTCTCGGCCAAAGCCCCATTTTCCTTGATGATTTCTCAACTACCTCTCTAGTTAGGCCTTTTGTAAGTGGATCCGACACATTATCACTTGACTTTACATAGTCAATCGTGATAATTCCTCTAGAGAGTAATTGCCTAACGGTTTTATGTCTTCGTCGTATATGACGAGATTTACCGTTATACATAACGCTCCCAGCTCTTCCAATTGCCGCTTGACTATCACAATGTATGCATATTTGTGCCAACGGTTTGGGCCAAAATGGAATGTCTTCCAAGAAATTCCGAAGCCATTCAGCTTCTTCACCGGCTTTATCTAAGGCTATGAATTCAGCCTCCATTGTAGAGCAGGCAATACATGTTTGTTTGGACGACTTCCAAGATACCGCTCCTCCACCAATAGTGAATACATATCCACTCGTGGACTTAGAGTCAGTTGAACCGGTGATCCAATTTGCATCACAGTATCCCTCAATCACCGCAGGGAATTTACTGTAGTGCAAGCCAAAGTTCTGGGTATGTTCTAAATATTCCAAAACTCGTTTCATTGCCATCCAATGAGATTGGCCTGGATTGCTCGTATATCGACTCAGTTTACTTATAGCACAAGCTATATCTGGTCGTGTACAATTCATGATATACATTAAGCATCCCAACACACGAGCATAATCCAATTGTGATATGCTTTGGCCTTTATTCTTTGCTAATGCAAGATTCACGTCAATTGGAGTCTTTGTAACTTTAAAGCCCAAGTGCTTGAATTTTTCAAGTACTGTCTTAATATAATGAGATTGTGACAATTCCAGACCTTGAGGAGTCTTATGTATCTTAATTCCCAGAATTAAATCAGCAACTCCCAAGTCTTTTATATCAAACTTGCTATTGAGCATACGCTTAGTAGCATTTATGTTGGCAATGTCATTACTCATTATCAGCATATCATCCACATATAGGCAAACAATGACTATGTGATTTGGAACATTTTTAATGTACACACATTTATCACATTCATTTATCTTAAAACCATTTGACAACATTGTTTGGTCAAATTTCGCATGCCATTGTTTGGGTGCTTGTTTTAGTCCGTAAAGAGACTTAACAAGTCTACATACCTTCTTTTCTTTACCTGGAACCACAAACCCTTCAGGTTGTTCCATGTATATTTCTTCCTCCAACTCTCCATTTAAGAAGGCCGTCTTAACATCCATTTGATGAATTTCAAGACCATACACTGCAGCTAATGTTACTAACATCCGTATGGACGTAATTCTTGTAACTGGAGAGTATGTATCAAAGTAGTCTAGACCTTCTCGTTGTCTATACCCTTTGACTACGAGCCTTGCCTTGAATTTATCAATAGTGCCATCATCTTTGATTTTTCTCTTAAAAATCCATTTAAAACCCAAAGGTTTATTTCCAGGAGGAAGATCAACCAATTCCCATGTATGGTTGTTCAATATGGATTCTATTTCACTATTGACTGCCTCTTTCCAAAACAATAATTCCGAAGAAGTCATAGCTTCTTTAAATGTTTGAGGCTCATTCTCCAATAAGAAAGTCACAAAATCTGGTCCAAATGAAGTAGACGTTCTTTGACGTTTACTACGTCTTGGATCCTCCTGATTACATGTACTTTCTTTTGTTTCTTCCCGAGTTCATTTAGATCCTTTACCAAACGACTCACATTCTTTTTTATACGGATATATATTTTCAAAGAACTCAGCATTATCTGATTCTATAACCATATTATTATGAATGTCGGGATTTTCTGATTTATGAACCAGAAATCGATATGCTTTACTATTTGTCGCATATCCTATGAAAACACAATCAATGGTTTTCGGTCATATCTTTACCCTTTTGGGTTTAAGAACTTGCACTTTTGTCAAACACCCCCACACTTTAAAATAATTCAAGTTGGGCTTCCTTCCTTTCCATTTTTCATATGGAATGGATTGTGTTTTGCTATGGGGCACTCGATTGAATATTCGATTAGCCGTAAGAATGGCTTCCCCCAACAAGTTCTGTGGCAAACCAGAACTTATCAATAACGCATTCATCATCTCCTTTAATGTGCGATTCTTTCTTTTCGTAATCCCATTAGATTGGGGCGTGTAAGGGGATGTTGTTTGATGAATAATTCCATATTCTAAACATATTTCTTCAAAAGGAGATTCATATTCACCACCCCTATCACTTCTTATCATTTTTACTTTCCCTCTCTTTCTATCGCAGCCCCTTTCTTCTTTTTAACTCGAACTGTGGTACTTTGTTAAGTTGCGTTTCAACTTCATTTTTATATTGCCTGAATGCGTCTATTGCTTCATATTTACTATTCAGTAAGTAAACATAGCAATATCGAGTACCATCGTCAATAAAAGTTATGAAATACTTCTTTCCACCGCGAGATGGTATTGACTTCATGTCACAAATATCTGTGTGAATTAAGTCTAAAGGATTTGAATTCCTTTCAACTGACTTATAAGGATGTTTAACATACTTAGATTCCACACATGTTTGACATTTTGATTTTTCGCATTCAAACTTAGGCAGTACTTCCAAGTTAATCATTTTTCGCAAGGTTTTATAATTGACATGACCCAAACGTACATGCCATAAATCATTTGACTCAAGTAAGTAAGAAGAAGCTGAAATATTATTATTGTTTTCCACAATCATTACATTCAGATTGAAAAGGCCCTCGGTAAGGTAACATTTTCCTACAAATATTTTATTCTTACTAATGACAACCTTGTTGGACACAAAAACGCACTTAAAACCGTGCTTAACAAGAAGTCCAGTAGAGACTAAATTCTTTCTCATTTCAGGAACATGAAGGACATTGTTCAAAGTCATGACCTTGCCAGAAGTCATTTTCAGAAATATCTTCCCATATCCTTCAACTTTTGCTGTTGAAGCATTTCCCATACAAACTGTCTCTCCGGGTCCAGCAGGAGCATAAGTAGCAAAAGCTTCTCTAACTGCACAAACATGGCGAGTGGCTCCTGAATCAAACCACCACAGTTTAGGATTTCCCACCAAGTTACATTCAGAAAGCATGGCACACAAGTTATCAACATCATCATGGTTTACTACCATGTTTGCTTGACCCCTTTTCTTGTCTTTCTTCGGAGCACGACACTCCATAGATTTGTGTCCGGTTTTTCCACAGTTGTAGCAGTTTCCACTGAACCGCTTCTTGCTTGGGTTGTATTTCGGACCAGAAGCCTTCTTCCTCTTTTTGTTATCTTCAACAATATTTGCTCCCATTATTGTTGAATTTCCACGGCCTCTCCTTTCAGCAGTTTTATTGTCCTCTTCGATTCTCAACAGAACAATGAGATCTTCAAGGGACATTTCCTTTCATTTGTGTTTCAAATAATTTTTGAAGTCCTTCCACAACGGAGGCAACTTCTCAATCATTGCTGCTACTTGGAATGCTTCATTGATGACAAGACCTTCAGCAAGTAGATCATGAATAATCACTTGCAATTCCTGGACTTGGGTAATAACAGACTTGCTATCTACCATTTTGTAGTCCAAAAATTTTGCGGTAACGAATTTCTTCATCCCGGCATCTTCAGTTTTATATTTTTTTTCAAGCGCATTCCACAATTCTTTTGACGTCTCCACGCTACTGTATACATTATACAAATTATCATCCAGTCCGCTAAGAATATAATTCTTGCATAAAAAATCAGAATGCTTTCACGCTTCAATCACGATAAAGCGTTCATTCTCTGGAGTTTTATCTGGCAGATCAGGAACATCTTCCTTGATGAACTTCTGTAGACATAACGTAGTTAAGTAGAAGAACATCTTCTGCTCAATCCCAGAAAATTTTCCGGGTTTTTCTGCCGGTGCCAATGCCGGTGTTTGGCTTGTAGATGCGTTGGCAGTCACCATCGGAACAGCTTGGTTTTCGCTTTCAGTCGTCATTTTTTCTGTAAAAGAATGACATAAACAAACGTTTTCAAACTGGAGTAAAAATCACGTAGATTTTAATCTCCAACAAAACGTCACGAAGGCTTTACTCTCCAAAACGGGAGTACACAAAACCACAAAGGTTTTAGTTTGCATAATAATAAGAATAACACAAATACAGAAATAAATATTAAATTCTTTAAGATTGTTAGTCCCGCCAATATTGCTGTATTTGTAAATAATAATTCTGCAAAATATAAGTATCGTAATGAAACAGTAATTAATTCGAGCCCACTGAATTCACAGTGTTTCCTTAAGAAATTTAATCCCCTCCTAGTACCCAAGGTAATGGATTATTTCCTCCCAGGATAGAACGAATCACACACTGGTGTAGCGGTACTTCAAAACCCAGTATTTCAGCGAACATAAAATTCGGTAGCAAATCACACTTACAGTTGCTTTGTTTGAAGTTAAAAACAATGCAGAACGAAGGAGTAGAAACTCAGAAAATCATATGGAAATGCTGAGAGGAAGGAGTGCAATGTATAGCCAAATCTGTTGAGCGTTTTCAGATTTTGTCTTGTGAATTATGTGTCTTTCTTCAACAGCTGCTGCACATATATATAGCAGCCAGTGTTGAAGAAGAACAATCGTCCACCCTCCATGGTGTTTGTGGAGCAAGCATTAGCTTGTTTGTGGAGCAAGCACTTGTTTGTGGAGCAAGTACATTCATGGTGGGAAGAGCATTAGGCGGCTGCCTTGTGGTCAATACACGGATTGGAAAATATCCGTTACAAATATGGATAATCTTACATTAATATTTACTATTAACAAATAAATTTGGTTCAAAAAATTAATCAATCAATCGATCATTTGACCAAATCCAAATCCGAAGCCGAAGCCGAAGCCGTAGCCGAAGCCGAGCCGAGCGAGCGAGCGACGACGACGACGCGAGGCTTGCTTTCTTCTTAACTCTTTAAGAGCTACAAGAAGAGCAATTATATATATACCCACCAAAAATCTTTTCCTCTTCCAATATGGGACAATGTCTCATTGTCAAGAGGGAAACTTAAAATTTTACTCAAAAATTTCATTTTCCCTCCATTTTCCATTCACCCTCATTTTAAGACTATTTCATCTTAAAAACAAAAACCTCAACAATCCCCCACATGAATGGGGAATGGCTCTATCACGGAAGTATGCATGGAAAAACTGTGTGATTTACAAGCAAGGATTAATCGCATCTGGATAAGTAGGTTTTCCTTTGAACTTTCCGTAGTAAACTTATGTCGGATATACTCGGTCAATCGGTAGATTTGATATCTTTGAACCGTCGATCTTTGGTGTATACCTAGACAACCATAAGTCACAGAATCAACCCTTAACCGTCTTTGGTTCTCATTGTTGTGTTCGTTTCAGCCATGAACACCGCCTGGTTTCATAAGTGCGTAGAGAACTGGCCTTACAAAGTTCTCCTTGAAGCGGCTAACACTTCACACTTACATAGGTGATTCCTAAACGTGTCATCCTGTAGATACACTATTTGATATACCCCGTATCAAATTTAGAATTCATTAAAAAGCCTTAATGCTTTATCCTTGGTACTGAACATTGTCTCATCATGAGAATGGACTAAAATTTTATTTGACAATGTTGAACCGTCATTAATGACTTTGTTTGATCTCCTTGAACCTAGATCTTGGGATCTCCAGTCTTCTAGGTAGAGTTACCGCCACAATGACTTGTTCTCGGCCAAAGCCCCATTCCCCTTGATGATTTCTCAACTACCTCTCTAGTTAGGCCTTTTGTAAGTGGATCCGACACATTATCACTTGACTTTACATAGTCAATCGTGATAATTCCTCTAGAGAGTAATTGCCTAACGGTTTTATGTCTTCGTCGTATATGACGAGATTTACCGTTATACATAACGCTCCCAGCCCTTCCAATTACCGCTTGACTATCACAATGTATGCATATTGATGCCAACGGTTTGGGCCAAAATGGAATGTCTTCCAAGAAATTCTGGAGCCATTCAGCTTCTTCACCGGCTTTATCTAAGGCTATGAATTCAGCCTCCATTGTAGAGCGGGCAATACATGTTTGTTTGGACGACTTTCAAGATACCGCTCCTCCACCAATAGTGAATACATATCCACTCGTGGACTTAGAGTCAGTTGAACCGGTGATCCAATTTGCATCACAGTATCCCTCAATCACCGCAGGGAATTTACTGTAGTGCAAGTCAAAGTTCTGGGTATGTTCTAAATATCCCAAAACTCATTTTATTGCCATCCAATGAGATTGGCCTGGATTGCTCGTATATCGACTCAGTTTACTTATAGCACAAGCTATATCTGGTCGTGTACAATTCATGATATACATTAAGCATCCCAACGCACGAGCATAATCCAATTGTGATATGCTTTGGCCTTTATTTTTTGCTAATGCAAGATTCACGTCAATTGGAGTCTTTGCAACTTTAAAGCCCAAGTGCTTGAATTTTTCAAGTACTGTATTAATATAATGAGATTGTGACAATGCCAGACCTTGAGGAGTCTTATGTATCTTAATTCTCAGAATTAAATCAGCAACTCCCAAGTCTTTCATATCAAACTTGCTATTGAGCATACGCTTAGTAGCATTTATGTTGGCAATGTCATTACTCATTATCAGCATATCATCCACATATAGGCAAATAATGACTATGTGATTTGGAACATTTTTAATGTACACACATTTATCACATTCATTTATCTTAAAACCATTTGACAATATTGTTTGGTCAAATTTCGCATGCCATTGTTTGGGTGCTTGTTTTAGTCCGTATAGAGACTTAACAAGTCTACATACCTTCTTTTCTTTACCTGAAACCACAAACCCTTCACGCAAGTCTACATACCTTACTAGGCAATGTTGCAAGAATGAAAAGCCTCACTTTAATAAAAGTAGGAGTCCATATTTATACTTCTAAGCAATTAGAGTAAACAATTACTACCATACTAACGTCATTGAAAACTTATTGTCATTTTTTGCTACATATCTCATTTCTACTTAATCATGTTCGCTTGAAGTGTTAAGGTAAAAAGTGTTTTTGTTAAAACATTTGTCCGAGATAATTTTATACTTTTTAAATTGTTTATTAGAATTAACTGTTGGTTCCCCAAGTACACGCACGAATATATGACCGTCTAATAATAAAGTGACTCGAAAGTCGGATGTCGAACCCACAAAGATTTAGATTAACCGTTAACTAAGAAAACTAAAATCAATTTACTGTCCAAGATGATCAAAAGTTTAACTTTTCTATTACAACTACTATTGTGAAATTTAAACACGTAACCAAGGGAGATATAAATTCCAGGGTTGTGGTCGGTTTATCAATCCTATTGAGTTCGTAATTACACCTGTTAATCCAAATTATCTATGGTTGCTAGTTGACCGGATCGTTTATATAAATAGCATGTTTCTACATTACTATCCGTCTATCCATAATATATCAACCCTATATTCCTATGGTCTTGAATCTATCATAAATGAATATAATACGGTATTCAACTAAGCAAGACTGTTAGGTATATTCCTATCCTAACCGCGAAATCTCTCCCCGAGCCACGGGTTCAGAAACAAGCTCTCTCCAATTCTACTCTAATCTAAGCACGGCTTTCCCAAGTATAGCATAGATAGTAAATAGAACTCAACTGCTAGCCAAACAATTAAGCAATTATATATGCACAGAATTAAAGAAATAACCAAAGATGATAACTCGAATTAACGGTAATATAATTAATAAACATCAATATTCATGACAACCATAATCGTAGAATGTGAAGTTTAGCTCCACATAGATATGGTAGCAAAACAACAAATCATCAAGAAAAAGTAAAGATTACTAAGTTTGATGGAAGAAAGATGGAATCTGATGAATTCCGGCCTCCACGGCGGCTCCGCGCTCTCCCTAGGTCTAATCTCCGTGCTCTCCCTAGGTCTAATCTCGGTTCCCAAGTATAGCATAGATAGTAAATAGAACTCAACTGCTAGCCAAACAATTAAGCAATTATATATGCACAGAATTAGAGAAATAAACAAAGATGATAACTCAAATTAACGGTAATATAATTAATAAACATCAATATTCATGACAAACACAACCCTAGAACGTGAGGTTTAACTCCACATAGATATGGTAGCAAAACAACAAATCATCAAGAAAAAGTAAAGATTACTAAGTTTGATGGAAGAAAGATGGAATCTGATGAATTCCGGCCTCCACGGCGGCTCCGTGCACTCCCTAGGTCTAATCTCGGTTTCCAAATCGGTCTCCTCCTCTAAAAATTATGTTTAATGACTATTTATATGTGTAGGAAAAAGACCCAAACAAAATAACTAAGTACAAAACCAAATAGAAGACAAAATAGGCTTTAAAATACGAAACACGCGAACACCTCGCGACAGGCCTCGCAACGCACGCTCTGTCACGAGCAAAAAAGCTCGCCTCGCCTTCTCTATAGCAAGCTAAGTATCTCGCTACGCCTGCTGCTGCTTCAATTCAATTTTGTTGCCAACTTTTTCAATTCCTTTCTCATTCTCGTTTCTTACTTTTCAACTCTTCTTTTGCCTTGTTTCTTTTTTTCTTCTTTCGCATTGGTCTTCAATCCTTGTCTCAATTATTCTTTCTTCATAAATAATTTTCTTATTATTATATAATCATAAGCTCATTGTTTTAGTGCATGAATTACACTTTAAATGTTAACTTTGCTCCAATTTCATCTTCAATGTACCTACACATAAAATAAACTCAATTAAGCACAAATATAGTATAGTTTAGCATTAAAGCCCCAAAATTGAAGGTAAGTAATACACTAAAAATACGGAATTATAGCCAAACATCACTACCCCACACTTAAACGTTGTTCATCCTCGAGTCAACCAACAATTCACACTATCCTTGAGCACTTTAATTTTACACAATTGAGGCACACTGCACCAATGACCATAGTTGATAGCAACAATTAAACCTTAGCATATGCAATCACATACACTTCCCTATTCTTATGCCATACTTCACTAATATTCACAACAAAGACAACATGCTCCTAACAATCCTAGCCTCAAAAACCAACTCAATGTCACAATGCACTCATGGCTTGAACACCCAACATCATAAAGAGAAGTTTAATAATGTTACCTATCCCTCATGAAACCATGTACCCTCACAACAAGAACAAAAGAGTAAGTTGAATCCACACACTTAAATCAAATGCTCAAATATATTTTAAAGACTCATATATTTCAAAGAATATCACTCACTCTCATAAAAGAAGTCACATGCATGCAATTGGTACCATAGGCTTGCCCTTAATGTAACCATAGGCTTGCCCTTAATGTAAATCTCTACTAATGTAGCCTCACTCCGTCTAAATATAATTAGGACTTTTTTTATGGTTGTATTGTGGGCTAAGTGATGGGAAGGATATATTTTAGGAATAGTAGCTAACCCTCCTAAGCACTTTAACACATCACATGATAAACATTAAGCGCAAATTCTTCAATCGCAATTTTAATTTCACAACTAAAATCATCCCTAACAACGTTCCCTCTTTCTTTAAGCACTATCGTTATTTACACTCCACTAGCAAGAACAAAATATCAATTTGTTCATCTAATTTTTTTTTCTTTTTCTCTTTTGTAATTTCCACTAGTGGTGTATTCTTTTACAAAACAAGTACACCTTTCTTCCTTTCACCGGTTCCACTCAAAATCTACCCCACACTTAGTCCCTTCTTACTCCTTTTAGCGCTCATCTCACAATTAAAGTGCTTTAAGAGGTAAAAGGATCAAAACAATGTTAATTTAGAACAAAAGAGGTTTAGGCTTGTAATGTGGGTGCCAAATAAAAGTCTATAAGCTCAAAATGGTTAACTAGAGATATATTTTATTTGTGATAAGCATTAAACTCAAAAAGAACAAAAATAGCCTAAAATTATTTTTCAAACCGAGTATCACCTAAAATTTCGCTTCGACTCACATACTGGGCAAGTTCTAGACACAAGCACAATAATATGGACTAATACAAAAATCTCACCACACATGGCACATGACTCACTAAGGACGGTTTCATTCCGACTCTCAAACTAAAGTAAGTATTCACGGAGCCACGAGATGTTAAGCATTAAGAACAAAGTGAACATAAGTCAAGAAAATGAGACATAGGCATCACAAAATATGCTATCCAAATAACCAAAGTATCATAAGCACTTTTAGCACATAGGGAGGATACTACGCATGGCAAAGCCTAAATATATATGCTACTATCAAACAAGTCAAGGGCGCCTAGGAATCTCATCTTTCTTCCTCCATTTATTCCCTAATTTCTAATCTACTCTAAAAATAAAAAAAAATAAAAGGAAAAATTACTACCCGGTTCAAACTACATCCCATGGAAAAGAACCGAGTCACAAAAAAAAATCACAGGGGATTATTACTACCTAAAGAAATCTAAAAGACATATTTTTGGATTTTTGTTTAGACTTTAATCCCTCAAGAAAACTGTCTAGGAGATCCATCGTCGGGAAAAGTCCAATTTTTCTACCTTTTTTGATTTTTTTTCTTTTGCTTTTTTGATTTTTCTTATTTTTCACATTTTGAAAAAATAAATTAAGCTACTAAAATACTACATAACTACGAAAACAAAAATAAGAAGATAAAATCAGAATAAGAAGCTAATATTTTCTAACATACTAATACTAATTATCTAGAGGAATTCTTCCACCTCACACTTAAAGGAGTGCAGTGTCCCCAATGCACAAATAAAGCAAAATAATAATGAGGGTGGACAAGAGACTCCCTGAAAGGCTAAAGGCCGAAGCAATAGCGGCTCACGGGTACTCAAACTTCCCCCAGAAATGGTCCTTTGTATGGTCACCCCATACTTAGTTCTCACCATCTAGCTCGCTTTTGCACTCTTACAATGGCTTTACCTCTTATGCTTATAATCCTAGAAAACAAAAACAATACTACAAAAATAATATAAAAGAAAGCAGTAAAGCTGGGTTGTCTCCCAACAAGCGCTTGATTTAACGTCGCAGCACGACTTGTACCACTTTTTGTCTCCATCTCGAACTTATGAATTGAGCCCCCAATAGGGCATCCAGTCTATGGCTATGCTCCTTCGGTGGGGCTACAAAGAAAATCATGCCAAGCAATAAAATTTTTGCTATACACCTCTTGACCTTTAGATGAGGAATGTAATTTTTGCTTTTTAGCACAACACATTCAAGAACATAGGCACCTCGTTCCTCATCCATTGACTCCTTCAAAGGCTCGGATGGCTAGATTTCCATGTTATCATCCAAACACAATGTTGAAAAATGAATGGAATGAGGACCAATACGCCCTAATTCTAGAATTGCATCACTCTTTACATCCTCATATGTACACAAACTAGAGTCTTCACATATAATATTATCTACTTCCTCACATGATTCTAGAGTGCTTCCCTCAACATGGACATCATTAATAAAAGTACGGACGAATGATTTACTCTCTGCTTTTAGCTCATCAATTTGGCGTATAAGCTCCTTTTCAGTTTCACATATCTCAGAACTATTTTATTAGGCGTTAGACGCATCAACCTTTGCAATCAATTGAGCTCCCAAGTCATGAATAACAATACCAAATATTTTGATCTCTTGTCCCAGTTCAACTCTCCCTTCTATTAAGTCTCTTATCCCATCTATAATTTTCTCACGTTGAGCTTCATATATTTCTAATCGCTCAACTTGTTCCATTAGCCAAGTTTGGATCAAAATCTCCTCTTCTTTGAATTTTTTCTCTTGTTGGAACTCACTCTCTTCTCGAATTTGAAGCTCTTCCTGACTATCAACTAAGGCTGCAGCTTGTTGATCATCGAATGTTTCAACCCATTTTTCTATTTTGGCCTTCATTCTCTTATTTATTGCTTTGAGATTATCCATCTCTTTTCGACGTTTATGAGTTTGCTCCCTTAAAAATTGAGCTTGCTCCCTTAAAAATTGAGTTTGCTCCATTATTTGCCTCATAATATCCATTATATGAGCATTATATTCCACATTCTCCACTTTGTTCTTATCAAACTCACAAAAATTATCAGAAACATCATAATTAGGGCTCGAAGAAGGATAAAAAGAATTAGGACAGCCATCCCAATGGCCACCTTGACCACCACATATATTATAAATATTCCACTCAAAGGATTGAGATTGTGTGCACAACTCGCTCTCGGGGATATTTTGATAATTTTTTTACCAGTGGGGTCCTCCACAATATGGACAAGGATCATCAAAATAAGAATAACCATCATTCGAACAATTTACATTCCAAGATGCCATGTGAAAGTAATAAAAGAAAACAAAATACTAACTAAATAAGAAAATTAAAAACTTGAACAAAAATCAATTAAAAGCTTAACTTAGATAAACAATCAATAACTAAGTCCCCGACAACGGCACCAAAAATTTGTTGGTTCCCCAAGTATACGCAAGTATATGTGACCGTCAAGTAATAAAGTGACTCGAAAGTCGGATGTCGAACCCATAGAGGCTTAGATTAACCGTTAACTAACAAACTAAAATCAATTTATTGTCCAAGATGATCAAAAGTTTAACTTTTCTATTACAACTACTATTGCGAAATTTAAACAGGTAACCAAGGGAGATATAAATTTCAGGGTTGTGGTCGGTTTATCAATCCTATTGAGTTCGTAATTACACCTGTTAATCCAAATTATCTATGATTGCTAGTTGACTGGATCGTTTATATAAATAGCATGTTCCCACAATACTATCCGTCTATCCATAATATATCAACCCTATATTCCTATGGTCTTGAATCTATCATGAATGAATATAATACGGTATTCAACTAAGCAAGTATATTCCTATCCTAACCGAGAAATCTTTCCCCGAGCCACGAGTTCAGAAACAAGCTCTCTCCAATTCTACTCTAATCTAAGCATGACTTTCCCAAACATATCATAGATAGTAAATAGAACTCAACTGATGGCCAAACAATTAAGCAATTATGCACAGAATTAGAGAAACAACCAAAGATGATAACTCGAATTAACGGTAATATAATTAATAAACTTCAATATTCATGACAACCATAACCCTAGAACGTGAAATTTAGCTCTACATAGATATGGTAGCAAAATAACAAATCATCAAGAAAAAGTAAAGATTACTAAGTTTGATGGAAGAAAGATGGAATCTGATGAATTCCGGCCTCCACGGCGGCTCCGTGCTTTCCCTAGGTCTAATCTCGGTCTCCAAATCGGCCCCTCCCTCTAAAAATTATGTTTAATGACTATTTATATGTGTAGGGAAAAGACCCAAACAAAATAACCAAAACTCAATAGGAGACAAAATAGACTTTAAAATCAGAAACAAGCGAACACCTCGCGACAGGCCTCGCGACGCACGCTCTGTCGCGAGTAAAAAAGCTCGACTCGCCTGCTCTATAGCGAGCTAAGTATCTCGCTACGTCTGCTGCTGCTTCAATCCAATTTTGTTGCCAACTTTTTCATTTCCTTTCTCATTCTCGTTTCTTACTTTTCAACTCTTTCTTTTGCCTTGTTTCTTTTTGTCTTCTTTTGTATTAGTCTTCAATCGTTGTCTCAATTATTCTTTCTTCATCAATAATTTTCTTATTATTATATAATCATAAACCCATTGTTTTAGTTTTAGGGCATGAATTACACTTTAAATGTTTACTTGCTGCAATTTTATCTCCAATGTACCTACACGCAAAATAAACTCAATTAAGCACAAATATAATATATTTTAGCATTAAAGCCCCAAAATGTAAGATAAGTAATGCACTAAAAATACAGAATTATATCCAAACATCATTAACCAAAAAAGGAAGCAATACAATCAAATCGTCTAAATATTAACATAATATGCTTCAAATAATACATTTATTTGCAAAACAAAGTTGTACAATTACATTCTTGAGCCTGCTTCTATGAGAATGAGAAAGACAAAAGCAATCAGCTTATTAATGTTCATGTTGGTGGTCCAGCGATGAAAAAATTGATCCTACAATTCGATAAAATCTGAAGTTTAACAACTATAGTTGCCAACACATACCTTCATCTTGGTATTTATTGAAAGAAAAGAAAACCAAGTATTAGAATCAAAATATAGCATAAAGCTAAATCTAGAATGATTAATGCAAAGCAAATGAGAGAAATGGATAGAATGATTAATGCAAAGCAAATGAGAGAAAAAGACCCATAAAATCTCTATTTGGATGTCTTATTCATCACACTTAGTTCTTTTTTTCTCTAATTGTTATATATACATAATTGAAAAATCATCAAAACAACAACTCAATACAAAAAGAACATATTGTTCTTGCTTACTGCTGCAATAACACGATCATCAAAGAACAAGAACAAAAGAAACTCAATAACATAAGCGGGACAATAATCAAGAAGAGGGCAAAAAACAGTTCAAATGGAAAATTTAGAAGAATCCTAAAAATTAGGCATAAAGAAAGCAAATTCAGAATATAACACCCAATAATAAAAGACCAATTAGCAACATTATCCATCATTATAACTTTATTATCCATTAACAAGCCAAAGAATTTGGGCAAAAGCAGTTCAGAACAGAAAATTTAGAAGACCCCTGAAGAATTAAAGCAAGAGAAAGCAAATTCAGTAATTGAACATTCAAGGATAAAGAATACTGAATTTGCTGTATAATTGAGGGGTATTCAAGGATAAAGAATACTTCAGGGGTATTCTACTAATCAATATGGAATTTTACGTGGGAAAACAGAAGTGGAGAGCTACATAATTGAGTAACAAGGGAAGAAAAAATTTGATGTAGCCACAAATAAAGCCGCAACAGTAAATTAGTTCACATAAAAACTATTAGGTAGTAATTTAAAAGTTGCCAAGCCCGCTACAGTCCATTAACGCAGGTACACAAATCTAAATATAAAGAAGAAGATAAAACACGAAGAGCAGAGTACTCACCTTTCAGCCACCGAGCGTAAAGATAGCACAGAAGCCCAGCTACAGAAAAACAAAGAGGAAAACCGAAGTAAAACATGGGGTATTAGAAAAATTGGCATCCTATAACAAAAATTGACAATTTTTTAGCCTTATATTAGGTTTGACAAAGATAACCCCAAACAATTGGCATTATATAGCCAAATTCTAAAAAAACTACTCTCTTATATATTCTCTAAAAAAAAAATTACTCGCTTATTTTGGCTTCCCTCCCGCCTTCTCTTCTTGTATTTCTTCTTCTCTCTCTTCTCTTTCGGTCTCATAGTTTAGCAAAAATTCTTCCAAATTATGCAAAAAAATCAGAGAAAATCATAAGCTTAAGAGAGAAAAAATACATTTCAACTTTGTTTTTCTTCTCTTTTTTTTTGGTTGGATTGAACGAATGAGTATGATTGAAATTGGTTGAAAATACCTAAACGAGGCTATATACAAAATTTGAGCTAGATTAGAAGTGATTTAGATTTCAAGTAAAAAAAAATCAGACCTAAAAATTCAACTGCGATATGTGTATATCACGATGTATATCGTGTACATCAGTATACACACACAAGTTTTTTAGGACGTCTGTATATATCACTTTGTATATCGTGTATACAACATAGTATTTTTATGGATGCCTATGTATATCACATTGTATATCCTATATATAACACAAATTTTCATGGATATACACACATACACATGATATACATGAGATATCATTGATGTACATAGAGATATACACGGGATACACATGTGGAGTCGTCTTGAACTTGAGTTTTCAATATGAAATGTGTTATACAAAGAAAGAAAATAAAATTTTAATATAATTTTTTGATATACACATTACTATTATGTTATACATTGTGAAATATAAATAATATAATTATTAATGTGTTATATATATTTGGGTATACAGATAAAAACTAAAAAAATAATTAAAAAATATTTGGAAGTATTTTCGGATACTATTGAAGGAAATGGAACCTAATTTCTAGGATGATGGTTGCTATGAGAGAAGAGAGACAGCAACAACAACAATAACCACCCAGTAAAATCCCACTAATGGGGTCTGGGGAGGGTAGTGTGTACGCAAGCCTTACCCCTACCCCAAAGGAGTAGAGAGGCTGTTTCCGAAAGACCCTCGGCTCACGAAAAAAATAAAAAGACAAAAGGACAAAAATGAGACAATATTAGTATCACAACAATAATCATAGGATAAATAGAAATACCATGAAATCCAGAAGAAGGATGCAAAGCAAAGGGAGACAATATTAGTAAATATTAGTATCACCACAACAATCATAAGAACAATAGGAACACCATAAAATCTAGAAGAAAGATGCAAAGAAAAAGCGATAGCTAGTAAATAGGACATGCACTGAAAAGCGAAATAGTAAGCCACAACATTGCCACTAGCTATCTTAGACAAAAATCCTACATGGCTAGTCCCATAATGGTACGAAGTAAGGCACGACTCAACTACCTCCTAACTTACAAACCTAATACTCGACTTCCACATCCTCATATCTAGTGTCATATCCTCGGAAATCTAGAGTCTCGTCATATCCTGCCTCATCACCTCTCCCCAATATTTCTTAGGCCGCCCTCTACCTCTTCTCGTGCCCTCCATAACCAGTTGCTCACACCTCCGTACCGGAGCATCTAGGCTTCTCCTCTGAATATGTCCGAACCATCTAAGCCTCGCTTCCCGCATCTTGTCATCAATGGGAGCCACATGCACCTTCTCTCGAATATCATCATTCCTAATCTTATCTATCCTAGTGTGCCCGCACATCTACCGCAACATTCTCATTTCTGCTACTTTCATCTTCTGGATATGTGAGTTTTTAACGGGCCAACACTCAGCCCCATACATCATAGCCAGTCTAACCACCGCTTTATAAAACTTACCTTTGAGTATCGGTGGCACTCTCTTGTCACACAGGACTCTAGATGCTAACCTCCACTTCATCTATCCTACCCCAATACGGTGTGTGACATCCTCGTCGATCTCCCCTCCCCCTTGGATAACCGAACCAAGGTACTTGAAGCTGCCTCTTCTCGGGATGACTTGCGAATCAAGCCTCACATTCACGCCCATTTCCCTGGCTCAACGCTGAACTTACACTCCAGGTATTCCGTCTTCGTCCTGCTCAGCTTGAAACCCTTAGACTCAAGAGCCTGTCTCCAAACCTCCAGCCTCTCGTTAACACCAGCTCGCGACTCATCAATCAGAACTATGTCATCGGCGAATAGCATGCACCATGGCACATCCCCTTGAATATGGTGTGTTAACGCGTCCATCACCAGGGCGAATAAGAACGGACTGAGCGCAGAACCTTGGTGTAACCCCATTACAACCGGAAAATGCTCAGAGTCGCCTCCTACTGTCCTAACCCGAGTCTTAGCCCCATTATACATGTCTTTAATCGCCATAATGTACGGAACCGACACACCTTTTACCTCCAGGCATCTCCAGAAAATTTCTCTAGGAACCTTGTCATACGCTTTCTCTAGGTCAATAAACACCATGTACAGATCCTTCTTCCTCTCTCTGTATAGTTCCACCAACCTTCTAACAAGGTGTATAGCTTCTGTAGTCGAATGACCCGACATGAACCCGAACTGGTTGTCGGATACAGATACTGTCATCCTCACCCTCGCTTCAACCACCCTCTCCCACACTTTCATGGTATGACTCAGTTATTTGATACCCCTATAATTGTTATAATTCTGGATATCACCTTTGTTCTTATACAATAGAACCACCGTACTCCACCTCCACTCATCCGGCATCCTCTTCCCCTTAAAAATAATATTAAACAACCTAGTCAACCACTCCAAACCTGCTCTCCCCACACACTTCCAAAATTCCACCGGAATCTCGTCTAGCCCGGTCGCTCTACCCCTACTCATCTTACGCATAGCTCAAACGACCTCCTCAACCTTGATACACCTGCAGTACCCAAAGTCACGATGACTCTCAGAATGCTCCAATTTGCCTAGCACAATATCCTGATCCCCTTCTTCATTCAAAAGTTTATGAAAGTAAGTCTGCCATCTCCTCTTAATCTAGGCATCTTTCATCAATACTCTACCATCTTCGTCCTTGATGCATCTCACTTGGTCCATATGAGAGAAGAGAGAGAGGATTTTAAATATATTTTGCTATTTTTAAGGAAAATAATTTTGATGGGGCTTATTTTTAGGATGATGGTTGAACCATTAGAAGAGAGAGAATAACTTCAGGCTACCATATGCCAAATCCTAAAACATTGACTTTTTTATGCCAATTGTTGGACCTAATTGTCATGCCATGTCAAATTCCCTTTCAAATATGCAAAAGCAAGGGTACCAAAGTAAACATACTTCAAGGGATAAGTATATTGTAGATACCCACCAAAAGCAAAACACCTCACAACTCCGTATAAAAAGTAATACTACATCCGTTCCAATTTATGTGAACTTATTTGACTGAGCACGAAATTTAAAAAAAAATAAAGATTTTTGGAATTTGTGGTCCTAAATAAGTTAAAAAGGGGGTCAGGGTATTTGTGTGGTTATAAAAACTTCTCATTAAGGATATAATTGTAAGTTTAAGCAAAATTATTTTCAAATTTAGAAAGAAATCATTCTTTTTGAAAAGAAAATATGTTCATATAAACTAGAACGAGTAAGAATATAAATACACAACATGTGTCAGAAATTCTTCAATGGAGAGAGAACTTCAGTAAATCATTAATGTCTCTTGACCACTCCTCTAGAAGAACCAAGAAAAGTGAGCTTCAAAAACTATAATGCACACAACATAATGCATATACAATGTATAAATGATTTGCCATTAAAGATAATTTTAAAAGCTTCAATGGTGCTGCAACTTAACCAGTGAAAAGATGCATAACAAAAAGTATGGTTAACTCTATTATTATTTCTCTCTCAAAAGAATTAGTACAATCTGGACAGTTTGAAACAACCAAGAAGAGCATTTCTTGCTATGTGAGAGTCAGTACAAGGCAGAATATATCGACTAAACATGTCAAAAGGCATTGACTCATTTAATTTCTCGGCTGACCTTCTCTACATTAGAAGCTCTCTGCTCGGTATAGTTCCTGCACAAACCATAGCATCAAAAATAAGAGATTCTAACTATATTAACGGAAGCTATGTCTAAATCACAAACAGAAAGTGTAGCTTTAGTTGCTTTAGTTGAAACAAACAGAAATCCAAATTTATCCTCCCGCAAAAATACCTTTTTGAACCAAAAATAAAAATCTAAGTACACTGAATGAAAACACATGAAAATAGATGTAAAACAAGGAAAAAAACGATTACCCAGATGGAAGAATGGAAACAAAATGGTATAGAACTTAGAAAAAGAAAGAGCAGTAAATAACACATGTAAAGCCACATATGGAAGAAAATATTTCTTGGTATGCTCTGTGATTTAAATAAAAAGAGAGACAATGGAATAAGAAGACCATATTCAAGGAGCTTTATTTTTTGGTAATGTATTGCTATTGTTCCTGGATTTTATTCAACCACTTGAACACTAATCGTAATAAAAAATATCCGCTCTCAACTTGGTGACAGAAAATAAGGAAGTTTCTGTTATAATTCTGTATTGCTGTAATAAACAATAAAACTTTCTGAAAAAACAAAACAGAAAGTTAGTAATACTTGTTTAACGAAATAGATTCTGGAAAACAAAAAACAGTATAGGAATAAATCGAGCCCACTGAATACACAGTGTGTCCTTAAGAAAATTATTTCCCTCAAGTACCCGAGGTGCTGGAATATATTCTCCCAGGATAGAACGATTTAACTCACTAGTATATTGGTACCAAAAACTCTGATGAACTGCGGACCACTCAATGGTCGTAAAACACACTTGAAAATATTGTGCAGAAGAAGAAGAAGAAGCTCAGAAAATTTCGTAAGGAAAGATTCTGGGATTCAAACTCTATTTATATAGTTGCTGGCATTGTTTCTGAAAAGGTTTGCAACCTTTCAGAAACAGCCATGGCTGTTGGAAAAGGGGTGTTTGAAATATTGCGGGAAAAATATATTTAAAATAATCTGGGAAAGAAAACGGGCCTGACCGAACCGGGTCACGGGTCATGGGTTATTCCGGATTGAATTTTTTATTAATTAATTAATTAATTGAAAGGAATTTTGTCCAAAAAGAGAATCCGAAGCCGAAGCCGAGCCGAGCGACGACGACGACGGCAGCGACGACGCGAGGCTTGCCTTTTTCTTAACTCTTTAAGAGCTAGAAGAAGAGCAATTATATATATACCCATCAAAAGCCTTTTCTTCCTCCGATATGGGACAATGTCCCTTTCTCAAGGGAAACTCAAATATTTTATTTTTCCTCCATTTCTCATTCACCTTCTTTAAGCTACACAAGCTTAAAATCCCAACAATCCCCCACATGAATGGGGAATGACTATAAAATAAAGGAATGCACGGACGCGTGTGTGTTTTACATGCAAGAATTAATTACATCTGGATAAGTCGGTTTTCCTTTGAACTTTCCGTAGTGAACTTATATCGGATATACTCGATCAATCGGTAGATTTGATATCTTTGAACCGTCGATCTTTGTTGTATACCTAGACAACATAAGTCACACAATCAATCCTTAACCATCTATGGTTCTCACGGTTGTGTTCGTTTCAGCCATGAACACCGCCTGGTTTCATGAGTGCTTAGAGAATGGGCCTTTACTTTCATTCCCCTTGAAGTGGCTTACACTTCACACTCACATAGGTGATTTCTAAACGTGTAATCCTATAGACACACTATCTGGTCATATCCTGCCAGACTTAGCAAATCATTAAAAAACCTTTAAGCTTTGTTGACTCATCAAAAAGCCTTAATGCTTTACCTCGATTTCTGAACATTGTCTTCATCACGAGAATGGGTTGAGTTATTTGACAATGTTGAACCGTCATTCATAACTTTGTTTGATCTCTTTGAACCTAGCTCGTGAGATCTCCAGTCTGCTAGGTAGAGTTACCGTCATGATGACTTGTCCTAGACCTTAACCCCATTCCCTTTGATGATCTTTCAACTGCCTCTCTAGATAGACCTTTTGTAAGTGGATCCGACATGTTATCTCTTGACTTTATGTAGACAATTGTGATAACACCTCTATAGAGTAGTTGTCTAACGGTATTGTATCTCCGTCGTATATGATGAGATTTTTCGTTATACATAACGCTCCCTGCCCTGCCTATTGCCGCTTGACTATCACAATGTATACAAATAGGTGCCAAAGGTTTGGGCCAAAAATAGAATATCTTTCAAGAAATTCCGGAGCCATTCAGCTTCTTCACCGACCTTATCTAAAGCTATGAATTCAGATTCTATTATAGAACGGGCGATGCACGTTTTTTTGGATGATTTTCAAGACACTGCTCCACCCCCAATTGTGAAAATATATCTACTCGTGGATTTAACTTCAGATGATCCAGTGATCCAATTTGCATCACTATATCCCTCGATCACGGATGGATATTTGTTATAATGCAAAGCGTAATTTTGGATATGTTTGAGATACCCCAAAACTCGTTTCATTGCCATCCAATGTATGTGATTGAGATTACTTGTAAACCGACTCAGTTTACTAATAGCACATGCTATATCTGGTCGTGTACAATTCATGATATACATCAAACTTCCCAATACTCTTTCATAATCCAATTGTGAGTCACTTTCACCTTCATTCTTTTGAAGTGCATAACTCACGTCAATTGGAGTCTTGGCAATTTTGAAATCCAAATACTTGAACTTGTCAAGTACCTTTTCAATGTAGTGAGACTGTGATAATGCTAGACCTTGTGGAGTCTTGTGAATTCTGATTCCTAAGATCACATCAACAACTCCTAAATTTTTCATATCGAATTTGCTAGCTAACATGCGCTTAGTAGCATTTATATCTGCCATGTTTGCTCATTATCAATATGTCATCAACATATAAACAAACAATGACTTCATAACCTGGAGTATTTTTAATGTAAACACATTTGTCGCACTCGTTGATTTTAAACCCACTTGCCAACATTGTTTGGTCAAATTTGGCATGCCATTGTTTGGGTGCTTGTTTAAGTCCATAAAGTGACTTAACAAGTTTGCACACTTTCTTTTCTTTACCAGTTACCACAAAACCCTCAGGTTGTTCCATGTAAATCTCTTCCTCTAATTCTCCATTTAAGAAAGCTGTTTTAACATCCATTTGATGGATTTCAAGACCATACACGGCCGCTAGTGCCACTAACACCCTAATAGATATTATCCTCGTTACTGGCGAGTAAGTGTCAAAGTAATCAAGGCCTTCCTTTTGTCTATAACCTTTGACAACAAGTCTTGCCTTATATTTGTCAATAGTGCCATCAGCTTTCACTTTCCGTTTAAAGATCCATTTCGAACCTAAAGACTTATTTTCTGGAGGAAGATCTATCAATTCCCATGTATGGTTATCCAAAATTGATTGAATCTCACTATTGACTTCCTCTTTCCAAAACGCTGAATCAGAAGATGACATAGCTGCTTTAAAAGTTTGAGGCTCATTTTCAAGCAATAATGTCACAAAATCTGGTCCAAAGGAAGTAGATGTTCTTTGACGTTTGCTATGCCTTGGATCTTCTATACTTGGAGTATTTTCCTTTGGTTCTTCCCGAGGTCGTTTAGGTCTTTCACTTAACGACTCACATTCAGTTTTATACGGATAGATGCTTTCAAAGAATTCAGCATTATCTAATTCTATTACCGTATTAATGTGAATTTCGGGATTATCGGATTTATGAACCAAAAACCGACATGCTTTACTGTTTGTAGCATATCCAATGAAAACGCAATCAATAATTTTTGGTCCGATTTTAACCCTTTTAGGTAAAGAAACTTGTACCTTTGCTAGACACCCCACACTTTGAAATATTTCAAGTTGGGTTTTCTTCCTTTCCATTTTTCATATGGAATAGATTGCGTTTTGCTGTGGGGTACTCTGTTGAGTATTCGGTTAGCTGTAAGGATAGCTTCACCCCACAGACTCTGCGGTAATCCAGAACTTATTAATAAAGAATTTATCATTTCCTTTAATGTCCGATTTTTCCTTTTCGCAATTTCATTGGATTGAGGTGTGTAAGGTGCAGTAGTTTGATGGATAATTCCATATTCCGAACATATTTCTGCAAATGAAAATTCATATTCTCCACCCCTATCACTTCTAATCATTTTGATCTTTTTATTCAATTGATTCTCCACTTCATTCTTGTATTGCTTAAATGCTTCAATTGCTTCATCCTTACTATTAAGCAAATAAACATAACAATATCGAGTGCAGTCGTCAATAAAAATAATAAAATATTTTTTCCCACCTTGAGATGGTGTCGACTTCATATCACAAATGTTAGTATGAATTAAGTCTAAAGGATTTGAATTCCTTTCAATAAAATTATAAGGATGTTTTACAAACTGACTCAACACATATTTGACATTTTGATTTATTACACTCGAATTTAGGCAACACTTCTAAATTAATTAACTTCCGCAAGGTTTTGTAATTGACATGTCCTAAACGAATATGCCATAAATCATTTGACTCCAATAAATAAGAAGAAGTTGAAATTTTATTCATACTATCAATAACCATTATATTTAGTTTGAAGAGGCCCTCTGTGAGGTAGCCCTTTCCAACATACATTTCATTCTTGCTTACAATAACTTTATCAGAAGCAAATACACATTTGAATCCATTCTTAACAAGTAAAGAAGTAAAAACTAAATTCTTCCTAATAGCAGGAACATGAAGAACGTTGTTGAGCGTTAACACCTTGCCGGAAGTCATCTTTAGGAATATCTTCTCATAACCTTCAATCTTGGCTGTTGCAGTATTTCCCATGGAAAGCTCTTCTTCGGGACCAGCAGTAGAGTAAGTCGCAAATGCTTCCTTGACAACACAAACATGTCGAGTGGCTCCAGAGTCAATCCACCACTCCTTTGGATTTCCAACTAGGTTGCATTCTGAAAGCATTGCACACAGATCATCAATGTCATAATTCTTCTCCACTATGTTGGCCTGTCCCTTCTTCTTATACTTTTTCGGGAGACGACAATAAGGGGCTTTGTGATCGGTTTTTTTCACAATTGTAGTAGCTGCCCTTGAATTTCTTTTTGTTCTGCTCCTTAGTCTGTCCAGAATACCTCTTTCTCTTCTTACTTTTTGGAGCAGTCTCCTCAACGATATTAGCTCCCATGATCGTTGAATTTCCACGAGACTTCTTCTCGGCTGTTTTGTTATCTTCCTCAATCTTGAGACGAATCACAAGATCTTCCAACTTCATTTCTTTGCGCTTGTGCTTAAGATAGTTCTTGAAATCTCTCCACGAAGGAGGCAATTTTTCAATCATTGTAGCCACTTGAAATGCTTCATTCACGACCATACCTTCAGCAATAAGGTCATGAAAAATAAATTGAAGCTCCTGAACTTGGGTTCCAACAGTTTTACTGTCTGTCATTTTATAGTCTAGAAACTTGGCAACCACGAACTTCTTCAAGCATGCATCTTCAGCCTTGTACTTCTTTTCAAGTGCGTCCCATAATTCTTTCGAAGTATTCATCGCACTGTACACATTGTACAAGTCATCCTCTAAAGCGCTTAAGATATTGCCTTTGCAAAGAAAATCTGCCTGCTTCCACGCCTCAACAATCATGAATTTCTCGTTGTCCGGCATATCCGCAGCAGGCACTGAAGGTTCTTCACTAGTGAATTTCTGCATACCAAGTGTGGTAAGCCAGAAGAATACCCTTTGCTGCCATCCTTTGAAGTTGGCTCCGGAAAATTTTTCCGGTTTCTCTGCCGGTGGAACAACAGTCCGGCTTGACGAGGCTATCGTCGTTGCCGCAATAGTCGCAGAAGAATTTCCGTTATCAATTGCCATTTCTCACTGTAAACAACAGAAGAGTTCAATTAATGGCAAAATTAGAACAGTAAACAATACTGTTATTAACAAAAATAGTATGTATAATAAATAAAACCGAAGTTTTTATATACTGTTTCACAGAATCAGAATAGTAAAATTCATAAGGAGTAGAAAACCACAAATGTTTTAATCTCCACAAACAAAATACAGAATATAAAAAAAAAAATAATTTCCTTAAGAATGCTATAATTCTGTATTGTTGTAATAAACAATTAAACTTTCTGAAAAAATAAAATAGAAAGTTAGTAATACTTATTTAACGAAATAGATTCTGAAAAACAAAAAACAGTATAGGAATAAATCGAGCCCACTGAATACACAGTGTGTCCTTAAGGAAATTATTTTCCTCAAGTACCTGAGGTGCTGGAATACATCCTCCCAGAATAGAACGATTTAACTCACCAGTGTATTGGTACCAAAAACTCTGATGAACTGCGAACCACTCAATGGTCATAAAACACACTGGAAAATATTGTGCAGAAGAAGAAGAAGAAGAAGCTTAGAAAATTTTGTAAGGAATTGCTGGCATTGTTTCTAAAAAGGTTTGCAACCTTTCAGAAACAGCCATGGCTGTTGGAAAAAGGGTGTTTGAAATATTGCGGGAAAAATATATTTAAAATAATCCGAGAAAGAAAACGGGCCTGACCGAACCGGGTCGCGGGTTATTCCGGATTGAATATTTTGTTAATTAATTGACCGAATCCAAATACGAAGCCGAAGCCGAGCCGAGCGACGACGACGACGGCGCGAGGCTTGCCTTTTTCTTAACTCTTTAAGAGCTAGAAGAAGAGCAATTATATATATACCTATCAAAAGCCTTTTCTTCCTCCGATATGGGATAATGTCCCTTTCTCAAGGGAAACTCAAATATTTTATTTTTCCTCCATTTCTCATTCACCTTCTTTAAGTTACACAAGCTTAAAATCCCAACAGTTTCGGTGTATATTATACAAGTCCAACCTCACTTTTGAATTTTCTTCAGTCATGTAGTATCCATAGTCTTCATTCTTCTACTTTTTTTGGGTTTGGTAACCATTCTTTCTTGGGCCGAAGATTCTCTCTCTCTCTCTCTCTCTTTTCTTTCTCACTTCTCTTCTATAGGGGGTGGTGGTGGCGGATTGATATCTTTTTTCAGATAATCCTATGTCAACCATCAAAAAATTAAGCATCATATATGATGAATTGGTACTTCTATAATAAGTAGTCCGGGGCATCATCAATAGATAAAAAAAATAAAGATATGGTGCAGAAGAAAATGCAGGAAAGTCGATAATGATGATGATGATATACTTAAGGGCCGGGTCAAATCATAATGATCTAGCCAAGCAATCTTTCAAAACACACATGATACAATCTGTTTTAATGATTACCTTTCTATTCTGAGTATATTACGAAAAGCAGAAATATGTAATATACAGCTTGTTGTTAGTATATAAATAAGAATCACAAATTTTAAAAAAAGAAAAGAAAAAAAGAGAAAGAGTAATGAAGATTTTTCATGGATTAATAGATCGACATTTCAATCAGGACTGCTGTTAACTAATTAAGGTGCCTGTTATGATCCCAGTGATTTAATTGGTATGTATATTAATTATAAATTAGAATCACATACGAACTACCTGAATGCTGGAGATTTCATCGCATTCTTTATCATCCAGTCGATATTCATGCATTACCCAATCAGTCCTAATCCCCTGAGGTGCTCTTCCCCTATGAATTGTTACTTATATAATAAGTAGTCAGGGGCATAGCTCGTCAGTTTAATATCTCGTAGACTGATGGTTCCATTTCATTCAATAGTTAAAGTAATAGGTATGTGCTTAAGGAACACTCTTTTGATTTGGTAGTCAATTTTGTTGAATTTCTTTGATTTGGTAGCCAACTTTGTTAAATTTCTTTGGGTTGGTAGCTAATTTTGTTAAATTGTCAACATTGAAGAAAAAAAAGGAAACGTGTGTGCAAATTGTCAAATATAGTAGGCTTTAGAGAATGAGGCTTCGACTATAAAAGGAGAGCTTTAACTCTCATTTCCACACACCAACAAAGAGAGAAAGAAAGAGTGAGGTTTCACGGACAAGATATAAGAAAATAGTCTGTGAGAAAAATAGAGAATGGACGATATTGTATTGAGGTGAGAATATCAAAAGAGGGTTATTTCTTTTGAGTGTTGTAGTGGTCTTTGGAGTATTTTACTCGGACCTACAAAGTGTAAAATTCATTGCTATAGTGATATCAGTTGCTCGTCTCGGGGCCGTGATTTTTTCCCTTATTCAAATAGTTTTTTACGTAAAAATCTTGGTGTCGCTTTCACTCTTTTTCTTGCTAATTATCGTATCTCGGTGCTACGTGATTATTCATCTTTTATTACTGTGAATATTATTTCTGTAGGGAGTTTATTCCCAACAACTGGTATCAGAGCACAGTTTCTTCTCGTTCACAAAAATACTATTCACTGTCGGTAGTATTATACTCGGTGAAAAATAAAAATATCCGGAATAAAGTACGGGGTAACAAAATTTAACGGAGATAACGGTTTCTCAACATGGCAAAGAAGGATGAGAGATCTACTCATCCAACAAGAATTACACACAGGTACTAGATGTTGATGCCAAAATGCCTGATACCATGAAAGCTGAGGATTGGGTTGACTTGGATGAAAGGGCTGCTAGTGCAATCAGGTTGCACTTATCAGATAATGTGGTAAATAACATCATTGATGAAGACATCGCACGTGGCATTTGGGCAAGGTTGGAAAGCCTATACATGTCCAAAACGCTAACAAATAAATTGTATCTGAAGAAGCAGTTATACGCCCTACACATGGGTGAAGGTACATATTTTTTGTCACATTTAAATATGTTTAACGGACTAATCACACAGCTCGCCAAACTCGGAGTGGAAATCGAGGAAAAAGATAAAGCCATCTTGATGTTGAACTCGTTGCCATCTTCGTACGATAATCTGGCAACAACTATCCTGCACGGTAAGACTACCATTGATGGGAAGGATATATTTTAGGAATAGTGGCTAACCCTCCTAAGCACTTTAACACATCATATGATAAACTTTAAGCGCAAATTCTTCAATCGCAATTTTAATTTCACAACTAAAATCATCCCTAACAACGTTCCCTCTTTCTTTAAGCACTATCGTTATTTACACTCCACTAGCAAGAACAAAATATCAATTTGTTCATCTAATTTTTTTTTCTTTTTCTCTTTTGTAATTTCCACTAGTGGTGTATTCTTTTACAAAACAAGTGCACCTTTCTTCCTTTCACCGGTTTCACTCAAAAGCCACCCCACACTTAGTCCCTTCTTACTCCTTTTAGCGCTCATCTCACAATTAAAGTGCTTTAAGAGGTAACAAGATCAAAACAATGTCAATTTAGAACAAAAGAGGTTTAGGCTTGTAATGTGGGTGCCAAATAAAAGTCTATAAGCTCAAAATAATTAACTAGGGATATATTTTATTTGTGATAAGTATTAAACTCAAAAAGAACAAAGATAGCCTAAAATCATTTTTCAAACCGAGTATCACCTAAAATTTCGCTTCGACTCACATACCGGGCAAGTTATAGACACAAGCACAATAATATGGACTATACAAAAATCTTACCACACATGGCACATGACTCACTAAGGACGGTTTCATTCGGACTCTCAAACTAAAGTAAGTATTCACGGAGCTACGAGATGTTTAGCATTAAGCACAAAGTGAACATAAGTCAAGAAAATGAGACATAGGCGTAACAAAATATGTTATCCAAATAACCAAGGTATCATAAGCACTTTTAGCACATAGAGAGGATACTACGCATGGCAAAGCCTAAATATATATGCTACTATCAAACAAGTCAAGGGAGCCTAGGAATCTCATCTTTCTTTCTCCATTTATTTCCTAATTTCTAATCTACTCTAAAATTTAAAAAAAATAAAAGAAAAAATTACTACCCGGTTCAAACTACATCCCATGAAAAAGAACCGAGGCACAAAAAAAAATTACAGGGGATTATTACTACCTAAATAAAGCTAAAAGACATATTTTTGGATTTTTATTTAGATTTTAATCCCTCAAGAAAACTGTCTAGGAGATCCATCATCGGGAAAAGTCCAATTTTTTTACCTTTTTTGTTTTTTTTCTTTTATTTTTTGATTTTTCTTATTTTCCACATTTTAAAAAAATAAATTAAGCTACTAAAATACTACAAAAACAAAAATAAGAAGATAAAATCAAAATAAGAAGTTAATATTTTCTAACATACTACTACTACTAATTATCTAGAGGAATTCTCCCACCTCATACTTAAAGGAGTGTAGTATTCCCAATGCACAAATAAAGTAAAATAATAATGAGGGTGGATAAGAGACTCCTGAAAGGCCAAAGGCCGAAGCAATAGCGGCTCACGGGTACTCAAACTTCCCCAGACATGGTCCTTTGTATGGTCACCCCATACTTAGTTCTCACCATCTAGCTCGCTTTTGCACTCTTACAATGGCTTTGCCTCTTATGCTTATAATCCTACAAAATAAAAAAAACCCTACAAAAATAATATAAAAATAAAAATAAAAGAAAGCAGTAAAGCTGGGTTGCCTCCCAACAAGCGTCTGATTTAACGTCGCAGCACGACTTGTACCACTTTTTGTCTCAATCTCAAACTTATGAATTGAGCCCCCAATAGGGCATCCAGTCTATGGCTATGCTCCTTCGGTGGGGCTACAAAGAAAACCAGGCCAAGCAATAAAATTTTCGCTCTATACCTCTTGACCTTTAGATGAGGAATGTAATTTTTGCTTTTTGGCACAACACATTCAAGAACATAGGCACCCCGTTCCTCGTCCATTGGCTCCTCCAAAGGCTCGGATGGCTAGATTTCCATGTCATCATCCAAACACAATGTTGAAAAATATATGGAATGAGGACCAATATACCCTAACTCTAGAATTGCATCACCCTTTACATCCTCATATATACACAAACTAGAGTCTTCACATATAATATTATCTACTTCCTCACATGACTCTAGAGTGCTTACCTCAACATGGACATCATTAATAAAAGTACGGTCGAATAATTTATTCTCCGCTTTTAGCTCCTCAATTTGGCGTATAAGCTCCTTTTCAGTTTCACATAACTCAGAACTATTTTGTTAGGCGTTAGACGCATCAACCTTTGCAATCAATTGAGCTGCCAAGTCGTGAATAGCAATACCAAATTTTTCGATCTCTTGTCCCCGTTTAACTCTCCCTTCTATTAAGTCTCTTATCCCATCTATAATTTTCTCACGTTGAGCTTCATATATTTCTAATCGCTCAACTTGTTCCATTAGCCAAGTTTGGATCAAAATCTCCTCTTCTTTGAAATTTTTCTCTTGTTGGAACTCACTCTCCTCTCGAATTTGAAATTCTTCCTGACTATCAACTAAGGCTGCAGCTTGTTGATCATCGAATGTTTCAACCCACTTTTTTATTTTGCCCTTCATTTTTATATTTATTGCCTTGAGATTATCCTTCTCTTTTCGACGTTCATGAGTTTGCTCCCTTAAAAATTGAGTTTGCTCCATTATTTGCCTCATCATATCCATTATATAAATATTATATTCCACATTCTCCACTTTGTTCCTATCAAACTCACAAAAATTATCAGAAATATCATAATTAGGGCTCGAAGAAGGATAAAAAGAATTAGGACAGCCATCCCAATGGCCACCTTGACCACCACACATATTATAAATATTCCACTCAAAGGATTGAGATTGTGCGCACAACTTGCTCTCAGGGATATTTTGATAATTTTTCCACCAGTGGGGTCCTCAACAATATGGACAAGGATCATCAAAATAAGAATAACCATCATTCGAACAATTTACATTCCAAGATGCCATGTGAAAGTAGGTAAAAGAAAACAAAATACTAACTAAATAAGAAAATTAAAAACTTGAACAAAAATCAATTAAAAGCTTAACTTAGATAAACAATCAATAACTAAGTCCCCAACAACAACGCCAAAAATTTGTTGGTTCCCCAAGTATACGCAAGTATACATGGCCGTCAAGTAATAAAGTGACTCAAAAATTAGATATCGAACCCACAAATGTTTAGATTAACCGTTAACTAAGCAAACTAAACTCAATTTACTGTCCAGTCTGGTTGGGTTGGGTTGGATGAAAGGGCTGCTAGTGCAATCAGATTGCACTTATCAGATGATGTGGTAAATAACATCATTGATGAAGACATCGCACGTGGCATTTGGGCAAGGTTGGAAAGCCTATACATGTCCAAAACGCTAACAAATAAATTGTACCTGCAGAAGCAGTTATACGCCCTACACATGGGTGAAGGTACAAATTTTTTGTCACATTTAAATATGTTTAACGGACTAATCACACAACTCACCAATCTCGGAGTGAAAATCGAGGAAGAAGATAAAGCCATCTTGCTATTGAACTCGTTTCCATCTTCGTACGATAATCTGGCAACAACCATCCTGTACGGTAAGACTACCATTGAGTTGAAAGATGTCACATCGGCTTTTTTCAATGAGAAGATGAGAAAGAAGCATGAAAATCAAGGACAGACTCTCATCACATAAGGTAGAGGCATGAGTTATCAAAGGAGTTCGAGCAACTATGGTAGATTCGGAGCTCGTGGGAAGTCTAAGAACCAATCCAAATCAAGAGTTAGAAATCGCTATAATTATGATCAACCATGTCACTTCAAAAGAGATTGCCCAAATCCAAGGAAGGGCAAAGGTGAAAACAGGGGCCAGAAGAATGACGACAACACAATCACCATGGTGAAAAACAATGATAATATTGTCCTCTTTATAAATGAGGAAGAGGAATGCATGCACTTATCAGGTCCAGAGTCGGAATGGGTGGTTGATACAGCAGCATCTTACCATGCCACACCGGTAAGAGATCTTTTTTGCAGATATGTAGCAGGTGATTTTGGCCTTGTGAGAATGGGTAACACAAGTTACTCAAAGATTGCGGGGATTGGTGACATTTGTATCAAGACAAATATCGGATGCACATTAGCTTTGAAGGACGTACGACATGTACATGATTTGCGAATGAACTTGATCTCGGGAATTGCTTTAGACCGAGATGGATACGAAAATTATTTTGCAAATCAAAAGTGGAGACTCACCAATGGATCATTGGTGATTGCAAAGGGAGTTGCTCGTGGCACCTTGTACAGGACAAATGCAGAAACATGCCAAGGTGAATTGAACGCGACACAAGATGAGATTTCTGCAGATTTGTGGCACAAAAGAATGGGTCATATGAGCGAGAAAGGATTGCAGATTCTTGCCAAGAAATCACTCATTTCTTATGCCAAAGGTACAACGGTAAAACCTTGTGACTACTATTTATTTGGTAAGCAACATAGAGTCTCATTTCAGACATCGTTTGAAAGAAAATTGAATATACCTGATTTGGTATATTCTGATGTTTGTGGTCCAATGGAAATTGAATCGATGGGCAGTAACAAATATTTTGTTACTTTTATTGCTGATGCTTCACGAAAATTATGGGTTTATATTTTGAAAACCAAAGGTCAGGTGTTTCAAGTTTTCCAGAAGTTTCATGCTCTGGTGGAAAAGGGAGACATACCAAAAGTTAAAGCGTCTCCGAAGTGACAATGGAGGTGAGTACACTTCAAGGGAATTTGAAGAGTACTGTTCGAACCATAAGATCAGACATGAAAAGACAGTTCCTGGAACCCCACAACACAATGACGTAGCTAAAAGGATGAACTGCACCATAGTGGAGAAGATGAGAAGCATGCTCAGAATGGCTAAACTGCCCAAGTCATTCTGGGGTGAAGTATTTCTGACGGCCTGTTACCTGATCAATAGGAGTCCATCAGTTCCGTTGGCATTTGACATCGTAGAGAGGGTTTGGACCAACAAGGAGGTGTCCTACTCGCATCTGAAGGTGTTAGGTTGCAGAGCTTTTGCGCTTATACCAAAAGAGCAGAGAAAAAAGCTAGATGATAAATCTGTTCCATATATATTCATTGGATACGGAGATGAAGAATTCAGATACAGATTGTGGGGTCCCGTAAAGAAGAAGGTCATCAGAAGCAGAGATGTAGTCTTCCGAGAAAGTGAAGTTGGAACTGCTGATGATATGCCAGAGAAGGCAAAGAATGGTATTATTCCTAACCTTGTTACTATTCCTTCTACTTCTAACAATCCCACAAGTGCAGAAATTACGACCGATGACATTTTCGAGCAAGGGGAGCAACCTGGTGAGGTTATTGAGTAGAGGGAGCAAATTGATGATGATGTCGAGCAAGTGGATCACCCCACTCAGGGAGAAGAACAACCTCAACCTCTAAGGAGATCAGAAAGGCCAAGGGTAGAGTCATGCAAGTACCCTTCCACGGAGTATGTCCTCATCAGTGATGAGGGGGAGGCATTAAGTCTTAATGAGGTGATGTCCCATCCAGAAAAGAACTAGTGGATAAAAGCCATGCAAGAGGAGATGGAATCTTTGCAGAAAAATGGCACGTACAAGCTGGTTGAACTTCCAAAGGATAAAAGACCACTCAAATGTAAGTGAGTCTTTAAACTCAAGATAAATGGAAATGGCAAGTTGGTTAGATACAAAGCTCGATTGGTGGTAAAAGGCTTCGA
Source organism: Nicotiana tabacum (assembly GCF_000715075.1). Lineage (NCBI taxonomy): Eukaryota > Viridiplantae > Streptophyta > Magnoliopsida > Solanales > Solanaceae > Nicotiana > Nicotiana tabacum. The sequence goes on along the minus strand of NC_134093.1, from coordinate 13,728,600 downwards.
GCAGAAGAAAGGAATTGATTTTTTTTGATCGGTAAGAAAGGCATTGATATTGACAAAATTTTCTCACATGTTGTCAAAATGACTTCTATTCGAACAATCTTGAGCTTAGCAGATAGCCTAGATCTTGAAGTGGAGCAGTTGGACATGAAAACTGTATTTCTTCACGGAGATTTGGAAGATGAGATCTATATGGAGCAGCCAGAAGGATTTGAAGTAGCTAAAAGAAAACACATGATGTGCAAACTGAATAAGAGTCTTTATGGGTTGAAGAAGGCGCCAAGACTAGGTGGTACAAGAAGTTTGACTCATTCATGAAAAGTCAAGCTTACACAAAGACATATTCTGATCCATGTGTATATTTCAAAAGATTTTCTGAAAATAACTTTATTATATTGTTGTTGTATGTAGATGGCATGTTAATTGTAGGAAAATACAAGAGGCTGATCGCAAAGTTGAAGGGAGATTTGTCCAAGTCATATGATATGAAGGACTTGGACCCAGTATAACAAATTCTGGGTATGAAGATAGTTCGAGAGCGAACAAGCAGAAAGTTGTGGCTGTCTCAGGAGAAGTACATTGAACGTGTACTGGAACGCTTCAACATGAAAAATGCTAAGCCAGTCAGCACACCTCTTGCTAGTTATCTAAAGTTAAGCAAGAAGATGTGTCTTACAAGTGTGGATGAGAAAAGAAACATGACTAGAGTTCCTTATTCTTCAGTAGTCGGAAACTTGATGTATGCAATGGTATGCACAAGACCTGATATTGCTCATGCAGTTGGTGTTGTTAGTAGATTCCTTGAAATCCTAGAAAGAAACATTGGGAATCAGTCAAGTGGATATTCAGGTACCTGAGAGGTACCACGGGAGATTGATTGTGCTTTGGATGATCTCACCCAATCTTGAAGGGCTATACAGATGCTGATATGGCAGGTGATATTGATAACAGAAAATCCACTATTGGATATTTGTTTACATTTTCAGGGGGAGCTATATCATGGCAGTCTAAATTACAGAAGTGTGTTGCACTTTCAATAACTGAAGTAGAGTACATTGCCGCTACAGATGCTGGCAAGGAGATGGTATGGCTCAAGCGGTTTCTTCAAGAGCTAGACTTGCATCAAAAGGAGTATGTCGTCTATTGTGACAGTCAAAGTGCAATAGACTTGAGCAAGAACTCCATGTACCATGCAAGAACAAAGCATATAGATATGAGATATCATTGGATTGGTGAGCAGGTGGAGAACGAAGATGTACAGGTCAAAAAGATTCACACGAGTGAAAATCCTGCTGATATGTTGACCAAGGTGGTACCAAGAGATAAGTTCGAGCTATGCAAAGAACTTGTCGGCATTCACTCAAACTAGAAGACAGTGCTACCTCCTCTAGATGAATGAGACTGGAGGGGGAGATTGATGGGTTCCATCACATTCAATAGTCAAAGTAACAGGCATGTGCTTAAAGAAAATTTCTTTGGTTTGGTAGCTAACTTTGTTGAATTTCTTTGGGTTGGTAGCCAACTTTGTTGAATTGTCAACATTGAAGAAAAAGAAGAAAAAGTATGTGCAAATTGTCAAATATATTAGGCTTTAAAGAGTGAGGCTTCAGTTATAAAAGGAGAGCTTCAACTCTCATTTTCACACACCAACAAGAGAGAAAGAAAGAGTGAGGTTTCACAGACAAGGTATAAGAAAATAGTCTGTGAGAAAAATAGAGAGTGAGCGATGTTGTAGTGAGGTGAGAATATCAAAAGAGGGTTATTTCTTTTGAGTGTTGTAGTGGTCTTTGGAGTATTTTACTCGAACTTTCAATGTGTAAAATTTCTTGCTATAGTGATATCAGTTGCTCGTCTCGGGGCCGCGATTTTTTTCCTTATTCAAAGGGTTTCACGTAAAAATGTTGGTGTCGCTATCACTCTTTTTCTTGCTAATTACCGTATCTCGGTGCTATGTGATTATTCCGCTTTTATTACTGTGAATATTATTTCTGTACGGAGTTTATTCCCAACATAGACATGTAAGAGTACTATTTAGTTTTCTAGGATGAAGGCTTAGAGGTTTCTCATCAAGGTAAACTGTTAAGAAGAAAAAAATGATGCAATGGTTTCTACAGATGATCAAAGCGGGAATAAGGGAGTTCCATTGGTATTGTCAACCTCCAAAATTTTTGATGAAGTAAAAATATAAAAGTAAAAACTAATAAAACTCTCTCCAGAGTTGTAGTTCAAATTCCCAACTCAAAGGTGTAAGAAGAAACAGATATGATAAAAAAGACAGCTCAGCTCCACAATCTCACCCTAAACCCTAAAGACACTCATCATAGTGATAAAAAGAGGTAGCATTTCAATTAATCAACACCAAAGTTAGATTCTCATAGATTTTTTATCTTCCCATTCTCAAGTTTCTCTCGTTCTTTTCTCACAACAAAGTAGAGAATTTATATCAAAACATGATTCTTTAATTTTTACCAAGGACAACCAATCATACAAATAAAAAAATCATGAGTGCACCAAAAAATACTCAAAGACAATAGACTATTACTCAAATGTGCAAAATTATCTCCAACACCCTCAAACTCTCTCCTATTTCTCTCCCTGCGTACGATCCACAGAAGAGCTAATGGTACAACCTTCCATGCTCTTTGTCTTGTTATCTTACTTTTACTGTGTGGAAATCTTCTAACTCTCTTCGTTAACCTCAAAATATGCTACATGCCGACAACCTTGAGTCAATAGTAACAGTCCTCGAATAGCTCAATCCACTTTTTGTACTTCAAAATGATTACATGTTTTAGTTTTCTAACAATAATAGCACAGTATAATAGAATGACAGATAACTCTTAGCCAAAGTGGTTCATATATATATATATATATATATATATATATATATATATATATATATATATATATATATATATATATATTACCAATAGTTCTTCAGCTAGGTAAATAAAAAGTGATGTTTGGCATGGAATGTAAGTCAAATAAGCTCTTATAGTTTATAAAACAACAACATTCATGTTGCATGAAGGAAACAATAACAAAAATTTAAAAGAAAAAAAAAGTAGCTTAGAGCCCGTTTGGATTAGCTGATTTGAAATAGCTGATAAGGATTAGGTGCTGAAAAACACTTTTAAGTGCTGAAACTGATTTAATAAATAAGCAGTTACGCGTTTAGATACAAGTGCTGAAATTGATAATAAGCTACTACAGTATTTGATAAAAAAGTGCTGATAAGCTTTTTTCTGTTAAAATGACTTAAATAACCTTATAAGTGTTTACACCTATAAGGGCATAATATCTTCAAAATTTTAGATTCCAAATCGATCCAAATACAAAATATTTTATTTGTCATTTTATTTTAAATACAACTGTGCTTAGATAAGATAAATTTTATGATAAATATAATTTATTTTTGATAAGCATATAATCATAAGTTATAATAATTAATAAATTGATAAAAGTTTCTCACTAAAAAATAAACCTAAATAGGACAAAATATTTGAAGAGAAACAAACACTGTCTTTATCAGCACAACACTTAGAAAGCAACATAACAAAATATTTGACATGTCCTCATTTATTATATATAGTTCAAAGATTAATACACAATCACATAGATATAAATATACAAAGGAATAGAGAATTTGCTTATCTTAAATAGTCAATGAGCATTGCAGACTTGAAGAGGCGGAGGGAGGGGGTTAGGTTGAAATAGTACTTGAGGCGGTGAGTATTGATGCAAGAGTTTTGTTCTAAAAAAGAATATTTAAGAATAAAATAGTAAAAATTTTGGTCAAACTTAAAGTGCTTATAAGCTAAAAATTTATAAGTTGGGGGTGACCAACTTATGACTTATGGCTTATTTTTGACTTATAAGCACTTGGCTTATAAGCACTTTTAACTTTACCAAACGCGTAGATAAGCCGAAAAGTGCTTATAAGCTACTTTGACTAGCTTATAAGCTTAGGCAAACATCCTCTTAGAATTGTTTTTGAATTGGAACGCTCCCTAAATTTTTAAATGGCCAAAACTTATACTTCCATTGTGATCTAGCTTGAAAATGTTCGATTTGCACTCCAGAGTGACCAGCTAAATAGGAGTAGCTAACAAGTACTGTAAGCATTTCGGAAATGGATGGCATTTTTGATTTAACACATACCAAAAATACCTCAACAGCCTCCAACTCCACCTAAATTGCAGAAATTCCATCTGCATCTTGTCGCATTCTCCAATGTCTTTGGCTTCCCCGTCAAGCATTTAGCCACTATTGCATCGCATCCTTCGTACAAGCCTGTTAAACGGGTCGACTCGGACCCGAACCCGTTGAATCTTTGCCCGTGGGTCTTTAACCAGTCCGGTCCGGTTTACATTCTTATAAGGGCCGGTTTGAATTTGACACATTAATCATGTTGGCCCGACTCGGACCCGTAACCCGTCCGTAATCCCTTAACCCGGACCCTAATGGTCCGAATCCAATTTAATTATAAAAGTTCAAAACTAATGTAAATTATAAAAATTTCAAACTTCGTACATATATACGAATTTGAAATTACTATATGTCTTTGAAGCCAATTAGAATAAAAATGAAAGAAAAATCATATTTATTAACATTAAAACTTGAGAAACATATGGAATTCGATTAGTTCGACAAGATGCCTTATAGTTTCTGGTACTATATTCTTTCTTCAATGTTTGGATTTAATTTTTTACCACTTGTCTATATATTTATCTATATATATATATATATATATATATATGTGTGTGTGTGTGTGTGTGAGAGAGAGAGAGAGAGAGAGAGAGAGAGAGAGAGAGAGATGGTCCAGGCCGATTGACCCGTGAGTCAGCTACTGGTCCAGGTTCGGTCCGGTTAAGTGGGTCAAAATATTATAGCCCGGCCCAGGCCCAGGCCCCTTAAATTAATGGGTGGGTCTGGTTAGGGTTTTGTGGGTCATGGACTGATTAAAAGGTCAATTTTAATGGGTTATGTGGGGCGGTTCGTGGGTCGACCCGACCCATTTGATAGGTCTAGTGCATCTACATCCGCATAAGAAAACACATCAAATTAAACTAACACCCACAATAAAATTAAATCAAGTAAACTAAAATTAAAATTAATTAAGTAAAGCTCTACCTCTCAGCATCAGCATTAGCAACTTTCATGTAAAACATTATACTGACGCGTCAAAAGCATTATGCTGCACATTTGAATCCACTACATTCTTCCTAAAAATGGCCCTAAGAATTTCAAAAAAGAAAATCTAAAAAAATAAATTCAAACACGCTACATACACAAAGCATACAGATAGCTACAAAGAAGATCGTAAATAAAGCAAACAAACGTAAAACCTTAACTGAAGTAAACCGTCATTTCAAACCTTTAACTTTTGTGTGTTTATCAGTCCATACCAAGGCATTTTCTTTGCCTCTTTCAATAACTTCTCATCTTCCGGCGTCGTAACATTTTTAATGCATTTAAATTTCATATTATAAAGTTTCAATTGCCCCCATTTGTCTACCTGCAACTTCTCTGTAATTTCTTATTTTGCAAAATCAAGTCTAGAGATCAATCTACGTTTGACTAAAAGATTTTAAGCTTGAACCTCCATTTGTTGACTCAAGCTAGAGTTTGCTCCCTTTCTTTCTTACCACCTTGCGTAGTTTTAACTACTTCCTACTTTTTCCTCAATCAACATCTTGGAGACTGGAATTGACATAGTTCAATAACTCATCTAATTCAAGATTTTGAGAACTGGAATTTTTCCTTTGTTTCCTGAAGCATCTTCCTTGGTCTCAATGAGTTCGCATCATCAATGTTGTTTCAGGTGCGGTAACGCTAACACCTGAAACTTCAATAGACAATACTCACTCATGACAATTACTTTCCACATTTCCAAACTGATGTCAGATGTGACATTTTTCATAAACCTTTAGAGCCGTTGTTCTGTTTCTCATTATTTTTCAGTACGCATACACCCTAAAAAGGGGTAGATCCATCGATTTGGACATGTAATAGGACAGGACAAAATTTGTTCTTGTCCTAGCTGTAAACTAATCAGCAAAAAAACTTTTACCACCATACTACTGTCTTATTTAGCATATAACTAAACCAGAACTTTAAACACAGGTTACCTAGTATAATCTTTATAGGACTTTTAGCAGATGATTATCAAATTCCATATCAGGAGACTATAGTTTTAGATTAAACAAAGTGCTGGATATATAAAAGTTGTAATGTAGTCATCTTATTGCTTCATCATCAAACTTGAAAAAATATAGCAAAATTAGATCCAGCAAGAGCTTAACTTAGTTTCATTGTTAGCGTTGATTCAACACAAGACTCATTCCAGTCACAGACGGACCCAGAATTTTTACTTGATGGGGTACATTATTCTGCTCAACCATTACCCCCTAAATGCTTTTAGTGTTAAGGGTGTCAACTGCTTTAAATTAACCATTTTCAAGATATATACGTATATATATACAGAATTTCGGCAGAAATTTACGGGGAACTGTGACCCCTCACCCGTACACATGGGTCCGCCTCTGATTCCAGTGACACCGGATTCCTCTTGATCATACGACTCACAGAGTATTCGTCCATGTTTTAATGTCAGGCTCAACCACATCATCGTATAATGACAACAGTATTTCCATTAAATTTTTTATGATCATTGTAGGTGCAAAAAAAGACAAAGCAATGCCTGCAAAATCGCGAATGTCCACTCAAGATTCAGTCGATGAGCATATTTCCTTAGTAATATTATTAAAATTTAAGTCCAATCCTTTTGATGATTTATTTTCTCAAAGAAGGCATTGCCTTGTGATGATATTGTTACTCTTACAATTGGATAACAATTAAACTTATAATACGGTTTTAAGAACTCGTGATTTCACTTAATACCAATTGATAAACACTACTAGAAATTCGGGAAAAACTGTCCAAAAAAACCGACCAAAGTTGATCGTTAATGGCCAATAACCATCCAAAACGCGACTATTAACGTGTGATCAGTATTTTGAAGGTCGGAAGGGCATACCGACCAAAGTTGGTCGGAAATTACCGACAACTTTGGTCGGTCAATTAAATAAAAAAAAAAAAAAAGCCAAAAAAACCGACCATAAAGTTGATCGGTATTTTAATTATGTAATTAAAAAATACACCATCTGGGAATCGAACTAGGGTCTGTACTATGGCAGGATACTATTCTACCTCTAGACCATTGGTGCATTTTGTTTTAAGACTGTCTTTTATTTCATTTATACCCTTTAATTGTATTTTCGCATGAAAATAACCGACCAAAGTTGGTCGGTTTTATTAAAAAATAAAATTACCGACCGAACTCGGTCGGTTTTTTTAATATTAATTTATTTTAAATGAAAAATCGACCAAAGTTGGTCGGTTTCTTGAAAAATAAATTTTGCGGGACTCAAAAATAGTTTCCCGCATTTTTGCGCCAAAGAAAACCAACCAAATTTAGTCGGTTTCGTAAAAAAAAATTTAATAAAAAAAATATTTTGAAAAATCGACCAACTTTGGTCGGTTTTTAGGCCGATTTTTTGACCGACCAAAATTGGTCGGTCGACCGTGGTCAGTTTTTGCCTAATTTCTAGCAGTGAAATATGAAGATTACTAACAGAAATGAGCTATAAAATAAAGCAAACAAGTGTTAGAATGGAACTCAGCCCTCGAGTTTGGATACCCTCGAACTGGTTGATGCAAGGACAATTAAAATATAACAAGCTGATAAACAATAGTGTAAACGAGAAAGAGAATTATATTGCTTTGATATCTGTGAACAACATATCTTACAAATAGTTAATACTCCCCTTTATATAGTAGAGAAATTTTACTTCTGGTATAACTCTAATTACAGAAGAAAATCACATGATTAGCTAATTAACCGTTCCTAATTTGATCCGTTTCGAGATTTCCGCTATGATCTTCGACCAGTCACGGATATTTCGCCTTTCCGTTATTATGTTATCTTCTATTTTGCTCGATACCTGTCTTATTCAGTCTCGATCACTACTGGCCTCGATCTCGACAGGTACCTCGAATCCCGAACTTGGTACCTTATCCTCGTACCTTTGTCTGATCCACTACAGGGTCGACCTTCGATGCAGCTCCCTGGTCCGGGTCAGATAGAAAAATTGGGTGGGCTTGATTTTAACCGTATACATATAGTCCCTTCATTTTTTGGAGTGTAATGACAAGAAACGAATTGAGCCTTCGATTTTTACCTCGACCTGGCATGACGTCACCGTCGTGACGTAAGCGACAGAAGTAACCGAAACGTCCCATCGGTACAATTCCCCAAGTTATTAATGTGTATCAGTTGGTGGTCGTCCATTAGTGCCCTTGAACCGTCGCCGTGAATCTCATAAATATGACTCTTTTTACACTCTTTTAAACTTTACCTTCAACCTTTTCTAATCTCTAAAGCTTTTTATATCTTCTAAATTCTTAATATGCAAATCTACGATTTTCACTGCTAACCTCTTCTTAGAACACCAAATCTTATCATCTCCATCTATTTTTAACTTCAAATCCAAATAGCGAAAACGTCAAAAACTGTTCCTCAAAAGGAAAGCGCTTCTTCATCGCGGCCGGCCGGCGACAAAACACCGATGGAGTCGCGCCCTGTAAAGTGTGTTCCCGGGGGGTGCGTCCTCACTTCCGACTTTAAGATCGACAAAACTTCATCGGTCGTTGGTCGATGCGAGCCAATGTCGAGGTATATATGCTCGATAACTAAGAGCTTCCTTAAGCAGGTGAAGAAAGACTGCAACTGGGAAGGCAAAAATATGGTAATTCTGGCCCCCGAGGAAGACATCACTACCTACGTGGAAGGGTTTCTGAGTGTTTACACTTACACTTTCATGCTGGGCCCCCTCGATCCCATTATCGTCGATTTCTGCCGCAAGTATCAAATAACCCTAGGTCAAATCCATCCCTCCTTTTGGCGGATTATTATTCTGCTCCGATTTTTCGTGAGCAAAGTCGAGGGGATGCCTTTCACCCTCGACCACCTCATCAGGTTGTACAGCCCCCTCCTCTATCAAGGCGGGTTAATAAAACTTCAGCGTCGGGCTACCAAGGTGCTGTTCTCGAGCATAGATGATGACAAGGATCGAGGCTGGATGGGCCGATTCATTCGAATGAGGACTTCCGACCTAATCCCGGCCGAGAAGATGCCATTTCCCGAGAAATGGAATATGAAGCATAAGTGCAATCCCATTGTTAGCTCTTATTTATTGTTTTGCTCCTTTGCTTCTTCTCATCGATATCATTTTCCATGATGTAGCGGTCGCTTGGATGTCCGATGCAATTCCTAACCTCGAGAGCTGGGTTCGGGACCTGGCCTTGACCTATATGTACGCCGAGCGCTCATGGCGCGATTTATCAAAGGACCGATGGGAGGCCAAAAATTATGGTAAGCCCTTTTTCCACGTCTTTGATAATTTTGTTAAAGCATTTCTTACTTAATTTCCTTTCATACAGGCCTTGGCAAAGATGCTGTCATGAGGCCCTTTCTGGTGAGGAGGAGACTTTGATCCCGGCACCGCAACCGGTAAAGGACAAAAAAGGAAAAAGACCTCAATCTCTGAGGACCCAGAACCTAAGAAGAAGGCGGCTCGTAAGCTGAAGAAGAACATCTTCCTTCTTACTGAAGACTCTATTCGGTGTCTAAGGGAGGAGGACGAAGAAGAGGAAGAAGACGACTCCGGGTTGGTGGCCCGAGTGGGAATGAGCACCGAGGCCCCAAAGGCCACTGAATCTAGGGCTGCTTATCGGGTGGATTGGTTATTTACTCTTAACGGTTTGACTTATCAATTATCGATTTTTAAATGTATTAATTCGCTAGCCACCCGATAAGATATCGGGCTGATTGGTATCGGTTTAGCTATTATCGGGCGGTTATCGGTTTAGTTTCAGTTGATTGAAACTTAACATACTTCAACACAGTGTTGGGGAGTACATCCCCGAGACAACAATATAGTCAACATTTCTCATGCATATATATAAACTAAATGACACCACGAGGCCATATAACTAGAATCAAATACCGGATATCAAATACTTCTTTTATCTTCTCATACTACATTCAAGTGGATGGTAAGGGATTGAGAAGTGCGCAGCTGAATACATCAACAATATCATTTAAATAGATTTCTTACTGTTTAAGAAGATGACAAACTGTTAAAAAACAAAAACACAACTTGGTTAAGATTGAACTTAACCAATTCGATAATCTAGCTGCGAAGTCCGCTACCATGTCCTCTATCAAGATGATATGCTGGCGGGCTTCCATCGAGGCACACTGTTTGATGTCTCATAAATAAATAAATACTTAGTACTCATAGAAGTCTGCATGTAATTCTCTTTACTCTCTGTTGCTTAATGTATTGTGCAGTGGCACTATGAACTATGGTGATGTTGACAATCAGTTCTTTTTGAGCCATAATAGTAGTCAACATTGCTAGCAATGCTAACAAGAAACTGGTTGCCATCCTGCAAAACATTCAAATTATTAAGCAGTTGTTGGTTCGTGCTTATATTGCTTTTTTATTTATTCGTGTATTACTATTGTTTATTATGAAACCTCCCACACTGGTAATAAATAATTGAATCTTTCTTCTAAAGTTTAGAGAGCAATATATATATATATATATATATATATATATATATATATATATATATATTCTTAACGGGTTAACGGATTATCCGTTAAAAAAAATTAAATAATCCGCCCCCAAACCGATAAGCCGTTAATAAAAAAATTTTAACCCGTTCCCCGTCTGTTAAACCGTTAACCCGATACCAATAAGCCATTAAGCTTCGATTTCAGTTCGGTTTTCGATTTCGGTTCGATTTTGAACACCCCTAACTGAATCGGTGAAGGCTGCAGAGACTCCATCTCGAGATGAGGGGGTCTCGGGAAGAGACTTGGGCGAAGTCCCCTAGTCATCGAGGATTGAAAATACCTCCCACCATAATGAGTCGACGGTGGGTACGACTGTAGGGGCTGGTCTCGAGGCCCCTCGAGATGGAGAGAACGCCTCAAGTGATCCACTTGGGGAAATAGAAATTGGAGGCTCCCCGCTTCTCCCCTCGTTTTCTAAGGAGATGATTCAAGAGGCTCGGGTCTTGAAGACCCTCTTCATCGAAGGAGCTCACGGAAGGGGGGACCCCTTCCGTGATGACTTTGCTAGGGTCGAAGATGCTACCGGCCTGAGCGACTTGGAGGTCTCAAGGAAGGACTTGGGCGAGGCATCGAGACTTTTCAACAAAGCGCATCAAGCTCTGAATTGGGTAAGCCTTAACTCCCCTTGTTGGTATTACCTTTGTGTTCATTTTTCTCTTCTTGTCTAACTTCTTTTCTTCTTTCTGCGTAGGCCTCAACGCTTCATCGGGAAGCATTTTCTCGGTATCGAGATGAGATGAGTCAGTACGAGGCCGACATTCAAAGGCTTACCGAGGAGAGGAATGCCCTCAACCTTCTCGGTGGAAAAAAAGAAGAAAAGATCAAGGACCTCCGAGCCGAGTTGGCCACGGCTCAAAAAGATCAGACCGACCTGATCGAGCAGGTAATGAAAATCTTAAAAGATCATGGGCTCGATTCGGAACGCTGGCTAACATTTCAATCTCACAGCTGCAGCAAAAGTTCGGGAGGGTCGGGCAGTTCCGTGAGGAGGTCAACATGATGAAGGCGGAGGACTTAGGGTGGAAAGAAGGTATGGACCGCTTTGCTGTAGAAAAAGAGACTGCTCGAGCCCAATTGTCATCGGTCCAAAGTTAAATTCGAGGCATAAAGGAGAAGAGCTCGGCTCAGGCAAAGAAATTAGAGGAGCTCGAGGCTCGGTTGGCTTTAGAACTTGCAAAGGCCAAATCTGAAGCCGAAAAGGCAAAGGCCGAGGCAGATGCGATCGTGGCCGTCTACCGGGCCGATACTGAAGCCGCTCAAGTCCAAGAGAGAGAGGCAACCGACACCGCTCAAACTCGAGCACATTAAATTGCTGAACTCGCCAAATGCCAATCTTGGAGGGAAACCCTCGAGGAGATCCACACTCGAGGTTTCAATCTTACCGACGAGATAATAAAGGATAGAGAGCATGAAGCTGATGCTGGAGCGCTGGCCTCTTCCGATGATGATGATGACGATGGCAGCAAGAGCGGGTCTGAGAATGGGGAGGACCTCGATGGAGAAGAAGCTGCCCCTGAGGAAAATTAGGAATCTTAGACTTTTTCTTTTTTGATTTCTTTTGCGGGACCCTGATCGGTCCTTGTAAATATCTTCGTATATATAAAAGATCTTTTTTCTCTTTGACTTGTCTTTATTCTATTTCCTGCCGCGTGAAAATTCTGTTTCATTCATAATTTATGAAAATTTTGCTCATAAGTTTGAGGCTTAGGCAACTTGATCGAAGCTGGACTAATGTAGTCTTAATCGAGTGAGTACTTTCTCAAACTCGGAGTAGGGTCCCCTTTAGGTTTTAATTGAGCGAGGATGATTTCTCGAACTCAAAAATAAAATGGCCCTTTAGGCTCTTAAATTAGGCCGGTACGACCATAGTAAAAAGAATGGCTTTCTCCCCCTTTTCGGCTTGAAAAGTTTATTGTTTAATCATATAAAATCTGTTGTACCTTAGCATGAAATAAGGGATTTACTCGAGAGTTCGAACGATTCCATACCCATTAGGGTTTTCAAGGGTCGATATTATCGAGACCCTTTATTTCGTAATGCCTTAGCATAAAATAAAGAATTTGTTCGAGAGTTCGAATGACTTTATACCCATTAGGGTTTTTGAGGGTCGATATTATCGAGACCCTTAGTAATTCAGCCAAAGGTAGCCCTTTTAACCGGTTTATGAAAATATTCAAAGGCCTGTTTTATAACGGAAATCGGACGTCTCCGAACAGTGTTAATTTGGCCGTAGCCTTTATCTTGGGATTTGCCTTTTGGGCTTGTTCCCCTCTTATACTTCGAACTTGTACGAAGTATCAGTCCCCGAGTGGGGTGGCCATGGCCTATGAAATCGAGGGTTGCCTTTTTAAGGTCTTACGATCTCGAGGTTTTAGTAATTCGATCATGTCAATTTTTTGGATGGCAGTCTCTGAGTGCGTGGTCAATTGTTCGAACTTTAGTTGTGACCGGCCCTTAAGCCAGTTTCCATAATATATCACAAACATGGCATTGTAAAGTAAAACTTTCTCTAAGGCATGAAATATCTGGCAAGGGAAAATACTTTTTTCAATAGATTAACATGCATATATGTTTGACATTAGGGGTCGAGTAATCTACATGGGTATGGTTCGTTCGACCATTTGACCCTTACAAAATTTTCCTATCGAGACCCTGTCGGCACGAAGTATTTTCCTTGTAACTATCTGAAGGTGATGCCCCCCAGTATTCGAGGTTGGTTGTAAAAGAGCCTCAGATACTGTTGAATTGCTCTAAGTTAGCACGAACAATGGTTGCCTCGTTAAAAACCTCGCCGAAAAAACCCATTTAGGACAAAAACCGGTCTAAGGGAAAAAGAGTACAACGCGTGATTTCACACCTAAGGACTTTATGTTTAAAGAATCCTTTGATGTCTTCGATTAAACACCTGCAAATGGTTAGTATAAAATATAAACGAAAGTGGAGAAGGTCGTACCTTAGACGTAATATCGTTTGAAGAGTGATATGTTCCAATTGTTTGGTAATTGTTCGCCGTTCATCGTGCCAAGTTTGTAGGATCCCTTTCCGATGATATCGAGGAACTGATACGGTCCCTCCCAGTTCGGGCCAAGTTTTTCTTCATTTGGGTCTCAAGTATTGAGGGTGACCTTCCTTATAACCAAGTCCTCGATTTTAAAGTGTCGAAGATTGGCTCTTTGATTGTAGTACCTTTCGATCCGATGTTTCTGTGCGGCCATTCGAACGAGGGCGGTTTACCGTTTTTCATCTAGCAATTCAAGGTTTGTATTCATAGCCTCGTGATTTGAGTCTTCCGTTGCATATCAAAACCTGACACTGGGTTCCCCGACTTCAATCGGGATCAGAGCTTCGACGACATATACTAAAGAGAACGGTGTTGCCCCCGTACTGAATTTTGGCGTTGTTCGATACGCCCAAAGGACTTCGGGCAATATTACTCTCCATTTTCCCTTATTGTTGTTCAATCTTTTCTTTAGATTTTGAATGATGGTCTTGTTTGTCGATTCGGCCTGTCCGTTCCCACTAGGATGATATGGCGTTGATAGGATCCTTTTTATTTTGTGATCTTAGAGAAACTTTATCACTTTGCTGCCGACGAATTGATTTCCATTATTGCATATGATCTCAGCAGGCATCCTGAATCGGCATATAATGTGGTCCCAGATGAAGTATATGACTTCTTTCTCTCTAATTTTTTCAAAAGCCTGTGCTTCAACCCACTTAGAGAAATAGTCAGTCATAAACAAAATAAATTTAGCTTTACCTGGGGCCGATGGTAGAGGGCCGACGAAATCCATTCCCCATTTCATGAATGACCATGGGGATAAGACTGAGTGGAGTTGCTCTCCGGGTTGGTGAATCATCGGCGCATACCTTTGACATTTTTCGCACTTTTGAACAAACGCTTTTGTATCCTTTTCCATATCGCCCCAATAGTATCTTGCTCTGATGACTTTGTGAACCAATGATTCGACACCGGAATGATTTCTACAGGTGCCCTCGTGGATTTCTCGTAGGACGTAGTTGGTATCTCATGGTCCCAAACATATTTCCAATGGTCCATCGAACATCCTTCTATATAGTGTTCCATCTTCGGCCAATGTAAAGCGTGCGACCTTCGTACGTAGAGTCGTCGATTCCTTAGGATCCGATGGAAGCTTCCCGTTCTTTAGGTACTCAATATATTTGTTCCTCTAATCCCAGGTCAGACTTGTGGAGTTGATTTCAGCGTGGCCTTCTTCGATTACTGACCTTGAAAGTTGTACGACAGTCCCCGAGCTAATTTCGTCATTTTCGACTGATGACCCCAAATTTGCAAGGGCATCGGCCTCGTTGTTTGTTCTCGAGGCATATGATGTAGGGTCCATTCTTTAAACCGATGTAGAGTCATCTGTAATTTGTCCAAGTACCTCTGCATCCGATCTTCTCGAACCTCGAAGGTTCTGTTGACTTGGTTTACCACAAGCAGGGAGTCACATTTGGCCTGGATGACCTCTATTCCCAAACCTTTAGCTAGCTCGAGACTTGCAATCATGGCCTCATACTCGGCCTCATTGTTAGTTAACTTGGAAGTTTTGATAGCTTGTCTAATTGTATTACCTGTGGGCGGCTTCAAAACGATGCCTAGCCCGGACCCCTTCACGTTCGAAGTGCCGTCTTTGAAGAGTGTCCACATCCCCGATGATGTACCCGACTTTAATAATAGTTCCTTTTTGACCTCAGGTACGCGGGCTGACATAAAGTCTGCCACGATGTTCGCTAATATTTGAGACTTGATGGCTGCTCGGTGTAAATACTCAATATCGTACCCACTAATCTCGATGGCCCATTTGGCCAATCGGCCCAAAAAGTTCGGGCTTATGCAAAATATTGCGAAGGGGATAAGTAATCACCACACAGATTGGGTGACATTGAAAATATGGTTTTAATTTCCTAGAGGCGCTTATTAGGGAAAGCGCTAATTTTTCTAAGTGTGGGTACCAGGTCTCGGCCTCACCTAAAATTTGACTAACACAGTAAACAGGAAATTGTGTACCTTGCTCTTCTCGAACTAGAACCCCACTTACCGCGATTTTCGAGACTGTTAAGTACAAGTAAAGTCGCTCGTCTGCTTTCGGAGTATGAAGAAGTGGGGGGTTCGAGAGGTACCACTTTAATTCTTCCAATGCTTGTTGGCATTCTGGGGTCCATGCAAAATTGTTCTTCTTTTTGAGCAGTGAGAAGAACCTGTGACTTCTATCTGAAGACCTCGAGATGAATCGGCCTAAGGCGGCTATGTGCCCTGTTAATCTTTGTACGGCCTTAACATTGTCCACGACTATGATATCTTTCATTGCCTTGATCTTATCAAGGTTGATTTTGATCCCCCGATTTGATACCATAAAGCCAAGGAACTTGCCCGACCCGACCCCGAATGCACATTTCTCTGGGTTGAGCTTCATGTTGTATTTACTTAGTATATCGAAGGTCTCTTGCAAACGTGTCAAATGGTCCTCTGCTCGTAGGGACTTAACTAGCATATCGTCAATATAAACCTCTATTGATTTACCCATTTGTTCTTCGAACATTCGATTTACTAAGCATTGATAAGTGGCACCAACATTTTTTAGTCCAAACGGCATTACATTATAATAATAGGTACCGTACTTAGTGATGAACAAAGTTTTTTTCTGATCCTCTGGGTTCATTTGTATTTGATTATACCTAGAATAGGCATCGAGAAAACTAAGGATCTCGTGGTCGGCTGTGGCATCGATCATGCGATCGATATTTGGCAGAGGAAAAGAGTCTTTAGGACATGCTTTGTTTAAATCTTTATAGTCTATGCACATTCTAAGTTTATTTCCCATTTTAGGGACTACGACTACGTTTTCTAACCATTCGAGATATTTTACTTCCCGAATGGATCCTATTTTGAGAAGTTTGGCTACCTCGTCCTTGATGAATGCATGTTTTACCTCGGTCTGGGGCCTTCTCTTATGTTTTACTGGGCGGAAATTCGGGTCCAAGCTCAGTCGATGTGTAGTGATCTCCGGCGGGATCCCTGTCATATCTAGGTGGGACCAAGCAAAACAACCTATGTTATTGGTAAGAAATTTAATGAGTTTTTCCCTGAGCTCGGGGGTTAACCCCATACCCAAGTATACCTTTCGATCGGGTAGATGCTCGATCAGTATGACTTGCTCTATCTCTTCGACTGTCGATTTGGTGGCGTCGAAATCCTCGGGGATTAAGAAGGATCGAGGGATCCAGTAGTCATCGTCCTCGTCCGTTCCCTGCTTCTCCGATTGAGTCGAGGCTGGTGGTTGTGGTTGCTATTTAGCTTCCTGTTTTCCTTTAGACTCCGATCCATTTGTTGACGAAAGCGCCGATACCAGTGTTACTTCATCTATCGCGACCATTTCTTTGGTAGCATGTTGTTCCCCATACAATGTTTTTACTCCATCTAGTGTTGGGAACATCAACATTTGGTGAAGGGTTGAGGGGACCGCCTCATGTTGTGAATCCAGTGTCTTCCAAGCAGTGCGTTATATCTCATATCGCCCTCGATCATATGGAACTTTGTTTCTTGAATAGTTCCGGCTATATTTACTGGTAGGATGATTTCACCTTTAGTTGTTTCACTCGCTATGTTGAAGCCATTGAGAATTCAAGCTACGGGTACGATCCGATCTTGTAGGCCGAGCTGCTCCACGACCCTCGGTCGAATAATATTGGCCGAGCTTCCTGGATCAATTAAAACACATTTAACATGAATTTTATTCATAAGGATAGAGATTACCAAAGTATCATTGTGGGTTTGAAAGACCTCTTCTGCTTCCTCATCATTGAATGATACAGTGCATTCTGGCACATAGTCTCGAGTTCATTTTCCCCTGGTGATTGATACTTTAGTGCGTTCGAACACGGCCCACTGTGGAATATCGACCCCACTAACGATCATGTGAATCACGTGTTGTGGTTCTTCCTGCTCGTTTGTCACGACCCAAAATCCAAAAAGGCCATGATGGCGCCGGACACTACTGTCAGGCAAGCCAACCATAATCAATTAACTTAATTACCCATTTTAGTATTTTTGAAATAAAAATTTCTTCAATGAAATAGTAAAGACAAAACTCATAGAGTAAATGATAAATATTTTTAGCAACTAAATTTCTAAATAATTCACAACCATTCCCAAAATCCGGTGTCATAAGTGCATGAGCATTTACTAGGGAATTAAAAATAAAATACAACATCTGTCTAGAATACAAATTAGACAGGAAAATATAATAACTCTGAAGGAAACCCTGTTAGCTGCGGATCGTAATATAAAATGCAGCTCACCTATGTCCCCACAATTATTAACCACACCTCTGCGCCCACAAGGCCGCTATACATATATGTACATGCACAATAAAATGTGCAGCAAGTGCAGTATGAGTACGAAAATAACTTGTACCCGGTAAGTATCAAGCCTAATCTCGAAGTGGTAGAAACGAGATAGTCGACTTTGACACTCACTATGGGTCAATAATAATAATTGAAATCAAACTAGAATATCTAAATCAGCATGATTCACAGAATTTACAATAATTTATTTAACCAGCAGAAATAATCAAATTCCTTCAAATGCAATAATTCTCAATATATTAATTAAATTCCTTCAATTCAAATAATTTCCAATTTATCAATTAATCTCGTTTACAGGAATAATAATTCATTAAATTCCAAGGATTCTCCAATTTATCAATTAGTTTCGCAAGCTGAAATAAACTATTAAGGTATCGTGTAATTATTATTATTAAGCACGATTTTTGACGAGGTCATTCAGTCCAATCCAGAGTATCGTGTACACTGCTGAGGGACGTGCGGCACGATCCATAGATGCATCTATCCTGCCGAGGCGTTTGGCCCGCTCCACAAGAAAGGAGGACATTTTTCTTATGTACCTCCGGGAATGAGAGTATGTTTATTATAAGATAAATTCGAGAGGATGAACAATTTCTTTTAACAATTTATTTAATCTAAACAAAAATTGAGCATATGAAAATTTCATCTTTTACTACCTTTCATAACAATTCACAATATACACATCAAATAATTTAATTAATAAAGAATACAATTTACACAAGTAATTCATGCTTTGAGTCCTAAACTACCCGGATTTTAGCATTAATAGTAGCTACACACGGACTCTCGTCACCTCGTGCATACGTAGCCCCGACAATTAGTAATAATTATTTAATTTAATATCTATGGGGTAATTTCCCCCTTACAAAATTAGACAAGAGACTTACCTCGTCTCAAAGTCCACTTTCCGATTACCACGTCGCGTTGAATTCTCGATTCGACGCCGAAAAATCCGAAACTATCCAAATACTATACAAAATAATTAATATATGCTAAATGCTTCGAAATTTATCTATTAAATAAATTACATTATCCAACATGATAAAATTTCTAAAATTCACCTCGGGCCCACGTGCCCGGATTTCTAAAATTTTCGGAGGAAATCGTTACCCATAATCTCAAGAACTCAAATGTATAATTTTCATCCAATTCCATAACCATTTTCGTGGTGAAAAATCAAAAATACCAATTTCTAGGGTTTTCTTCAAAACTCCAAATTTCTACAAATTTTTATGTCTAAATCCATATATAAACCATGTATTTAACTTGCAATAGGTGTGTATTAACTTACCTTGAAGTTGCTAGGTGAATTCTCCTCTCAAGAAGCTCCCAAGATCGTCTAAGAATGAAGAAATGAGCAAAAATGCTCAAATCCTCGCTTTAAACACTCACTGTCCAACGATCATCGTGCTCGCGGCAAATTTTTTCGCACCTGCGGCTTCGCACCCTCAATGGATTTTTATCACCTGCGGCTTCGCACCCGCAATGGAGTTTTCACACCCGCGGCTTCGCACCCGTAATGGAGTTTTCGCACCCGCAGCTTCGCACCCGCGATGAAGTTTTCGCACCCATGATGGATTTTTCGCACCCGCGATGAAATTTTCGCACCCGTGATGGATTTTTTGCACCCGCGGCTTCGCACCCGCGATGGAGTTTTCACACCTGCGATGGATTTTTCGCACCCGCGATCACACCAGATATCAACTGCCTCAACTGTTCTTCAAATTCCAAATTCGATCCGTTAACCACTCGTAATCCACCCGAAGCCCTCGGGACCTCAACCAAATATACAAACAAGTCCTACAATATCATACAAACTTATTTGAAACCTCAAATCACATAAAACGACGCTAAAACCACGAATTATGCTCCAATTCAAGCTTAATGAAACTTAAAATTTCCAACTTCTGCATTCGATGTCGAAACCTATCAAATCAACTCCGATTGACCTCAAATTTTGCACACAAGTCATAAATGACATAACGGAGCTATAAAAATTTTCGGAACTGTATTCCGACTCCGATATCAAAAAGTCAATTCCCTGATCAAATTTCCAAACTTAAATTCTTATTTTAGCTATTTCAAGCCTAATTTCACTACGGACTTCCAAATAAAATTTCGATCACGCTCCTAAGTCCAAATTCACCATACGGAGCTGTTGGAATCATCAAAATTCTATTCCGGGGTTGTTTGCACATAATTCGACATCCGGTCACTATTTGAACTTAAATATTTTAATTATTTCATCAAAATTCCATATCTCGGGCTAGGGACCTCGAAATTTGATTCCGGGCATACGCCCAAGTCCCAAATCACGATACGTACCTACCAAAATTTTCAAAATACTGATCCGAGTCTGTTTGCTCAAAATGTTGACCAAAGTCAAACTTGGCCTTTTAAAGCCAACTTAAGGAACCAAGTGTTCCGATTTCAACCCAAACACTTCCAAATCCCGAACCAACCATCCCCACAAGTCATAAATCATTAAAGCACATACAAAAAATTTTATTTAAGGGAACGGGATTCTAAAAGTCAAAGCGACTGGTTGGGTCGTTACATTCTGACAAGAACCATTGCCTCATTATAACCAAATAATGGTATTTGCTCTTTATTACACTCCATATAATCCGATAGCACTGATCCCGAATCCAATAATCTCGTCTCACCAAGTATAAGCTGCTCAGGCAATAAACCACCTCAGACACGATCAAAAAGCCTCATATGACGCCACAATTAGCTAATAAGCTACAGACTCGATTGCGATCCATAAAGAAAACGAACTCTGGAAAGGATTACTCAAACCACGTGACTAATTAGACAACTGAAAAGGTGTCATGAACCTTCCTAAGAAAACGGGACACAAAACACACAAAATAGAATATAGGTGACTGTACTCGGCATCACACTGTTGCGGCGTGCAACTTGATCCACACATGATACCATTGCGACGTGCAACCCGATCCATACATGATACCGTTGCGGCGTACAACCCGATCCAAACAACATACCCGTGGCAGCGTGCCACCCGATCCGCACAAAAAGAATCTATAAGAAAATACTTACCGAGCTAGAATGCTCATTACTACAAAATATCCGAATATCGGACACAAGCATACTCAGTGCATAATATCATCTCTGGAAGGACCGACAATGCCATACACTACAAAACTCAAGCACAACTAAAGTGTGATATATGATCTGAATCTCGAGAGCCATCCTGCTCACACAATACCATCGCTACGCGGAACCTCAACACATAAGAATTTTATCAAGCCGTTTCATAACTCACACGGCACAATATAGTATTACATGAAATAACCGACGATGAAACGACATCCAACGTCCGAATACTCCTCCATAGGGAGCTTTTATGTTGAAATGAACACATCCAGCCTGATATAGAGCCCATATTCATATTTAAATCCATCCACATACCTTAAGCCGATTATGATCGCACCGTACTAGGATAATAACCTTTCAAGGATCCATAATAACCCTTTTTCCCATAACACACAAGAATAGCCATCATAATCAGAACAAACTTCCACAGTCCACAACCAAATGAACCGAGCGCCCTCCAGGCATAAATTCTCGAATCAACGATATTACCACAATCTTCATACTTGGTTTCAATCTTCACTCAATCAAGTGACTACATGTCACTCTTACACCATATTTCCGTGAGACACACTCCCACGACCTTCCGCACCAGGTAACAAGTCTGCACATCCATGCTACTGGTTACACTAATGCTGTAAAGCATATCAAGAATTCACAAATCAATACACAAGGTCTCTTACACCTGACATCGACCTTAGATGATGCCAAAAAACAATACCATCTTACTTTAAACATCTAAATCCCTTTCCTGCTCATCCGAGCTCATGACATCTTTGTCAACACTGAACCGAAATCTTAAATCCTCAACTTTCGAATCCCATGCTACTTAGTGCACTTAACCACGCCAATGCGCAGGAGTACAAGAATTCCATCATAACTCCCAAACCACTAATAGGGTAAACACTTCATCATATAGAAACCTTTTTCTTAACTCATTTCAAGAGAACCATTGCAACACGTGACTGAATTCTCATATCCGTAGAAAATACCGGCCTCAGGTAGTGGTCTAAACCACCATAACTCTTATGGGATCCCTCTACACATAACATGTCATAATACTTGAATTCCTCCAAATAAAATCAATTACGGAAGCCGTCAAGCCTCGCACGTACCGCCACAAATCACATGCATAATTCAATGCGTTGAAGAAACTGATCATTGCCACCATCATGCCGATTCAACCATTGTTAGCCGATCCGTCTTTTCTCAATTTACTCTCAGCTTGCCTTAGAAATAATAATAGCTCCATTTATTACATCACGAACTCAAATCCGCACTCATCCCAAGTGACCTTATTTCACGAGACCACGCTATTTCAAAACCCACTAATTATCTCATATCCCTTCTTGTGCGCACTTTTTACATCTTTAACTAGTACACCCATTCTGATACTTCTTTTATGAATTCGAAGTTATTTTCTTCCATTGCTCTAATGCTACACCACAAACTGAAGATAACACAGAGTACACCAAGCCCCGTTTCATAATCTGCTACAAAAGCTCGTTACTCAACCATACTATAGACTCAAGATCCTTAGACACCACACTTTAAATTTTTTAATCCACTAGGACCGTTATTGAGAGTCACTTGCTCTGACTTGTTCCCAAACATGATCAATTCCAAGGCCCTACTAGCACATGGACACTTTATCAATGAAACATTCGACTGTTTCACTTTCCTGTGCATTACATCTACACGAAGCATAAACTCCGAGTCTTCCAAAAACCTGAATATGAATTGATAAGGCCAAATATGGCATACATTCCCCAAATACTTTGCTAAAATTACCACTTATGTTTTCTTTCCCTAGTTGCAATGACCCACGATCAGACCAGATATCAGCTGCCTCAACTCTTCTTCAAATTCCAAATTCGATCCGTTAACCACTCGTAATCCACCAGAGGCCCTCGGGACCTCAACCAAATATACCAACAAGTCCTACAACATTATACGAACTTATTTGAAACCTCAAATCACATAAAACGACACTAAAACCACAAATTATGCTCCAATTCAATCTTAATAAAACTTAAAATTTCCAACTTCTACATTCAATGTCGAAACCTATCAAATCAACTCCGATTGACCTCAAATTTTGCACACAAGGAATAAATGACATAACGGAGCTATGAAAACTTTTGGAACTGTATTCCGACTCCGGTATCAAAAAGTCAACTCCCCGGTCAAATTTTCAAACTTAAATTCTTGTTTTAGCCATTTCAAGCCTAATTTCACTACGGACTTCCAAATAAAATTTCGATCACGCTCCTAAGTCCAAATTCACCATACAGAGCTGTTGGAATCATTAAAATTCTATTCCGGGGTCGTTTGCACATAATTCGACATCCAGTCACTATTTAAACTTAAATATTTTAATTATTTTATCAAAATTCCATATCTCGGGCTAGGGACCTCAGAATTTGATTCCGGGCACACGCCTAAGTACCAAATCACGATACGGACCTACCGAAACTATTAAAATACTGATCCGAGTTCGTTTGCTCAAAATATTAACCAAAGTCAAACTTGGCCTTTTAAAGCTAACTTAAGGAACCAAGTGTTCCGATTTCAACCCAAACACTTCCAAATCTCGAACCAACCACCCCTACAAGTCATAAATCATTAAAGCACATATGTGAAGTTTTATTTAAGAGAACGGGGTTTTAAAAGTTAAAGCAACCGGTTGGGTCGTTACATCATTTTTCCCATATGCATCCCTGTCTCTGAAATAGTTTTTAGCTCGGTCGCTCAAGAATTCTCGAAGGTGACCCTCGTTGAATAGACGGGCCACCTCCTACCTTAGTTGTCTGCAGTCTTCAGTTCTATGACCATGTGTACCATGGTATTTGCATATTTGATTGGAATGGCTGACACAATACCTGATGCGTCGATGCTGAAGTTGTATTCTGATAATCGTAGTGCTTCTTTGGGATCGACATGTTTATCGAAGCCACTTTTGCTCATAAGGCCTCGAGAGCTTTGTCCTCGATCGTTCCTTCGATCATTTCGGATGGGATTGCGTCCTAGGCTGCTGTTTCTAAGATCTGCGTTGTATGGTTGATACCGATCTCTGTTTGCTTGGGGTTCTCTATCGATATCCCTTTGAATTCTTCCGACGAGCCTGTTTGGATAAACGGAACCGGAAGGGGTCCCCAATTGATCATCCTCGATCCTGGACTTTGACTGGTACCGATTATGTACATCGGCCCAGGTTACCACTGATTATTTAATTAAATTCTGCTTTAGCTGTTATGATGCCACCGAACTTCGTTCGTTCAAACCTTGAGTAAAGGCTTAAACAACCCAATTGTATGTGACCGGTGGTAGTTCCATGCGTTCCATCTGGAACCGAGATACGAATTCCCTCTACATTTTGTTGTCTTTTTATTTCACCTTGAAGAGGTCCGACTTCCTAGTCGCCACCTTTATTTCTCTAGCATGTGCCTTTACGAAGGAGTCTGCAAGCATGGCAAAGGAATTGATGGAATTAGGCGGCAAATTGTGGTACCATATCATTTCTCCTTTTGACAAGGTTTCTCCAAATTTCTTCAGTAGAACAGATTTGATCTCATCGTCTTCCAAGTCATTCCCTTTTACTACGCACGTATAAGAAGTGACATGATCGTTAGGATCGGTGGTCCCATTGTACTTAAGAATTTTTGGAATTCGAAATTTCTTCGGAATGGGTTTCGGTGTCGTACTTGGATGTAAAGGCTTCTGTACGAATTTCTTTGAATCCATACCCTTTAGAATCGGCGGTTCCCCATGTATTTGGTCAACCCGGGAATTGTATGTCTCTACTTTCTTGTTATTTGCCTCAATTTTCTTTGCTCCCGATTCAATCTGTTTAGTGATATCCTTGAGAATTTTCATAATGGCGAGGTCAGTCCCCGACTCGTTGGCGTTCGACCTTTCCGGCACATGCTCGGTCCTATGGACGACTTCTAGTTCGATCCTACTTGGTGTTCGGTACTGATTTTGTAGTTGAGCTATAGCGGCTTGTTGAGCCTGTAACATTTTGAATATCAATTTGAGGCTAACTCCGCCATCTTCTCCGCCATGCATACCTTGACCACCTGATCGAACTTCCCTGCATATGCTACCTTCGGGATCAACGCCCAAATTTGTGTTTAGGGTGACATGTGAACTGACATCGACGGATTTGCAATTGGTGCTTCCTCGAGGTCAGCCTGAGGCACCTCAATCCCTGGGACGACTATATTGTCATTTTTCCCGTGAAATTCGAGGTCATTGTCACCATGTGTAGGCGCTGCTTGTGAGTTTGACATGTTTATCCTGAAAATAAAGATTCTTACGAGAACAAGTGTAAAGCAGTGTGTGTTATCAAAATCAGTATTAAGCAATCACTATTATCCTTATCACCACGGTGGGCGCTAAACTGTTTACCCTTAAAATTGGATAATAATTAAACTTATAATATGGTTCTAAGGACACGTGATTTCACTTAATATCAATTGATAAATATGAAGATTAATAATAGAAATGATCTATAAAGTAAATCAAACCGGTGTTAGAATAAAACTCAGCCCTCGAGTTTGGATTCCCTCGAACTGGTTGATGCAAGAACAATTAAAATATAACAAGTTGATGAACAATAGTGTAAACAAGAAAGAGAATTGTATTGCTTTGATATCTGTGAACAACATATCTTACAAATGGTTAATACTCCCCTTTATATAGTAAAGGAATTCTACTTATGGTATAACTCAAATTACAGAAGAAAATCCCATGATTAGCTAATTAACTGTTCCTAATTTGATCCATTACGAGATTTCTGCCATGATCTTCGACCAGTCGCGGATATTTTGCCTTTCCATTATTATTTTATCTTCGATCTTGCTCGATGCCTGTCTTATTCGGTCTCGATCGCTGCTGGCCTCGATCTCGGCAGGTACCTCGAATCCCAAACTTGTTACCTTGTCCTCGTACCTTGGTCTGATCCACTTCGGGGCCGACCTTTGATGCAGCTCCCTGGTCTCGGTCAGATAGAAAAATTGGGTGGGATATTCAAATGAATTTTGATTAAACATGTGGAAATAAAAAATTTCTAGCAAACTTCACAAAGGAACCCTCGATTTATTGCAGACTCAAGCATAAACCCTCTTAAATGAACCAATTTGATCAGCCTTTGTTAGCTTGAATCAAATGGTAAAAATTCATCTTTCCAACACGATTATGTTTGAGATTTAACACTTGCAACAAAAGTTTACAGCGAAAGAGGAAACATTTACCAATGGTAGAAGAAAGATCTTCAAAGCCAGCTGAAGCGCAACGAGCAACAGACTATTCTTCGTACTTTTGAGTCTCCAATCAACGGTAGCTTGAACAAGCAATCAATATCTGAAGACGATAAACAACCATTTTCCCAAATGGTTAGAAATCTATTTCTGAAACTCTAGAATTCATCTAAATCTTATATTACTATAAATAGCTTCAAAGCTCATCTTGGCTAGTTGTAGAAAGGCAAATGGAATCAGATGAAGAACAAAAGGACAACGAAGCAACAACTCTCGAGCCTCCACGTCGTAGTTGTCCGATTCAATAGTTGTCCCATTTTGAGGGTAAACAGTTTGGCGCCCACCGTGAGGCTAAGGATAATAGCGGCAATTTGATACAAATTACCATAACACACCCCATTTTACACTTGTTCTTTGAAGTTTTTCTAATTCCAGGTTAGGATCGAAATGTCAAACCTACAACCTGTCCCTTAAAACAGACACAGAGTCTGACCACCATGGTAGGAACAACAATGCAACGCTCTGTAATAAGGTAAACCCGGTGACGCCTGTTCACATGTGGCCATCGACGCAAATCAGCCTACCGATCCTGAAAATAACGTACACAGGGAAGTCTGTTCGATTGCCCAAAACAAACACGACTGCAAAAATGATAGAATCAACCTGCGTATGATTTTCGAAATGCTACAGGCTCAACATGCGGCGATAGCTCAGTTTCAGATCCAAGGTCAAACACCGAGCAAAAGCGAACCCGAGCTCCCTCGGGAAGCCATCCGCAGAAATGAACCAATCTCGGAAAGAACAAACAAGAGTGAATCGGGGGCTAACCCCAAGATCATGAAATTGCTTGAAGAATTGATGAAACAAGTAGAAATAGGGGAAAACGAGTAGAAACAGGGGAAAAGGAGATCAAAGCTAATGATAAAAAGGTGGAAGCCTACAATTCTATGGTCGATCAAATTCTGGGATCACCCCCGATACTGAAAGGCTTGGATTCCAAGAAATTTATTTAGAAACCTTTTCCCCCGATCGCGGATCCTAAGCCTATCCCCAAACAATTTTGCATGCCCGAGATCCCTAAGTACAATGGAACAACCAATCCCAACGAGCACGTAACCTCTTATATGTGCACCATCAAGAGAACGACTTGGAAGATGATGAGATCGAGTCTATCTTGCTGAAAAGGTTTGGGGAGACCCTGTCAAAAGGAGCTATGATATGGTATCTCAACCTTCCCCCTAATTCTATTGACTGGTTTGCTATGCTTGCAGATTCATTTGTAAAAGCACATACCAGGGCTATAAAGGTTGAGACCAGGAAGTCAGACCTTTTTAAAGTAAAAAAAAAAGATAATGAAATGCTCAGAGAGTTCCCGATTCCAAATGGAACGGATCGATTTGCCCCTGGTCGCGGACGATTGAGTCGTTCAGGCTTTCACCCAGGGACTTAACATTCGAATCTTGTTAGCTTCACAGTAGCTGAAACAAAACTTGGTAGAATATCCAGCCATCACATGGACAGATGTCCATAACCGATACCAGTCAAATATCAAGGTCGAGGATGACCAGCTCGGGACCCCTTCCGGATCCGTACACCCTGTTAGGATCATGGATAGAGCCAGAAGCGACGTCAACCACAATTCAAGATCGAATAGGGAGCATTATCAACCATACGATAAGGATAAAAAAAGCAGTAGGTCCGAACGGAACCCTGTGAGAAATGACCGAAGGCATAACAACCGGGGTCTCATGGGTAAAAGTAATTTCAACAGTCCCACCGGATCTAAAGAAGCACCGAGTTTATCGGAATACAATTTCAGTATCGATGCCTTCGCCATTGTATCCGCCATCTGTCACATCAAAGATACCAAGTGGCCTCGAACTTTGCAATCTGATCCAGCTCAAAGAAATCCTAACTTAATATGAAAATATCACGGTACTCATGGTCACAGAACAGAAGATTGCCGATAGCTAAGGGAATAAGTGGATGGGTATCTCCGAGAATTCCTCTGTGATCTGGCCAAAAACCATTTTAGGAACAACGATTCTGTTAAACGAGCCGAAGAAGAGGAACCTCAGCATGTCACCAACATGATCATCGTTGGTGTCGACATTCCCCAAGGACCAATGCTGAATCGTACCAAACTGTCCACCACCAGGGAGAAACAGACACAAGATTACTTACTGGAAGTGACCTTGTCATTTAACGACAAAGACGCAGAGGGGATCGCACAACTCCACAATGATGCACTGGTAATATCAATACTAGTAAATAAATATCGAATTAAATATGTGTTAATTGATCCAAGTAGCTCAGTCAACATCATCAGATCAAGGGTCGTAGAACAAATCGGCTTACAACGCCTGCCTGATAAAGGTATACCTGGGCACGGGGTTAAACCCCGAGCTCAGGAAAAAACTCATTCAATTTATTATAACTAACAAAGATTGTTTCGCCTGATCCCATCTCGATATGACAGGAATTTCGCCGGAGGTAACCATACATAAGCTAAGCGTGGACCCAAAATTCTACCCGGTTAAGTAGAAGAGGAGGCCCCAGCCCGAGGCCAAACATGCTTTCATCAAGGATGGGGTATCTAAACTCCTTAAATGAGGGTCCATTCGGGAAGTTAAATACTCGGATTGGTTAGCAAACGTAGTGGTAGTTCCCAAAAAAAAAAATAAGCTAAGAATGTGTGTAGATTACAAAGATTTGAATAAGGCATGCCCCAAGGATTCTTTCCCTCTGCCCAACATCGATCGCATGATCGACGCCACAGCCCACCACGAGACTCAGTTTTCTCAACGCCTACTCCGGGTACAACCAAATACGGATGAACCCGGATGACCAGGAAAAAACTTCCTTTATCACTAAGTACGACACATACAGCTATAAAGTAATGCTATTCGGGTTAAAAAATGCCGGCGCCACTTACCAACGCCTAGTAAATTGGATGTTCGAAGAACAAATAGGAAAATCAATGGAGGTTTACATTGACGATATGTTGGTTAAGTCCCTGCGAGCAGAGGACCATTTGAAACACTTGCAGGAAACCTTCGATATATTGAAGAAGTATAATATGAAGCTGAATTCGGAGAAGTGTGTGTTCGGAGTTGGATCAGGTAAGTTCCTCGGATCCATGGTGTCCAACAGAGGAATCGAGATTAACCCTAACAAAATCAAAGACATCGAGGATATCACGGTCGTAGATAACGTAAAGGTCGTGCAAAGGTTAACCGGGCGCATAGCCGCCCTGGGTCGGTTCACTTCGAGATACTTCAATAAGAGCCATCGATTCTTCTCGTTGTTGAAAAAATAAAAGTAACTTCTCATGGACCCCGGAGTGCCAACAAGCCTTGGAAGAACTCAAGCGATATCTATCAATCCCGCCGCTGCTCCACACGCCAAAGACAGACGAACATTTGTACCTATACCTTGCGGTTTCGGAAATAGCGGTAAGTGGGGTCCTGGTTGGAGAAGAAAAAGTGTCACGACCCAAAATCACAACTGCCGTGATGGCGCCTATCTCAATAATAGTTTAGTCGACAACCTCAATGACCGCCATATCTTTTAAATTTGAAAACATAATAATTAAATTCAACGGAATAAATCAAACAAATACATATATAAACACTCCCAAACCCGGTGTCACTGAGTACATGAGCATCTAATATGAATACAAAGTCTGACTGATAAAGCACTGTCTAAAGTATAGAACAGTACAATAACTAAAAGAAAGAGAGTCAAGGTTAGCGGAATCCAGACAGCTACCTTGATAGTCTCCAACTGATAGCACTCTGAGATCTAACAGTCGCCGGGTCCGAAAGCACCTGGATCTGCACACGAGGTGTAGAGTGTAGTATGAGTACAACCAACTCAATAAGTAGCAAGACTAACCTCTGGGTTGAGAGTAGTGACGAGCTCAACATGTACAACTCAGTGAAAAAATAACAGTACAGAAATGTAGGCATGCTTTCAAGTTTAACAGTTAAACTCAGTACAATTAAAAATAGATCAATTCTGAATGATATGAGGTTTATGACATCTCTATGTCTACATGCCAATGTACATACTATATATGATGCACCTCGGTGAAAACCTCGAGTACTCAAATCTCAAAATACTCAATCACTCAGTATTGTATATGGCCAATCCAGCCGAGGGAAGATCCATCCCATATATATATATATATATATATATATATATATATATATATATATCAACTGACAGTCAGTCACTCAGTACTATATAAGGCCAATCCAGCCCAGAGGAAGATCCATCCCCGAATATCAATTATTCGGACAAGATCCATGTCTAGGGAAAATCCATCCCTCAATATCAATGCTTTGGGCAAGATCCATGCCCAGGGAAGATCCATCCCTCAATATATATATTTATGGAAAGATCCATGCCCAGGAAAGATCCATCCCAAATATATATATCAATTGCGCTCACTGTGGGGGGTGTAGATTCCGGAGGGGCTCCTTCAGCCCAAGCACTATAATAGCCAGATCCAGGCATAAATAAATAAACGAAACTATCACTCAAAATCTCCAGTCTCTCGGGCTCTCAATGACATAAAAATTAACCCGACATGATGATATGAAGTATCAATGAATGACAACAGAAGCTGAGATATGATATGCAAGTGATAGATATGACTGAGTATAAAATTGTAAATTTAAACAAATAATTCAACATCAATACGACCCGTGTGGGTCCCGAAATACATCGGCGTGTAGCCTGAACACGATCTTTAATATGAGTTTCAACTCAATTTCTCTAACATGTGGAGGTTATGCGGATAATGACATTTATTCAACTATGCAACTCCACAGAATCAATTTAATTCACAATTTCCATGATGCACGCCCACACGCCTATCACCTAGTATGTGCCTCATCTCCAAACAATTCATACAACACGAAATTCAGGGATTTGTACCCTCAAAACCAAGTTTAGAAGTGTTACTTACCTCAAACCGTGTAATTCTATACTCCGCTATGCCTTTGCCTCGCGAATTTGCCTCCGAAAGTCTCGTATCTAATCACAATTAGCTCGATTCAGTCAAAAAGATTATTGGAATTCATTCCATATAAAAATACTAATTTTCCAACAAAATTCAAAATTTAACTCAAAAATCGCCCGTGGGTACCACGTCTCGAAACCCAACAAAAGCTACAAAATATGCACTCACATTCAACCACGAGTCCAACCATACCAAATTTACCAAAATGTGACATCAACTCGACCTTCAAATCTTAAATTCTTATTTTGAAATCCCTAGGTCCACATCCTCTAATTTTACCTAAAAAACATGTAATCTAGTCGAAATACTTAATGATAATCCAATATTAATGACTAACAATGATCATAAGTGACTTACCTCAAGATTTCCCATGATTTCTTGCTCAAAATCGCCTCAACCCGTGTGGGAAATGTCCAAAAATACCAAAATCCTGTAACCCCTATGATTTTATTCTGTCGAGGAGTTTTCGCATCTACGGCTCACTTGGCCGCATCTGCGGTCCCGTAGATGTGAGGGATTCGACGCTTCTGTGACTAAGGGCACTTCTGCGGATAACAGTCCGCTTCTGCGGACTCGCTTCTATGAAGAAGTTGTTCGCTTCCGCAATGAGGCTGCCCCTTCCCATATTCCGCTTCTGCGGGTTTTCGTCCGCTTCTGCGGTTTTCACTCTTCTATGATGCCAAGCTTGTTTCTGCGAGCTCGAACCTACGAGCCAACTTTTGCAGGTGCGGTTGCATTAGTAGGCAGCAGCAAGTTTCGATTGTTCTAAGTCCAATTTGATCTGTTAACCATCCGAAACTCACCCGAGGCCCCCGGAACCTCAACCAAATAAATCAACAAGTCCTAAAATATCATACGAACTTAGTTGAAGCCTCAAATCACACCAAACAACGCTATAAACACGAATCACACCCCAATTCAAGCTTAATGAAACTAAAAATTTCCAACTTCTACATTCGACGCCGAAACCTATCAAATCAAGTCCGATTGACCTCAAATTTTGCACACAAGTCATAAATGATATAATGGAGGTATTCAAATTTTTAGAATCAGATTCCGACCCCGATATCAAAAAGTCAATTCCTCGATCAAACTTTTAAAATTAAATTTCTATTTTAGTCATTTCATGCCTAATTTAGCTACGGGCTTCGAAATAATTTTTCATTCACGCTCCTAAGTCCAAAATCACCATATGGAGCTATTGGAATCATCAAAACTCTATTTTGGGGTCGTTTACACATAAGTCGACATCCGATCACTATTTAAACTTAAGCTTTAAACCTTGGAACTAAGTGTTCCAATTCATTCTGAAACCTCACCGGACCCAAACCAATCACCCCGACAAGTCATATAACAACTGTAAAGCATAAATTGAGTAATAAATGGGGGAACGAGGCTGTAATAGTCAAAATGATCGGCCGGGTCGTTACATTCTCCCCCTCTTAAATAAACGTTAGTCCTCGAACGAGTTTAGAATCATACCTGGAGCCTCAAATAGGTGTGGATATTTGCTTCGCATCTCCCGCTCAGTCTCCTAAGTAGCTTCTTCGACTGGCTGGCCTCTCAACTGTACTTTCACTGAAGCCATATTCTTTGATCTAAACTTTCAAACTTACCGGTCTAAAATGGTTACTGGCTCCACATCATAAGTCAAATTACCATCTAACTGCATTGTACTGAAATCCAAAACATGAGACGGATCTCCAACATACTTACGGAGGATAGATACATGAAATACTGGATGAACACCCGATAGATTAGGCGGCAAGGCAAGTTCATAAGCTACCTCCCCAATCTTCTTAAGTATTTCAAAAGGTCCAATATACCTAGGACTCAACTTTCCCTTCTTCCCAAATCTCATATCACCCTTCATAGGCGAAACTCGGAGTAGTACCTTCTCTCCTACCATGTTAGAAACATCGCGAGCCTTCCGGCCGGCATAACCCATCTAGACTGTGTCATGCGAAGTCGTTCCCGAATCAACTTAACCTTTTCCAAAGCATCCTGAACTAAATCAGTACCCAATAGCCTAGCCTCACCCCGCTCAAACCAACACACCGGCGACCAATACCGTCTCCCATATAAAGCCTCATACGGAGCCATCTAAATGCTCGATTGTTAGCTGTTATTATAGGTAAACTCTGCCAGTGGCGGAAAATTGTTACATTTTGCGTTTTCATACGTAAAAGTCATGTCGTAAGTTAATTGATGTAGACTCAGGGATGGGATTAGTTTTGAGGTTATGGGCATTTATGCTATTTATAACACACGATAAGTAAAGTGCCATGAAGGTTAAAGGGTAAACGAATGAAAGAAAATGAGTTTCATTTAAGATTGTCGATTTGGGATAAAATACGGTTCGAACTATAATACCCGGTATTTATGGACTAGTGCCATACAAGGTACCCCATGACCACGATAGTAGGGTAAACACAGTGTGTTAAAAGTGAGTAGTATTTTAAGTAATTTGAGATAATTCTTAATTATGTGGATTATTGGTTAATGGGGGAATTAACAAGTTAATTAAAAGTTAGTGAGTAATTAATTAACAACCTTGGATAAGACCAAGGAACCCCAACATGGAAGCCCCAAGAAATGAAGAAGATTCATTACATTTAGGTGGCCAAATTAGAAGCCTTTAGCAAAGGATTAGTCATCCTAAGTGGGGCTCACCTAAAAGTTAAAGGAAACATTCCTAGTTCAAAATCAATTGCTAATCTCTTAAGAAAGAGTTTCAGCAAAGACTACTTTGCATAGCAACGTTATTGCTCATCTCTTAAGAAAGAGTTTCAGCAAACATTATTTTGCATAGCAATGTTATTGCTCATCTCTTAAGAAAGACCTTCAGCAAACATTATTTTGCATAGCAACGTTATTACTCACATCTTAAGAGAGGTACATATATCAATTTTAAACCAGATTTCATGGCGTCTTAAGAACATGAGGTCTGGCAATTATAAGAGACTACGGTGCAATCTTTCTCAAGAATATCATACGGATTGTTCCCTAATTTGATCTCGTCGTCACGTGTTTGGTCGATTGTCGTGTGTTAGAGGGTTTTCAAGAGAACCGGTTCAGGTATGTTAAGTCTATCCCTTCTTTCTTTTTTGGCATGATCCAAATGATATAAACGAAATGAGCAAATGCACATCTTTCGTAAGTGACTCTATTTATAGAAGTACTAGGAGTGTCTATGTTCTTGATTCCCCATATTATTATATCTTCTGTTCATGGGTCTCAGAATATTACGTAGTTGATAAATTTTATCCGAAAGGTATATTGATCTTATTAACATATTTTTTTATGCATCTCATTTATTTATACATGTACATTGAACCATGACTAGATGGCGTTATATACGCATATATTATATGTATATGGGTTATGGAAAAGGTTACGACGTTATATACGCAACACCACCTGATCAGCTGGTACATGTTGGTGAGATTGCCCACAGTGGCCGAGATGATATGACGGGATGCCCTCAGAGGCTTGATGATGTTATGTACATCTATATCTATGCATGACATGACATT
Organism: Nicotiana tabacum; assembly: GCF_000715075.1. Lineage (NCBI taxonomy): Eukaryota > Viridiplantae > Streptophyta > Magnoliopsida > Solanales > Solanaceae > Nicotiana > Nicotiana tabacum. The sequence continues at coordinate 13,693,563 of NC_134093.1, read as the reverse complement.
CATACACACGTGCATAACATTATAAAAGTTTCAGGATTTACAAAGTTATTTAGATTTACAGGCGAAATTCTTTATTTCATGTTTCATCTATGTCTTTTATGTACTGACTTTCATGCTTTACATACTCAGTACATTATTCGTACTGACGCCCTATTTCCCGGGGCTTGCGTTTCATGCCCACAGGTGCAGGTAGACAAGCTGGCGGTCCCCCTTCTTAGGATCCTTGATCAACGAGAGTTGGCATGCTCCATTTGATCCGGAGCTGCATAGTTGGATAGTATGTGGCCTTGCCGGCTTCCAGTTTTGGATATATAGTTGTCTATAGCAGCCTTGTCGGCTCGCCCTACGTATTCTGCACGTATATGTACATATGTCTTTTGGACAGATTTTCCTTACACATGTTATTCTCGTAATTCAGTAGATGTTATTCATGTTCATATATTAGTCACATGTTTAAGGGTGTTCGACAGGTAGGACTCGGGCACCCGTCGCGGCCCATCGATTTGGGTCGTGACAAAAGTGGTATCAGAGAAGTTCTGTCCTAGGGTTGTCTACTTGTCGTGTCTAGTAGAGTCTTGTTTATGGGTGTGTTGTGCACCACACTTATAGACAGGAGGCTACACTTCCTAACGATATGTTACGTTTTCAGCGATGCCTCCGAAGACTACAGTTGCCTAGAAGGGCAAGTTCGTGGCTGGTGAGACTACTAGTCAAGTGCCACGAGTTACCAGGGCTCGGGGAGAGTCTCATAGTGAGATTCCATCTCAAACTTCACATAGCCCGCCCTCTCCAGAGGAGCTCCGAGAGCCACCAGCTCCAGGGCCTGTCCCTGTACGTCCAGCTCCTCAGCCAGATGCACCGGGTCAGGAGATGAGAGATGCAATTCGACTATTAACTCGATTAGTAGCCGCATAGGCTCGACGTCAGGAGGTAGGTATTGGTCATGCAGATAGGTCCGTCAGTGCGAGGGTTCATGATTACATTAATTTGGACCCTCCTGTATTCACTGAAGCAGATCCAAATGAGGACCCTCAGGTATTTATTGATAGAATACAGAGGACTTTGAGGGTAATGAAGTCCACTGCGACTGATTCAGTTGAGCTAGACTCCTATAGACTCCAAGATGTTGTAGTTAATTGGTACGAGTCTTGGGAGTTGTCCATAGGTGAGGATGCCCCTCCAACAGTATGGAAGGATTTTACAGAAGCTTTTCTTCGTCATTATCTGCCACCAGAGCTTAGACGGGTCAGAGTTGATAGGTTTTTGACCCTTCGGTAGGGTAACATGAGTGTTCGGCAGTACAGTCTTCAGTTTGATTCATTTACTAGGTATACTCCCACTATTGTATCTAAGATGGAGGATCGGGTTCACCGGTTCGTGATGGGGTTAGAGCCACACTTGCTTAACGATTATATGTCGGTCTCACTTAAGCCAAACATGGATATTTCTCGTATTCAAGCATATGCTCAGGGTGTAGAGGAGCATAAGCAGAAGTAGAGGGCCGATCGTGAGCATTATAGGGCCCCAAAATAAGAGAGCGAGGTCTTCGTGTTCTTCTGGTGAGTTTTGAGGTGGTCAGAGACCAAAATACCCGAGGTATCCATCCCAGCCATCAGCTAGCGCACCCCTCAGTTTGGCGGTAAGAAATTTTATCGTTCCACATATTCAGGGCTTGGTCAGAATTCCAGGGCCTCAAGTTCTCAGTATAGGGGTGAGTCAAGTCAGATAAGGCCGCCCTTGCCACGATGTGCCCAATATGGTAAGCAGCATGCCGGGCATTGCCGTATGGGGTTGGGTATTTGTTATACTTGTGGTTATCCAGGCCACTTTATGAGGGATTATCAGACGAGAGGTGATGCAAGCATAGCTCAGCCAGCGGGATCTGTAGCTGGTTCGTCATCATCAGTGTGCCCCCCGGGCAAGGTTCACAAGCTCCAATCGGTTGTGGTAGAGGCAGAGGTGGAGCTTCTAGCTCAAGCGGTCCTCAAAACCGCATCTATGCATTAGTAGGATGACAGGATTATGAGTCATCACCTGATATTGTTACATGAATATTATCAGTATTCTCATATGATGTATATACACTGATTGGCCCAGGTTCCACCTTATCATATGTTACTTCGTTGGTTGCTAGTAAGTTTGGAATAAAACCTGAGTTGGTTAAACCTTTTGAGGTGTCTACACCTGTTGGGGATCCAATGATAACTAGGCGGGTATATAGAGGTTGTATAGTAGTAGTTCATAGTCTATCTTCAGTAGCAGACCTAATCGAGTTAGATATGGTAGAATTTGATGTTATAATGGGTATGGATTGGTTGGATTCTTGTTATGCCAACGTTGATTGTAGATCAAAGATGGTTCGATTTCAATTTCCAAGGGAGCCTGTTTTGGAATGGAAAGGTAATACGGCATCGCCGAGAGGTAGATTTATTTCCTATCTCAAGGCAAGGAAGATGATAAGAAAGGGCTATATTTATCACTTAGTTCGGGTTCAGGATATGAAAGTAGAGTCACCAACCATTCAATCTATCCCTATGCTTAATGAGTTTTCCAATGTTTTTCCCGATGAGCTTCCAGATTTTCTGCCAGAATGAGAAATTGAGTTTGCTATTGACATATTACCAGATACTCAACCAATATCTATCACTCCCTATAGAATGGCACCCGTAGAGCTGAGAGAGTTGAAGAAACAACTAAAGGACTTGCTTGAAAAAGGCTTTATCAGACCTAGTACATCACCGTGGGGAGCACCTGTGTTATTTGTGAGAAAGAAAGATGGTTCCTTGCGGATGTGCATAGATTATAGACAGTTGAATAAGGTGACAATCAATAATAAGTACCCGCTCCTGAGGATTGATGATTTATTTGATCAGTTGCAAGGTGCCAAGTGTTTCTCAAAGATAGACTTGAGGTCCGGGTACCATCAGGTAAGGGTTAAGGTGAAGGATATTTCGAAGACAGCATTCAGGACCAGATACGGGCACTTTGCGTTTTGTGTTATGTCATTCGGTTTGACTAATGCCACATCAATATTTATGGACATGATGAATCGGGTGTTCAGACCATTTCTAGATTTGTTCATGATTGTATTTATCGATGATATATTGGTTTATTCTCGTTCAGAGACTGAGCATGCGGATCATTTACGTACTGTGCTCAGAGTTCTACAAAAAGGGAAATTGTATGAAAAATTCTCTAAATGTGAATTCTAGTTGAACTCTATAGCTTTTCTTGGGAATATTATTTTGGGTGAGGGTATCCGGGTTGATACACAAAAGATTGAGGCAGTAAAGACTTGGCCTAGACCCACGACACCGACAAAGGTTCGTAGCTTTCTTGGTTTGGCAGGTTATTATATGAGATTTGTAGAGGGATTATTTTCTCTTTCGGCACCATTGACAAAGTTGACTCAGAAGGGAGCTAAGTTGCAGAATTTGAGAATGGAGTTTCCAGGCATTGAAGGATAGACTAACTTCAGCACTGGTTCTAACACTCCCAGAGGGAACAGATGGTTACACTATCTATTGTGACGCTTCAGGCATTGGATTGGGTTGTGTACTGATGCGGCATGGTAAGGTTGTAGATTATTCTTCTAGATAGGTAAGAAAGCACAAGAAGAATTACCCGACCCACGATTTAGAGTTAGCCGCAGTGATTCATGCACTAAAGATGTGGAGAAACTACTTGTATGACATTCATCTGGATATCTATACGGATCATAAGAGCCTTCAGTATATCTGCAAGCAAAAGGAATTGAATTTACGCCAAAGAAGATGGTTGGAGCTACTTAAAGACTATGACGTTGATATTTTATACCACCCGGGGAAGGCGAATAAAGTAGCCGACACCCTCAGCCGTAGATCAATGGGTAGCCTGTCATATTTATAGCCAGAGAAGAGGGGAATAGCCCATGAGATTCATCAGCTAGCTAGTCTTGGAGTTCGATTATTGGATTCAGGTGATACTTGAATTACTATTCAGGCTTCAGCAACATCCTCTTTAGTAACTGAAGTGAAGGAACGCCAGTATGGGGATCCCATGTTAGCTCATTATAGAGATGCATCCCCTCTAAAGGACAAGATACCATTTGAAATTATAAGAGATGGGGTCCTCAGATATCGAGGACGATTATGTGTCCCTAATGTTGTAGGGCTACGCCGGCAGGTTATAGGAGAAACTCACTATTCTCGTTATTCTATTCATCCAGGAGCAACAAAGATGTATCATGATATCATGGAAATATATTGGTGGGACAGAATGAAAAAGGATATAGCAGAGTTTGTTGCTCAGTGCCCTAACTGTCAACAGGTCAAGATCGAGCATCAAAAACCCGATGGATTATTGCAGGCTATGGAGATTACGATTTGTAAGTGGGAAGTAATCAATATGGATTTCATCGTAGGCGTACCTCTTACCCAATGTAAGTTCGATTCTATATGGGTGATTGTTGATGGACTCACAAAATCATCCTATTTTTTGCCTGTTAAGAATACATATTTCGTAGAGGATTATGCAAGGCTTTACATTAAGGAGATAGTACGACTGCATGGTATCCTTATATCTATTATCTCGGATAGAGGAGCTCAGTTTACAGCGAATTTCTGGAGGTCCTTCCAAAAAGGATTGGGGACTCAGGTAAGTCTTAGTACATCATTTCATCCCCAGATAGACGAACAAGCTGAGCGTACTATTCAGACACTTGAGGATATGTTTTGGGCTTGTGTGATAGACTTCAGGGGAAGATGGGATGATCATCTGCCACTTATTGAGTTCGTGTATAATAATAGCTATCATTCCAGTATTCAGATGGCTCCATACGAAGCTCTTTATGGACAGAGTTGTAGGTCGCTTATAGGATGGTTCGATGTTGGGGAAACTACGTTAGTAGGACCAGAATTGGTACAACAGGCAATCTCGAGAAGATTAAGCTTATACAGGAAAGGCTATTAGCAGCTCAAAGCCGTCAGAAGTCTTATGCGGATAATCGATGACGAGACTTGGAGTTTCAGGTTGACGATTGGGTATTCCTAAAGGTATCACTGATGAAAGGTGTTATGAGGTTCAGAAAGAAAGGAAAACTTAGCCCTCGGTACATTGGACCATATAAGATCATACGCAAGGTAGGCCAAGTAGCATATGAGTTAGACTTGCCTTCTGACTTAGAATTTGTACATCCAGTCTTTCATGTGTCTATGTTCCATAAATGTATCGAAAATCCTTCAGAGTTGTGTCAGTTGGCGATGTTCAAGTCAAAGAACAACTATCATATGAGGAAACTCCCATTGCTATACTAGATAGACAGGTTCAGAGATTGAGGACTAAAGACGTAGCTTCGGTGAAAGTACTATAGAGAAACAACGATGTGGAAGAAATGACTTGGGAAGCCGAAGAAGACATGAAGTCTAGATATCCTCACTTATTTCCTCTTCCAGAGAAGGATCCGATGGAGACATCACAGCCTTAAGGTACGTGTATGGATTATTGTGTTAGTTATTATCATTGGTCGTGTGAGGCCATTGTCGTTATTGATGATTGTGGTCCTATGTGGCATTAAATTATTGAATATTCTATAGAAAGGGTTGACAATAGTACTGTTACAAAGGTGACTTTACCAAGATTTATATAGATCCCGGGGAGATTAAACATTCGAGGACGAATGTTTCTAAGGGGGAAGGATGTTACATTTTGCGTTCTCATACGTAAAAGCCTCGTCGTAAGTTAATCGACGTAGACTCGGAGATGAGATTATTTTTGAGGTTATGAACATTTATGCTATTTATAATAGGCGATAAGTAAAGTGTCATGAAGGTTAAAGGGTAAACGAATCAAAGAAAATGAGTTTCATTGAAGATTGTTGATTTGGGATAAAATACGGTCCGAGCTATAATACCCGGTATTTATGGACTAGTGCCATACAAAGTACCCCATGACCACGATAGTAAGGTACACAAAGTGTGTTAAAAGTGAGTAGTATTTTAAGTAATTTTAGATAATTCTTAATTATGTGGATTATTGATTAATGGGGGAATTAACAAGTTAATTAAAATTTAGTGGGTAATTAATTAACAATCTTGGATAAGACCAAGGAACCCCAACGTGGAAGCCCCAAGAAATGAATAAGATTCATTACATTTAGGTGGCCAAATTAGAAGGCTTTAGCAAAGGATTAGTCATCCTAAGTGGGGCCCACCTAAAAGTTAAAGGTAACATTCCTAGTTCAAAATCAATTGCTAATCTCTTAAGAAAGAGTTTAAGTAAAGACTACTTTGCATAGCAACGTTATTGCTCATCTCTTAAGAAAGAGTTTCAGCAAACATTATTTTCTAGCAACGTTATTACTCACATCTTAAGAGAGGTACATATATCAATTTCGAACCAGATTTCATGACGTCTTAAGAACGTGAGGTTTGGCAATTATAAGAGAGTACAGTACAATATTTCTCAATAATATCATACGGATTGTTCCCTATTTTGATCTCGCTGTCACGTGTTTTGTCGATTGTCGCGTGTTAGAGGGATTGTCAAGAGAACCGGTTCATGTATGTTAAGGCTATCCCTTCTTTCTTTTTGGCATGATCCAAATGATATAAACGAAATGAGCAAATGCACAGCTTTCATAAGTGACTCTATTCATAGAAGTACTAGGGGTGTCTATGTTCTTGATTCCCCATATTATTATATCTTCTGTTCATGGGTCTCCGAATAATACGTATATGATAAAGTTTATCCAAAAGGTATATTGATCTTATTAACATATTTTTTTATGCATCTCATTCATTTATACATGTACATTGACCCATGACCATATGATGTTATATACGTGTATATTATATGTATATGAGATATAGGAAAAGGTTACAGCGTGATATACACACCACCACATGATCAGCTGGTACATGTTGATGATTTTTCCTAGAGTGGCCAAGATGATATAATGGGGTGCCCTCAGAGACTTGATGATGTTATGTACACCTATACCTATGCATGACACAACATTTATACGCACGTACATGCCATTATAAATGTTTCAGGATTTACAAAGTTATTTAGACTTACATGCAGAATTATTTATTCCATGTTTCATCTATGTCTTTTATGTACTGATTTTCATGACTTACATACTCAGTACATTATTCATACTGATGCCCTATTTACCGGGGCCTGTGTTTTATGCCCGCAGGTGTAGGTAGACAAGCTGACGGTCCCCCTTCTTAGGATCCTTGATCAGCGAGAGTTGGCATGCTCTATTTGATCCGAAGCTGCTTTTGATTTTGGTAAGATATGCTTGTATACATATATGGGTATGTCGGGGCCCAGTCCCGTCCTTGTACAGTTGTATATTCTATTAGAGGTCTGTAGATAGTATGTATAGTTGGATAGTCTGTGGCCTTGCCGGCTTTCAGTTTTGGATATATAGTTGTCTATAGCAGCCTTTTCTTCTCGCCCCACTGTAATCCACACGTATATGTATATATGTCTTTTGGACAGGTTTTCCTCACGCATGTTATTCTCGTAATTCAGCAGATGTTATTCATCTTCATATATTAGTCGCATGCTTAAGGGTGTTCGACAGGTAGGACTTGGGCACCCGTCGCGGCCCATCAGTTTGGGTTGTGACAAAACTGATTCCAAGAACCCCCAAAATCTATAACACAAGCGCGTAACATATCTTCCAATATCTGAGTAGTACGCTCGGACTGTCCGTCTGTTTGAGGGTGAAATGCGGTACTCAACTGAACCTGTGTACATAATTCTCGCTACACTGCCCTCCAAAACTGTGATGTAAACTACATGCCCCGATCCGAAATGATGGACACCGGCACATCGTGAAGGCGAACAATATCGCGGATATAAATATCAACCAACAGCTCCGAAGAATAAGTAGTACTAACTGGAAGAAAATGTGCGGACTTGGTCAACCGATCCACAATCACCCAAACAATATCAAACTTCCTCAAAGTCCGCGAGAGCCTGACTACAAAGTCCATGGTAATACGCTCCCACTTCCACTCCGGAATTTCAAGTTTTTGAAGCAATCTGCCCGGTCGCTGATGCTCGTATTTCACCTCTTGACAACTTAAATACCGAGCTACAAACCCAACTATATCTTTCTTCATTTTTCTCCGCCGGTAGTGCTGTCTCAAGTCCTGATACATCTTTGCGGTACTCAGATGAATGGAATATCGCGAGCTGTGGGCTTCTTCAAGAATCAATTCACGCATCCCATCTACATTTGGCACACAAATCCAACCCTACATCCTCAACATCCCATCATATCCAATAATAACATCCTTGGCATCACCGTGTTGAACTGTGTCCTTCAGGACAAGCAAATGGGGATCATCATACTGGCGCTCTCTTATGTGGTCATATAAGGAAGACCGTGAAATCAAATAGGCTAGAACCCGACTGGGCTCCGAAACATCTAACCTCACGAACTGATTAGCCAAGCTCTGAACATCATATGCAAAAGGCCTTTTACCAATAGGAATGAATGCAAGGCTACCCATACTCACCGCCTTCCTACTCGAGGCATCGACCACCACATTGGCCTTCCCGGGATGATACAGAATAGTAATATCATAATCCTTTAGTAGCTCCAACCATCTCCGTTGTCTCAAATTTAGATCCTTCTTTTTATACAAGTGCTGAAGACTTCGATGATTTGTAAATACCTCAAAAGACACACCATAGAGATAGTGCCTTAAAATCTTTAATGCATGCACAATAGCTGCCAATTCTAAATCATGAACAGGGTAGTTCTTTTCATGTGGCTTCAACTGATGTGAAGCATATGAAATTACTCTACCCTCCTGCATTAAGACACACCCAATACCAATCCGAGAAGCGTCACAATACACTGTATAAGAGCCTGAAGCTGAAGGTAAAACTAGAACTGGAGTTATGGTTAAGGTAGTCTTGAGCTTCTGAAAGCTCTCTTCACACTCATCCGACCACTTGAATATAGCACCTTTCCAGGTCAATTTAGTTAAAGGTGATGCAATAGATGAGAAACCCTCCACCAAGCGACGATAATAACTAGTCAAGCTAAGAAAACTTCGAATCTCAGTAGCTGAAGATGGCCTGTACCAAATCTGAACTGCCTCTATCTTCTTCGGATCCACCTTAATCCCTTCACTAGACACTATGTGTCACAAGAATACCAATGAACTAAGTCAGAACTCACACTTAGACAATTTGGCATATAGTTTCTCTTCCCTCAGCCTCTATAGTATAATACTTAAATGTTGTGCATGTTCCTCCTAGCTATGCGAGTACACCAGGATATTATCAATAAATACTATGACAAATAAATCAAGATACAAATGGAATACACTATTCATCAAGTGCATAAATGCTGCTGGGGCATTGGTCAGCCCGAAAGACATCATGAGAAATTCATAGTGACCATAATGGGCCCTGAAGGACGTCTTTAGAATATCCGAATCCCGAATTTTCAACTGGTAATACCCGGAGAATACCATCGCTCCCTGAAGCCGGTCAAATAAATCATCAATATGCGGCAAAGGATATTTATTCCTGATTGTAACTTTGTTCATCTGCCTGTAATCGATGCACATCCACATAGTGCCATCTTTCTTTTTCACAAATAGAACTGGTGCACCCCAAGGTGACACACTAGGCCTAATAAACCCCTTATCTAGGAGTTCCTGAAGTTTCTCTTTCAATTCTTTCAACTCAGCTGGTACCATACGATACAAAGTAATAGAAATGGGCTGAGTGCCCAGCACCAAGTCAATACAAAAATTAATATCTCTGTCGGGTGGGATACCTAGAAGGTCTGCAGGAAATACATTTGGAAATATTTTCGCACTACTAGTACTGAATCAATAGTAGGAGTATCTGCCTCAACATCTCTCACAAAGGCCAAATATGACAAATACCCCTTCCCAAACATACGTTGAGCCTTCAAGTAAGAAATTACCCTGCTGGGAACCTAATATGGAGAACCTCTCCACTCGACCTTCGGCAATCTCGGTATTGTCAACGTCACCGTTTTTGTGTGACAGTCCAGAATAGCATGACATGGAGACAATCAATCCATACCCAGGATTACATCAAAATCAACCATGCTGAACAATAAGAGATCAACTCTAGTCTCCAGTCCCCGAATAGTTACTACACATGATCGATACACACGGTCCACAATAATAGTATCGCCCATCGGTGTAGATACACGAATAGGTGAAACTAAGGAATCACGAGGCATATCCAGATAATGAGTAAACTATGATGAAACATATGAATATGTGGAACCGGGGTCAAATAATATAGAAGCTTCTCTGTGGCACACTGAGACAATATTTGTTATAACTGTATCTAAAGCAACGACATCTGGCCTGGCAGGAAAAGCATAGAATCGGGCATGACTGTCACCTAATCGGCCTCCCCCTCTTGGGCGACCCCAAGATGACTGAGCCCCACCCCGAGCTTGTTGGGTGGGTGGTAGAGCAACTGGTGCAAAAGTCGTAGCCTGACTCATCTGCTGAGCTGAACCTCCCGTAAGGCGAGGGCAATATCTCTTTATGTGGCCCAAGTCTCCACACTCAAAACAACTCCTCTCTGAAAATGTCGATAAGTTCTGAGGTGGACCTCGAGAACCTGAATAACTACCAGAAGAACCTTGTACAGCTGAACCATGAACTGATGGTGCACGAGATGAACTCTGAGCTGGAATTGCACTAAGAGAAAACTGACTATGTCGATCATTGTATGAACCATGGCTAGCTGATGTGCCACAATGAGCTGAACAAGCCATCTGAGCTGGCCTATAAGGACGACCCCTGTTGTGATAGGGCTGTCCCCCAGAAGGAACACCGCTGGAATTACCCGGACTACGAGACCTCTTGGCCTCCCTCTCCTCACGCTCCTGAGTATGGACCATCTCTAGCCGTCGAGCACTGTCAACTACTTCTTCAAATCTAGCACCTGCTATATTCCCAGAGTCATAACAAAGCGGAACTGGTGGTTGATGCCATTAATGAACCTCCTGATCCTCTCTCTCTCTCTCAGTCGGAACCAACCAAACTACATGATGGGCCAATTCTGAAAATCGCATCTCATACTGAGTCACGGACATGTCCTCTTAACGTAAATACTCAAACTGCATGCGCAGTTCCTCTCTACGGATTTGTGGCACAAACTTCTCTAGAAATAATACGGAGAACTCATGCCATAAAAGTGGTGTTGCACCAATTGGTATGCTCTTTTCATAAGCCTCCCACCATCTGAAGGCTGCTCCGGTCAGCTGAAAAGTAGTAAATGAGACCCCACTGGTCTCCGGAATACCCGCTGTACGAAGCATCTACTGGCATCTGTCCAAAAAATCCCGAGCATCCTCTGACTCAACACCGCTAAATGATGGAGGTCGTAGCCTCCCAAATCTCTCAAGTATCCTCTACTCATCGTCGGCCATAACGGGGATCACCTGGGCCTGAGCAGCTGCAACCGGCTAGACTGGTGGTGCCCCAGGTATCTGAAGTCCCTGGACTACCTGCTCTGGAGTACGGGCAACAGGGGTATGCGAACCTCCCCCGGCCTGAGAAGTGGCTGGTGCGGCCTGAGCCGAAATCACCAGAGCAAGGCCAGTGCAAACTGTCAATATCTGGGCCAAAGCCTCCTGATGGCCCAGAATCACAATGGGCATAGTTGGTGCCTGAGCCGATCCTGTCGGCTCAGCTATGTCTGGAATCAGCTCCTGAGCTGGAGCAACTAGTGGTGCTACAGGTGATGCTCCAATTGTTGTACGAGCTACACCTCAACCTCTACCTCGGCCCCTGCCTCTCGCGGACCTAGCTGGTGGCACTTGTGGCTGTCCGTCTGATCCGGTAGTACGTGTTCTCAACATCTGTGAGAGAATAGAATAATAAAATTTAGTTTCCGAAATCAAAAAATTCGTACGACAGAATACAAGAAAGTGAAGTTTTCCTAAGGGTTCGGCATCCTCTAGAAGATAAGTACAGACGTATCCGTACCGATCCGCAAAACTCTACTAAACCCGCTCATAACTCGTGAGACCTATGTAACCTAGGCTCTGGAACCAACTTATTTCAATGCTAGGCAAGCCGACAACCTCAATGACCACCATATCTTTAAAATTTGAAAACAAAATAATTAAATTCAAAGGAATAAATCTCACAAATACAAATATAAACACTTCCAAAACCCGGTGTCACTGAGTACATGAACATCTAATACAAAGTCTGACTGATAAAACACTGTCTACAGTATAGAACAGTACAATAACTGAAAGAAAGAGAGTTAAGGTTAGCAGACTCCAAGCAGCTACCTTGATAATCTCCAACTGATAGCACTATGAGATATAACAGTTGCCGGGTCCAAAAGCACCTGGATCTGCACACGAGGTGCAAAGTGTCGTATGAGTACAACCAACTCAATAAGTAGCAAGACTAACCTCTGGACTGAGAGTAGTGACGAGCTCAACATGTACAACCCAGTATAAAAATAACAGTACATAAATGTAGGCATGCTTTCAAGTTTAACAGTTAAACTCAGAACAATTTAAAATAGATTAATTCTGAATGATATGGGGTTTATGACATCTCTATGTCTACATACCAATGTACATACTGTATATGATGTACCTCAATGAAAACCTCGAGTACTCAAATCTCAAAATACTCAATCTTTCAGTACTGTATATGGCCAATCCAGGCCAGGGAAGATCCATCCCATATATATAGTCAGTCACTCAGTACTGTATAAGGCCAATCTATCCTAGGGGAATATCCATCCCCGAATATCAATGATTCGGACAAGATCCATGTCCAGGGTAAATCTATCTCTCAATATCAATGCTTCGGACAAGATCCATCCCTCAATATATATATCTATGGCAAGATCCATGCCCAGGGAAGATCCATCCCAGATAAATATATCAACTGCACTCACTGTGGGGGGTGCAGACTCCGGAGGGTCTCTTTCATCCCAAGCGCTATAATGGCCAGATCCAAGCATAAATAAATAAACGAAACTATCACTCAAAATCTCCAATCTCTCGGGCTCTCAATGACATGAAAATCAACCCGACATGATGATATGAAGTATCAATGAATGATAACAGAGACTGAGATATGATATGCAAGTGATAGATGTGACTCAGTATAAAATTATAAATTTAAACAAATAATTCAACATCAATACGACCCATGCGGGTCCTGAAATATATCAGCGTGTAGCCTGAACACGATCTTTAGTATGACTCTCAGCTCAATTTCTCTAACACGTGGAGGTTATGCGGATAATGACATTTATTCAACTATGCAACTCCATAGAATCAATTTAACTCACAATTTCCATGATGCACGCCCGCACGACCGTCACCTAGCATGCGCGTCATCTCCAAACAATTCATACAACATGAAATTCAGGGATTCGTACCCTCAGAAACAAGTTTAGAAGTGTTACTTACTTCAAACTGTGTAATTCTTTACTTTGATGTGCCTTTGACTCGCGAATTTGCCTCCGAAAGTCTCGTATCTAGTTACAATTAGCTCCATTCAGTCAAAATAAATTATTGGAATTCATTCCATATGAAAATACTAATTTTCCAACAAAATCCAAAATTTAACTCAAAAATTCCCCATGGGTTCCACGTCTCGAAACCCGCAAAAGTTACAAAATATGAACTCTCATTCATTCACGAGTCCAACCATACAAAATTTATCAAAATCCGATATCAACGCGACTTTCAAATCTTAACTATCTATTTTAGTCATTTCAAGCCTAATTTAGCTACGGGCTTCGAAATAATTTTCCGGACACGCTCCTAAGTCCAAAATTATCATACGGAGCTATTGGAATCATCAAAACTCTATTCTGGGTCGTTTTTACATAAGTCGACATCCGGTCACTATTTAAACTTAAGCATTAAACCTTGAAACTAAGTGTCCAATTTATTCCAAAACCTCACTGGACCCGAACCAATGACCCCGACAAGTCATATAACAATTGTAAAGCATAAATTGAGCAGTAAATAGGGAACGGGGCTATAATAGTCAAAACGACCGGTCGGGTCATTACAAAAAGGTACGTAATTTCAAATTTACTATGTTAGCAGGACTTTGGGAGAGGCCGCAACCAGGTACCCTCACCTAGAAAAATTGACGATAGCTTTACTGAGCGTTTCTAGGAAGTTGAAACCATATTTTCAATATTACCCCATATGTGTTGTGACCACTTACCAGTTGAAAAATGTAATGGATAAACCCGAGCTCTCGGGACGATTGGATAAATAGGCCGCCGAGATCAGCGGATACGATATCGAATATCAGTCCCGAACCGCCATCAAATCGCAAATCTTGGTAGACTTTGTGGCCGATTTTGCGCCGGCTCTAGTACCCAAAGTCGAGAGAGAGTTATTATTGAACTCGAAAATATCTTTGGGGGCTTGGACTCTCTTCACGAACGGCGCCTTGAACGTGAAAGGATCCAGACTTGGTATCGTGCTAAAACCACCAAGGGTCAATGTGGTTAGGCAATCTATTAGAACTGTAAAATTAACTAATAATGAGGCCGAATATGAGGCCATAATTGCAGATCTCGAACTAGCCAAAAGCTTGGGAGCAGAGGTGATCGAAGCTAAGTGTAATTCCCTCCTTGTGGTAAATCAGGTTAACGGGACATTCGAGGTGAGGGAAGAACGAATGCAGAGATACTTGGATAAGCTACAAGTAACATTGCATCGATTCAAGGAATGGACTCTACAACACGTGCCTCGTGATTAAAACAATGAGGCCGATGCCCTTGCTAGTTTGAGGTCGTCAATAGAAGATGATGAACTCAAATCGGGGGCAGTCGTACAATTAATGCGTTCCGTGGTCGAAGAAGGCCATGCCGAAATAAACTCAACGAGCCTAACATGGGACTGGATGAATAAATATGTAGAATATCTGAAAATCAGAAAATTATTCTCGGACCCAAAGGAATCGAGGGCCCTACGCATAAAGGTAGTCCGATTTATTTTTTGTCCGAAGATGGAACTTTATTTAGAAGAACGTTCGATAGACCAATTGCCATATGTTTAGGACCGAGAGAAATTCATTCAGGCACCTGCGGAAATCATTCAGGCACCGAAGCACTGGTTAGAAAAATAATCAGGGCCGGATACTATTGGATCGACATGGAAAGGGATGCAAGGGAATTCATGCGAAGATGTGATGAATGCCAAAGGCATGCTCTGATGATACATCAAGCCGGGGAATTGATGCACTCGATTTTGTCACCTTGGCCGTTCATGAAGTGGGGAATGAACATCGTTGGCCCTCTTTCACGGGCACTCGGTAAGGCTCAATTTATTTTGTTTATGACTGACTATTTTTCTAAGTGGGTGGAAGCTCAGGCATACGAGAAGTTCAAAGAAAAGGAAATCATCGATTTCATTTGGGATCACATCATATGTCGGTTCGAAATTCCTCCCGAAATCATATGTGATAACGGGAAGCAGTTCGTTGGTAGCAAAATAAGCAAATTTCTCGAAGACCATAAGATAAAAAGAATCCTGTCAACACCCTACCACCCTAGTGGGAATGGGCAAGCAGAGTCCACCAATAAAACCATAATACAAAACCTCAAAAAATGGTTGGCTGACGCTAAAGGAAAGTGGAAAGAAATCCTGCCCGAAGTCCTATGGGCATATCATACCACTTCAAAGTCTAGTACTGGGGCCACCCCGTTCTCGTTGGTTTACGGTATCGAAGCTCTAATACCGGTTGAAGTTTCTGAATTGAGCCTCAGGTTCCGATATGCTACCAAAGAAACAAATAACGAGACCCTAAACACAAGAATGGAACTACTAGACGAACGATGTGATGCCGCCCTCGTCCAAATGGCAGCTCAGAAATAACGGATTGAAAGGTATTACAACAGAAGAACAAACCTACGGAGATTCAATGTCAGTGACTTGGTATTAAGGAAGGTCGCATTGAACACAGGGAATCTGAACGAAGGAAAACTGGGACCAAACTGGGAAGGTTTATATCAAATTATCGAGATCACCGGAAAAGGGTCGTACAAACTCGGAACAGTGAATGGTGAACAACCACCGAATAACTAGAACATAGCTCACTTAAAGCGGTATTACTACTAAGGTACGTTCCCAATCACCTTCTTTTGCTCATTTACATTTTGAACTAACGATTGCAGGTACTCGATACAAATTCCTAGGCCTGAAAGCACGCGTTGGACTTTTTATTCCTCGATCCGATTTTTTCCCAATAAAGGGGTTTTTTGGCAAGGTTCTTAATGAGGCAATAGTGGATCGTTCTAACTTAGAACCAAAGCCGATAATGTTTGAGGCTTCTCTACGATAAACCCCGAACACTGGGGGGAATAGCCCATATGATTCTCTAAGCTTGATTGGTAGGATTCTCTATAAAGGGTCAAACAGTCGAACGAACCGTACCCACATAGATCGCCCGAGCCCAGACATAAAACACACTATCAACTTTGTATGCTACGAAGATTGAAAGAGATCCTCTGCCTTATGAATAAAAAATCACTTTTGTTTCGCTTATCAAAAGCTTATTTGGATCGTCCTCCCGATGACTATTTTCGGGGACCGTTTCCGAACTAAAAGGCTAAGGCCGTTCCGGATTAACGAAACCCAAGGGCATGAAGCTTATTTAACATGTTTCGAACTAAAAGGCTAAGGCCGTTCCAGGTTAACAAAATCTGAGGGCATTGAGCTTATTTGGCATTGCCTAAACTAAAAGGCTAAGGCCATTTCGGGTTAACAAAATTCGAGGGCATGAAGCTTATTTGGCATTGCCCGAAAGGCTAAGGCCATTTTCGGGTTAACAAAACTCGAGATTACAAAAGCTTATGAAAACCTGAGCAAAACACACTCTCGGCAAGTCATATTCTAAAAAACATAAGTATTTCAGGGAAAAATTCCTGGACATACTGGCTTCCACGATGCTTTAGAGATAATGAAATCAAAAGCCAAGCCTGTTCAGAATTCCGAACATCGCTACTTAATGCTAAGGCATTTCAATCTTTACAAAAGATAAAAAGAAAATCAAAGGAAAGAACTCGAGAATTATCAAAAAGAAATAGAAAAGTTGTATTTACGAATTATTGTCTTTACAAAGGCCGAGCAGCCTTGACACAAAGTACTAAGTACAAAAAGGAATAAAATCAAACAGAAGCAGCCTGATCTTGGTTGGACCCCGCCTCATCATCGGGATTTTCGGGGTCTTCTCCACCCTCGAACCTGACTGAGCCCTCGGAATCATCCTCCTCGGGATAGGCCAGGTTTTTGGCCTCGGCTTCAAACACCTTGGCATCCTTAATTTCCGCAGATAAATCAAAACCTCGAGCGTGAACTTCCTCGAGGGCCTGCCTACGGGATTGTCACTTCAAATGCTCGACTATATTTTTTATTGGTCTTGAGCCGCTTTGGCATCGGCCTTGTATTGGGCTACCATTTCATCAGCTTCGTCCTTGACCACGGCGACTTCCGACTTGGCTGTTTTAAGCTCCTTGGCTAGATTATCTCGATCTAAGACGGCCAAACCTAGCCAATATTGAAGCTCCTCGACCTTTTTTGTCTGGATCTCAGCCCTTTCCTTTGCCGCTCTTAGCTGGATTTCGGCCGAAGTTAGATGTGCTCGAACAACCTCTTTTTCCAAGGCCAGACGATCTATCTTTCCTCTCCATTCATCGGTCTCAGCTTTGACTATATCCATTTCAGTTCGAAACTGATCAAACCGATCGAATTTTTGCTGGACCTGCGGATTTTGACCATCAGTTACCGAATCAAATTCATCATCACTTACTTTGAAAACTTTTACCTGCTCAACCAAGTCAGCATGATCCATCCGAGCAATTTCTAGCTCGGCACGAAAGTTCTTAGCCTCCACTTTGAGCTGCTCACTAAGAAGTTTAAAGGCGTCTCTCTTCTCAGTAAGCTCTCGAACATCGGCTTCAAGTTATTTCAGCTCATCCCGGTACCTCAAAAAAACCTCGTGATGAAGAACTGAAGCCTACAAGCAAGAAAATAAATGCTAAGTCATCTGCGAAAAAATCTAAGTGTAAATAAAAAATTCACTTAGGTAAGCATGAAGTTACTCGGTTCAATGACAGTTGCGCTTCGTTGAAAAGGCAGGGTGCATCTACCTCATTTATCTTATCTTGATCATCTTCGGTCACCAGGCACCGAAGATAGTTGGCCACCTCGACGGGGGGAGAAAGAATCCGAGCGTCCTCTGGAAGACAAAAAATAATGGTACGCTTCCGATCGGGATACGCACTCGGAGTAGGAAATTTACTGACCAATCTCGGGCTTGAAGATGGCCCTCATGCTTCTGGGGATTGGATTTTTCTCGGTATGTCTAAGTCTCCCAACCCAGTAGCGTCTTTCGTGGCCGTTGAGTCCACGCCATTGAAGATACCACGGAAAAGGTCATCCGTTCCATGAGTCCCTTCGGTGGGGCATTCTTTATCAGCTTGCGCCTCGTTAAACATCCATTTTGTGAATGGGGGTGACTCGGCAACCTCTATTACTCCAAGTTCTTCCTTCGAGACATTGCCCGCAGCTCGTGAGGATCCTGCCCCGGCCTCCTTGGTTTCTCTAAATTGTTGAGGGTCAGCCTCACCCCCTCTCTGGATTGGAAGCTCCTTTCCCTTCGAGCTGAGGCGGCACGCTATCCATCAGGTCAAAGGCCCCTCCTTTCCTATCAGACTCATCTCTTAATCGGTAAAGTGAATCCGAAGGCGGTGTTCGAGCATTGGTGCTTTCCTTGGGTTTTAGTACCAATCGCCTCATCGGTTTATCCTTCTTAGGGCCCGAAGAACTCAAAGCCTTTCTTATTTTCTTCTCTTTATCCTGCTTCGTAGCAGGGGGCTCGGTGAAGACATCATCGTCATCGGATAGAGGCCTCATTTCGAAATCTTTTGGTAAACCTACAAAAATAAAGTAAAACAAGTTGAAAATCAACAGCGTGAAATCAAGATCAAATATAACTTAGAGAAAAATCTCACCATGGGAACGGGCATCCCATCATCCCTTCGAAAGCTCATGCCACGAACACTCAGCGTATGATCTCTGTTGCAATACCCTCGACCCACTCCTTGAGTCGAGGAACCGCTTTCGGAATCCGGGACAACCGCATCACAACAAGGCACTAATGAGAAAAGCAAAGGAAGGGAAGAGTAATGAACAAAACCTTGAAATTAATATTGTACTTACGTAACATGTTCCACTTCTCAGAAAATGGCATGTACTCGGCAGGGATTACATCCGAGGTCATCACTCAGACGAATCGACCTAACCATCCTTGGTCCCGATTTTCATCAATGCTCGAGAATGGGGCCTTACTAGCTCGATGTGCAAGCTTTATTAATCCCCCTCGATAGAGTCGGTGGCTATACAAGCACATGAGATGTTTCGATTGTGAAGGGACACCCCTTGATCTTGCTCATGAAGAAGTAGAGGAGAATTACTATCCTCTAGAACGAAGGATAAATTTGACCGACCTCATATCTCTTACAGAAGGCAATGATGACCGGATCTAAAAGGCCCAGCGTAAACACTTAAAGAACCCTCCACAAGGGTAGTAATCGCTTCCTCGGGCGTGGGGATAACTACGTGCTTATTATCCCAGTTGCAATCTTCCTTGACCTTGACAAGGAAACTATCAGTGACCAAGCATATATATCTCGAGACCGGCTCACATCGACCCAGTTCCGAGGAGGTTTTCTCAATCTTGAAATCAGCTCCGGTTGGGCACCCCGTAGGGATGAACATTTTTAGAGGAGGTTCCGGTGTCAGTTCCTCGACAGCGGCATGCAAAATGTTCTCCTCAACGGACGGTCGCGAGGAAGAGGATTTTTTTTTGGGGAACGGATTTTGAAGTCTTTGCTATTACTTTAAAATAGTGAAAAAAGTAGAGAAGGAAGGTGTTAATGAAAGTATGATTGGCAGATAAGCAACTCTTACAGAATTTCTCAGATAACCAGAAGGGAAGAAGTTTGAATGTAAATCAGGAAACTAGAAGGGAAGAAGTTTGAATGTAAATCAGAAAACCAGAAGAGAAGAGAATGAGAGTGATAAAGTTTCTCAAAGCACAAGAACAAAAAGTTTGAATGTAAAGTTCAAATGAATAGATGAGAAGGTATTTATAATTTTCCAAACGACGACTCACATCCTAGAGTAGACGACCATTATCTAACACACATTTAATGCCTTGAAGGCTGGGCCGATGGGACGCTTCAACTATCTTTTGTTCCTTAGGTCATGATTTATCAAAGTAAGAACCGGAAGCTCAAATCGTTTCTCGTCACCTACTCTCCGAAACACGATGGGGCTATGTGTGTACAGGTAAAACCTAGCTCGAAGTTCGATCGAGCATCCAACACTGTAGGCGAGGTCGAGATATGATAATCGAGTAAATTCAAGTTCGAAGTTCGATCTGGCGTCCAACGCAATCAGCCATGATCGAAATATGGTAATTGAGATCAGACCCAAAGCATTGTCAAAATTAGTCATTGAAACTACCAGATTTGCCTTCGAGTTTGCCGGAGACGTAACATGTCCCGGCTCTAACGGTCTCAAAGAAAGCCTTGTCAACTTATCCGATAGAGGTCCGTAATTCCTGCAACTAACCGTTCATTACAACGAAAATCACGAAACACGTCAAAAAGGGGACCAACAGCCATCAAATCAAGGACTTTTGCCTTTTATAGAACAATAACTAATACCTTAAAAGGTAGGTCTCTCCCAATATATAAAGGGGACCTGACAATTCATTTGGTATGTTGCAATTTACACTCACAAGCAATACATCATTATTAGTTCTTAAGGCTCTTACATTGTTTGTGACGTAGTATCGATCCGAGCATTTTTCCATCTTGAGGATAACCAACCTCCCTAGGTTAAAATTATCCAATTCGTGTGGTTTGCATTTACTTTGTTATTATTTATTTTAGTCGCATTTCAATTTACCTTTCATTATCAAATTATTCCGCATATCGTTAAAATCACTAACAAATTCAATCGTTATTCTATTTTGAGGGTAAACAAAGAAACAAATATAGAACAGAGGGGAAAGTAAAGACCTAAGGAAGGGCGAAGAGAGCGCCGAAGGAAGAACTTGAGACATATGCACTGCGGTGGATATGTGTGGAACAAGACAGAGAAGTGAAAAGGGATGAAAAGCAAAAAATTTCAGAAGTCGACGTTCGTCAAACACAACCGACCCCTACTTTAAAAATATGATGGGTCCCTCGGTACGATCGCCTTTTCAGGTTAGTGTTGCCCCTGTTGTTTACTTTTATTTACACAAAAACCAGGGAAAGAATGAAGTCAGAAACTATTAAATAAGGCAGCGGTCAATTGACCACCCTTAGCAAAAAGGTGGCTTCGCCCCTGTTTTCACCTTCTACCTATATATGCAGTATGATAATGACAATAAATTTTAAGTAGACAAATAAAGCAATGAATGAACTACAATATATTGTCTTCATTAAGAGGGATATCATCAAAGTTTAATCAATGACAAAAGCAATCAAAACAGGGTAAGATAGTGGCTATGTGCCCATGTCTAAGCAAAAAAGGTTCAACTCCTGTAAGTACGTAGTTGAATCAATACAATATAATGTCTCAGGAGTACGTACTTACTAGCTAGCATAGGAGAGAATATTAATACTACCAAAAAGAATATATGTTTTTCTGCACTAATTATTAGAGTACTAAACCCCAAAGTCCATGAAAGAGATCATGGAGTTGCTGCATGCTCATTATCATGTGCTGGTGGTTCATTAACCTGACCCTTAAAATTAGACAGAAAGTAGTACATTTAATGGATATCACACAATAAACAAATATGAGCATACAGTAAGCAAATCTATTACTTATCAAACAACACAACTCCGAATTAAGCCAACAATTAATTCAGAAAACCAACTACTTAAATCAAAAAATATTTTATCCGCATTAAAATTCGACATAGACTAGCAGTGGATATATAAAAGTTGATAGGAAGCCAAGAAGGTCGTGCCACTTATTAGATCAAAAATGTTACACCCTACTGGAGGATGCACCAAAATCCGGTGTACCTTACCGTAATCAGCCACTCAATAACGAAGGAAGAAGAAAAAGAAGAAGCTTATTTATTATTATTACACATCATTTTCTTAAACTCCTCGGAGATTTATTTAAGTTATATATTGCGCAACACTCGGTATAAAAAAATTTTCAGTTAATTATGTACGACTTTTATTTGGATTGTCAGTAATACTTATGGTAATATATAGTTACTCACGATTCATCACATTGTCTAAATACGGTGATAATGTATACAACTTTAAAAATAATCCTGCTATATGCATGCCGCTTTTCTAATCTTCCGCACTGACTGCTCTTGTAGAAGTTCCCAAAACACATAGTTTGGAGAAAAGCAAATTAAAACATAGCTTTGAGTGCTTAGGCCATTAAGTAAGATTTCATGTTCCAAACTACCCCTAGACGTGACTGCACCCAGCATACATCACCCGCCAGGCGAACCATACTTTCTTACCTTAATTATTAATTTGTAATTTTTGATTGATCAAATGAGTATCCAAATAATCTGATAATTAATTACGAACAATTAATATCTCAAAATATTATACTGAAACTATAGCCCAAATCCTACATTAACCCATGGAGCATCTAAGAGAATAGCAAAAGACATCATATGAATAAATAATAAGGTCTCTTTTGGTAGTCTCCACGAACAATGCGGCGGCTCACTCAATAACTGAATCAACTCTAGCGAACTCGTCATTTACTAGCTCTGTCTTCACCAATAGTACCTGCATAGACATGCAAATAAGGAGTGAGTTATACGTGAATATAACACAGTAAGATCCTCAACCCGCCACTCTGAATACCCCTGGAACAAGTGTTAGAAAATACAAATACACAACAAGAACAGAAATGATATGCACACAAATTAATCCATAATATATACGCAATAAAGTTTAAACCAATATTTAACAGGAAATACTTTATATCCCAACACAATTCACACCAAAAATTTGTCATAAACGGCGGTGAAGAAAATTAATACAACACCCCAACAAGTCCACAACGGCACCATAATGCCTTAAATATGTGACGAATGCCCACTGAAACATACATAATGCCCCAAATATATCAAGAAGCATACACAATACTCGAGTGATGTAAAAAGGCATACACAATGCCCCAACATCATGGCTCACAGCTGTATCAAACTATCAAACTCAACACCATGGCTCATAGTTGTATCACGCCATCAAACAACTTATAAAATATATTTTTTTTGTATTTTTCATAAAATAATATATTTACGGCTAGTCTAAGACCACCGATTCTGCTAAGCGCATGCTTGTCCCAACACATGGACCAGGCAGAAAAAAAATATTTTTAAAACGTATTTTAGAAAAGCAAGCATCAAAGCTTAAAGTCTCACTTATCTCGTTAATAGAAAGTTCCTCAATATTGCCACGTCTAAACCATAAACCAAACAATCTCCAATGGCCTCAATCTATTAAAAAAAATTGATTACAATATCAATTATGCCAGTCTATGGCTGTCCAACGGGACGGGACGGGACGGGACAAAATTAACGGGACGGGACGGGACGACATTTAGCCAGGACGGTGGCGGGACGGGACGAAATGGGACAGGACAAACGGGACAAAACGGTAGGCCCATCCCGTCTCGCTAACAAACGGGACGGGACGGGATGGAACGGGACGGAACGGGACGGGACGGACGGTAGGCCATCCCGTCCCGCTAACAAACGAGATGGGACGGGATGGGACGGGTTCGCGGGCCTTAAGTGCCATTTTAAAAAAAATTATTTAAGCATTGAGTTTGACAACGGATATTCTTTTGGCAATGACTAAGTTTTTAAAGTTTGCAACATCTAGTTTTTTGACTTATTCAATAAATTTAAAAATTAAACAAATATTAGGAAACTAAGTAAAGAATTATAAAATATTAAAACAAAAGACTTGTAATAAAATATTCTAGCAATTATAAATATATAATAGAGTTATAATTTATTTAATATAATTTCAATCCATTAAGTAACTAAGTAAGAGTGTAAGAGAATTCATAAAACAAATTCAACGCTTAGAGCCTTTTATTTTATTAATAGAACTTTCAAATCTCACATACAAATATAATTCTTTTGAAGAGCACCTAATCTATGCAGCCACCTTCTAGGAAGGGTTCTGTTTGAACTTTGAACTAGGCCTCTTAGTAGCCAATAAAAAATTATCATACTAATATTTGTAAGCTCCTATATAACTTCGTTGTAACTTATCTATAATTTCTCTCGGACATTGTTCTGGAATTGGCAATGTTGATTGATGTTCCATGAGTTCCATGCCGTCATCGCTCCCAGTGCTAAGTATCTCATTGTATTCTTCTTCTTCCCTAGTGGTTAATTTTTCAAAACCAAGATTTCTTCTTTCTGAATTAATCCAATCTCTGAATAATACGGAAATCTCTAGGCTGTCCTCCGCTAATGAATGTCTATGATCTCCGATTTGAAATCTTGCCACGCTAAAAGCACTCTCCGATGCTACTGATGATGCTTGAATAGCAAGGATATCTCGGGTCATTATGGAAAGTGTTAGAAAAGCCTTGCCACGCTCCCTCCACCATGCCAAAAGTTGTTCGTTGCCTTCTTCGTCTTTAATACTTTGCAATCCTTGATTAAGATAAGAATCAAGTTCATCATCAATAGAGGAATCAAAACCTGTTATATCATCCATATCTTCCCATAGAACTTCTACTCTAGACTTAGAAGTAGAAGGAGCAGTTTCACCACCTGTTGTTTCCATAGATTTATATTTATCAAACATTGATCTAACATAAGAATATATGTTTGCTTGGCATTCTTCGAGAGATGGTTGTTCATTTTCTTGAATTGCTAAATTCTCATAAATTTTACGAACAAGTCCCTTTGCACCTCTTAATTTTAAAGATGGGTTAAGTATAGTAGAAATTAAATAAACTTGGGGAATAGGGAAAAAATACTTTTTAAATTTTGTAATCATTTCATTAATGGCCGGTGCATAAGTTGGATTAGTTTTATACTTTCCAAATACAACAGAAATTCTACAAATATACCATAATATTTGTGTAATAGTAGGATAATATATACCAGAAAATTATTTTGTAGCATAATAAAATTTTTCTAAAAATTTAGTAAGCTCTTTGATCTGATCCCAATCAGAATCAACAATTTGATCAGCGGGGACACCATTATGCATATTAAATACCTTTTGTATAGGCACCTGATAATCATAAGCAACTTTAAGCATTTCATAAGTAGAATTTCACCTAGTACAAACATCTTTTGGAACTTTTCTATATGGAAGGTTAGCACTAGCACATTATTGAGCAAATTCACGAATTCTACTCGCTTTATTAGCCCGAAAAATATAGCCGCAAGCATGTTGTACTTTACTACAAGCATCAGAAAATAAATTAATACCATCTTTTACAACCAAGTTAAAAATATGGCATGCACATCTAACATGAAAAATTACCGGATTAATTGGACAAAATCTAGTTCTTAAGCTAGTTGCTGCAGTTGTGTTAGTAGAAGCATTATCTAAGGTGATAGTTAAAACATTATCCATTTTCCATAAAAATCAAGTATTTGTAGAACAGTAGTTGCAATATATGCTCCAGTGTATTTTGAATCAACAAATTTATAACCAATAATACGTTTTTGCATGTTCAAGTGATGATCAACCCAATGACATGTAACAGTTAAATAATCACAACCATTAGGACTACGACCTATATCAGATGTGATAGACACTTTACAATCTAAGTGAAAAAATACACAACGAATATACTGAAGATATTCGGTTTGAAATTTTAAAACATCATTTCTAACTGTAGTCTTAGGAAACCTTGAAAAGAAGGATTATAAGTTTCTTGTATATAATGAACAAAAGCAGGGTGAGAAGGAAAAGTAAAAGGTAAGCCACATACAGCTACCATTTTTGCTAAGTTCTCACGATCTCTATCTTTGTTATATGGGCATAAAATCGTACCAGAAGCAGGGTCAAGCTGTTGTTGTAAAAAATTAGAACCCCCGTCAGATATACTAGGAGTGCTAGTACCAGTGCTAGGATCCGGTATTTGCCCTGCTTCTATTTTAGCTTGTATCCATAAAGCTTTGTGGTCCCTACCTAAATGCTTAGATAAACCCCCCGTCCCACCACTTTTGGTGTGCACAAATCGTTGCTTACATATTTCACATGTAGCACGTTGATTGACTTTATCATGTTTAAAAAATATTTTGGGACGTTCACCCTTAGGCTTACCCCTTACAGGAGGTACAGGGGGTAAAGCTCTAGATCGAGATTGACTCTGAGTTGGAGCTTGTGTTGCGGGACTAGTGGGTGTTTCATCTAATTCTTCTTCCTCATTTTCTTCATCCTCATTTTCTTCGTCCTCAATAAAAATATCCTTGCCAAATTGTCTTTGTAAAGTTTCATGATCTAGTTGTTCTCCGAAATTAATATTATAACATGCGGGGGGTTAGAAAAATGAAGTTTCATCAACATGAGTCATTTCATTTATATGTTTTCTAATTATAGGAGAAGGGCTAGAATTAGGACTAGGATTAGGATTACTACTACTTTCACCTTTACTACTTTTTTTACTAATTTTTTTAAATACGCCAAATATATTTTTAGGTGCCATAATTTAAATACGAAATTAAATTTAAAAAGTTAACACAAAAATTAAAAACACAAATGAAATACGAAAATAGAACACGTAAAGTAAACACAAAAATTAAGCACTAAAATAATGCGCAAAAAATATATATTAAAATTAAGAGATAGAACGAGTGCACCGTGATTAAATATTGAAACTTGAAGAAATTAAATATTAAAACTTGAAGAAATTGCCTAAACTATTGCTCCAAATACTTGATAAATTAATTTGAAGCTTGAAAGTTACTCCAAATATTTGTCCAAATACTTGAAACTTATCACTTGATTGCGAGAAAATTGAGAGAATAATATAGATAGAATGAAAGGGATTTGAGAGAGAATAATTTATTTTTGTGGGAAGAAATGAAGAAGGATGGGGGTATTTATAGTAGAAAATAGGGCCAAAGTATAATTTAATAAATTTAGGGATTATATTAAAAGTTTGGGGGTAGGGGGTGTTTTGGTGGGAGTGAGGGCCAAATATGGCCTTTTTGGCCGTTGGGAACGGCTATTTTTGCAATTATAGCCGTTGCCCAACGGCTATAATTATAAAAAAAAGGGACGCGTGACGGGACGGGACGGGACAGGCGGGACGGGACGGGACGGGACGAAACGTGACGAAATTGGACGGTATAAATGGGACGAAATGGCCATCCCGTCCCATCCCGTGTACCGTTTAACATGGGGCCATCCCATTTAAAATTAAGTGGGACGAGACGGGACGGGACGTCCCGTCCCGTTGGACAGCCATATGCCAGTCTGAATTATTTTATAATTTTTGGGGTACAAATCAAAGTCAACTAAAAGTCAACCACCCGTCCACATAAGTTAAACCCTCGAACCAATCATACGTTCGGGTTACCCATAAGTCGTAGAGTCCAAATCTATGATCAAATTGCAATCTTGATGATAATTAACAGGTCAAATCTTAATTATTTTTCTATATTTCAATCTTAGAGCTATATCTCAATATTCTCCCCCTTAAGTCATGAACGTAAAGGTGATTTAAATATTCCAGTATCACAATCCAACTCAACGTTATACATATATAGTATGATTCATGCCCTAAGAATATCAATTTTAAGCTAAAAGAAAAGGAAGTATATTAATACCTTGAGATGAAGAAAGCCGAAACTGCTATTCTTATATAATTCGAATTTTTTCCTTTTGCTTGCTGTTAAACTTGTATTGCTTTCCTCCGGAAAAGAACCTCTAAACAATCACACACATGAAACAATTTAATAATTATTTTGTTCCCGTTAACCAATATGTATTAATATAATAAATAATAAAACAGTAAATTTTCTGAAACATAAAATTAGCAGCAAAAGAATGTCGATATATTGAAGCTGAATCTGAAATATAATTTCGGAATAAAATCGAGCCCACTGAATGCACAATGTATCCTTAAGGAAATTATTCCCCTCAAGCACCTGAGGTGCTGGAATATTATCCTCCTAGGATAGAACGATTTAACTTACCAAAGTATTGGTACCAAAAACGCCGGTGAAACAGTGAACCACTGGAAAGCTGTAAACCACACTGGAATTTTAATTGTGCAGAAGAAGGAGAAGAAGCTCAGAAAATTTCGTAAGGAAAAGATTCTGGGATCAAGGCATATTTATAGCCATTTTCTGGCATTGTTTCTGAAAATGTTTGCAACCTTTCAGAAACAACTATGGTTGTTAGAACAGGTAGAAACGTTTCCCGTTTGAAATATTACGGGAAAAAGGATTTAAAATAATTCGGGACAGAAATGGACCGGGTTGTATCGCGGGTCTTGGGTTATTCCTGGTTGAATTTTCGTTAATTAATTAAATTAATTAATTAAATAATTGAAAGAAAATTTGTCCAAAAAAATTAATCAACCAATCAATCCGCCGAAGCCGAGTCGAGCGAGCGAGCGACGATGACGACACGAGGCTTACTTTCTTTCCAATACATTTAACACCAAGAGAAGTGTTTTCTTAATATAAGCACATTCACTTTTCTTTTCACCACCAATGAGGGACACTTGCTCTTTCCAAAGCAAAAGGGAGCTCACTTTCCCTCCACTTTCTTCTCTCCATTTTCCATTCACCAATCTTTTAATCCCAACAATCCCCCACATGAATGGGGAAAGGAATGCACAGACGAGTGTGTGATTTACATGTAAAGATCAATTGCATCTGGATAAGTAGGTTTCCCTTTGAACTTTTCGTAGTAAACTTATATCGGATATACTCGGTCAATCGGTAGATTTGATATCTTTGAACCGTCGATCTTTGTTTTAACCATCTATGATTCTCACAGTTGTGTTCATTTCAGCCATGAATACCGCTTGGTTTCATGAGTGCTTAGAGAATAGGCATTTACTTTCATTCCCCTTGAAGCGGCTTACACTTCACTCTCACATAGGTAATTTCTAAACGTGTAATCCTATGGACACATTATCTAGTCATTTCCTGCCAGACTTAGCAAATCATTAAAAAGCTTTAAGCCTTATTGACTCATCAGAAAGCTTTAATACTTTACCCTGGTTTCTGAACATTATCTTCATCACGAGAATGGGTTGAGTTATTTGACAATGTTGAACCGTCATTCATAACTTTGTTTGATCTCTTTGAACCTAGCTCTTGGGATCTCTAGTCTGCTAGGTAGAGTTGCCTCCATGATAACTTGTCCTAGGCTTTAACCCCATTCCCTTCGATAATCTTTCAACTGCCTCTCTAGATAGGCCTTTTGTAAGTAGATCTAACACATTATCTCTTGACTTTACGTAGTCAATCGTGATAACACCACTAAAGAGTAGTTGTCTAACGGTATTATGTTTTCGTCGTATGTGACGAGATTTTCCGTTATACATAACGCTCCCTGCCCTGCCTATTGCTGTTTGACTATCACAATGTATACATATAGGTGCCAAAGGTTTGGGCCAAAATGGAATATTTTTCAAGAAATTCTGGAGCAATTCAGCTTCTTCATCGGCCTTGTCTAAGGCTATGAATTCAGATTCCATTATAGAATGGGCGATACACGTTTGTTTGGATGATTTCTAAGACACTGCTCCATCCCCAATTGTGAAAACATATCCACTCGTGGATTTAACTTCAGATGATCCGGTGATCCAATTTGTATCACTATATCCCTCGATCACAGAGGGATATTTGTTATAATATATAGCATAATCTTGGGTATATTTCAGATACCCCAAAACTCATTTTATTTTCATCCAATGTATTTGATTGGGATTACTTGTAAACCAACTCAGTTTGCCAATACTCTTGCATAGTCCAGTTGTGAGTCACTTTCACCTTCATTATTCTGAAGTGCATAACTCACGTCAATTGGAGTCTTGGCAATTTTGAAATCCAAATACTTGAACTTGTCAAGTACCTTTTCAATGTAGTGAGACTGTGATAATGCTAGACCTTGTGGAGTCTTATGAATTCTGATTCCTAAGATCACATCAGCAACTCCTAAGTCTTTCATGTCGAATTTGCTAGCCAACATGCACTTAGTAGCATTTATATCTGCCATATTTTTTCTCATTATCAACATGTCATCAATATATAAACAAACAATGACTTCATGACTTGGAGTATTTTTAATGTAAACATATTTGTCACACTCGTTGGTTTTAAACCAACTTGTCAATATTATTTGGTCAAATTTGGCATGCCATTATTTGGGTATTTGTTTAAGTCCATAAAGCGACTTAACAAGTTGTATACTTTCTTTTCTTTACCCGGAATCACAAAACCCTCAGGTTGTTCCATGTAAATTGCTCCCTCCAATTCTCCATTTAATAAAGCTGTTTTAACATCCATTTGATGGATTTTAAGACAATACACGGCCGCCAGCGCCACTAACACCCTAATAGATGTTATCCTCGTTACTGGCGAGTAAGTGTCAAAGTAATCAATGCCTTCCTTTTGTCTATAACCTTTGACAAGAAGTCTTGCCTTATATTTGTCAATAGTACCATCAACTTTCATTTTCCGTTTAAAGATCCATTTCGAAACTAAAGTCTTATTTCCTAGAGGAAGATTAACCAATTCCCATGTATGGTTATCCAAAATTGATTGAATCTCACTTTTGACTGCCTCTTTCTAAAATGCTGAATCAGAAGATGACATAACTGTTTTGAAAGTTTGAGACTCATTTCAAGCAAGAATGTCACAAAATCTGGTCCAAAGAAAGTAGATGTTCTTTGACGTTTGCTATGCCTTAGATCCTCTTCACTTGGAGTATTTTCCTTTGGTTCTTCCCGTGGTCGTTTAGGTCTTTCACTTAATGACTCGCATTCAGTTTTATACGGATAGATGCTTTCAAAGAATTCAGCATTATCTGATTCAATTGCCGTATTAACATGAATTTCGGGATTATCAGATTTATGAACCAAAAACCGACATGCTTTACTGTTTGTAGCATATCCAATGAAAAAGTAATTCATAGTTTTTGGTCTGATTTTTACCCTTTTGGGTAAAGGTACTTGTACATTTGCAAAACACCCCCATACTTTGAAATATTTCAAGTTGGGCTTTTTTTCTTTCCATTTTTTATATGGAATAGATTGCATTTTGCTGTGAGGTACTTTGTTGAGTATTCAGTTAGTGTCATGACTCAATTTCCCTTATAGGTCGTGATGGCGCCCAACGTTACCGCTAGGCAAATCAACCGTGAACTAACCGTGTGATTGTTTATTTTAACCGTTTAGAAATAGTTGATTCTTAATTTTGAATAAATAAGATGTAAACATTTAGTAAAATATGAGATGACCAATTTTAAGAGAAATTGACGTGCATATTAATTCAATTCATATATTGGGTTAATTCCCTCTTACAAGGTTAGAAAAAAGACTTACTTCGTCTTAATACTTACTTTCCGTTCCACAATTGTACTTTAAACCCTCAATTCGGTGTCAAACTACTCAAAACATAGTCAAATGTTATATAAAATCATCAATACATGTTCAAAAGTTCATATCCTAAATATTAAAGTGATTACCCAACCCCAATTGAAGAATTCCTAAAATTCACCCCCAACCCCACATACCCGGATTCCGAAAATTTTGGAAGAAAGTTGTTACCCATAACCTCATGAACTCAATTTATTATTTTCACTAAATTCCATAACCCTTTTCGTGGTTAAATCCCATTTTTATCAAAAACCTAAGTTTTCATCTAAACCTATGATTTCACAAATTTTACATGTTAAATCTACCCATAATCTATGTATTTAACTTACATGGTGTAGAAACTACTTACATCAAGGTGTTAGGTGAAAATTCCTCTTTAAGAGCTACAAGAATCGCCCAAGGAATGAAATAAATGAGCTCAAAATGCCTAATCCCCGAATTAAATCAGGTTCTGCCTTCTGCGATTTTCGCACCTGCGGAGGGTTGGCCGCTTCTGCGGCTCCGCATCTGCGGAAAAGTCATAGCAGATGCGGCCCTTGCCCAGTGGCCTATTTCCGCTTCTTCGAACCCCTGGCGTACTTCTGCGAACCCCTGGCCTGCTTCTGCGGGTCTGCTCCTGCGACACACACGTCGCACCTGCAGTTTAGGACGCTCCTGCGTTTTCCCACCTGCCTCTGCGGTTCCTTGGCTGCTCTTCCTGGGCCACTTCTGTAGCTTCTTGCTTGCTTCTGTGAGCTCGCACCTGTGAGCTCACACTCGCGGCTAGCCCTCCGCGGGTGCGATTACACCAAAAGCATGGTGCTTCAGCTGCTGGCCCTAAGTCCAAACTTGGTCCGAGCCTAGTCCGATTAATACCCGGGGCCCCGTCCAAATATATCAACAAGTTTGAAATCATAAAACGGACTCGATCGCACCCTCGAAACGCATAAGACAACAATGAAACTAAGAATCATACCCCAAACCAAATTGGATCAACTTATGAACTTCAAGTTTTTCAACATACTCCAAGCGCGCCGAAACATACTTAAACTACTCGGAATGACACCAAATTTTGCATGCAACTCTTAAATCACCATACGGAACTATTCTTAGGCTCAGAATTCCAAACGGACCTCGATAACACCAAAACCTACTCCAAACCAATTTTAAAGAACTTTAAATCCTTCAAATATTCAACTTTCACTATTAAGCGCCGAAACGCTCTCGGGTCATCCAAAACCCGATTCGAACATACGCCCAAGTCTAAAATCATCATACAAACCTATTGGAACCATCAAATCCCGATCTCGGGGTCGTTTACTCAAAATGTTGACCGAAATCAAACTTAGCCTTTTAAAGCCAAACTAAGGAACCAAGTGTTCCGATTTTAACCTGAACCCTTCCAAATCTCGAACTAACCATTCCCTCAAGTCATAAAACAGTAAGAGCACACATAAGGAGTCTTATTTAGGGGGATGGGGTTCTAGAAATCAAAATGACCGGTCGGGTCATTACATTCTCCACCTCTTAAACAAACGTTCGTCCTCGAACGGGTCTAGAAGCATACCTGGAGTGCTGAACAAGTGTGGATTTCTGCTCTGCATGTCCTCCTCGGACTCCCAAGTCATCTTCTCGACTGGTTGACCCCTCCACTGAACCTTTACCGTGGAAATCCTCTTGGATCTCAACTGGCGAACCTGCCTAGAAACAATGGCAACTGGCTCATCCTCATAACCCAGGCTCTCATCTAACTGAATCATGTTGAAGTCTAACACATGTGATATGTCGGCATGATACCTCCGGAGCATAGACACGTGGAAAACCTGATCAACTCCCGATAGAATGGGAGGCAAAGCAAGCTCATAAGCAACCTCCCCAACTCATCTCAATACCTCAAATGGGCCTATTAACCTTGGGCTCAACTTGCCCTTCTTCCCGAACCTCATGATCCCCTTCATCGACGAGACTTTCAAGATAACCTTCTCGGCTACCATAAATGATAAATCACGCACCTTTTGATCCGCGTAACTCTTCTGTCTAGACTGTGCTATGCGAAGTCGCTCCTGAATCAACTTTACCTTTTCCAAGGCATCCTTCACCAAATCAGTACCATATAACTTTGCCTCGCCGGGCTTAAACCATTCGATGGGAGAACGACATCGTCGACCATATAAGGCCTCAAATTGAGCCATCTCTATGCTGGACTGATAACTGTTGTTGTAAGAAACTCGTCCAAAGGCAAGAATCGATCCCACTGCCCTCCAAAGTCAATCACACACACTCTAAGCATGTCCTCCAAGATCTGAACCATCCGCTCCGACTGCCCGTCGGTCTATGGATTAAAGGTTTTGCTGAGCTCTACCCGGGTCCCCAACTCACTCTGTACTGCAATCTAGAAATGCGAAGTAAACTGAGGGCTTCTATCTGATATGATAGAAACATGCACACCATGCAAACAGACTATCTCCTAGATATAAATTTGGGCCAACCTCTCTAAAGTATACGTAGTCACAACCGGAATGAAGTGTGCCGACTTGGTCAACCTGTCGACAATGACCCGAACTTCATCAAACTTTCGCAAGGTCCATGGAAACCCAACTACGGAGTCCATAGTAATGCGCTCCTACTTTCACTCAGGTATAGTCATCTGCTGGAGTAGGCCACCTGGCCTCTGGTGCTCAGACTTAACCTAATGGCTCAGGTCGCAATACATCTTCGTAGCACCTGAATGAATAAAATATCGAGAACTGTGTGCCTCCTCTAGAATCCTCTCCCTCAAGCCATCAAGATTAGGAACACAAGACGAACCTAGAGTCGCAGAACACCTTCCTCACCGATAGTAACCTCCTTGGCACCACCCTGTTGCACCGTCTCTCTGAGAACAAAAAAGTGCGGATCATCAAACTAGCGAGCTTTGATCTGCTCAAATAGTGAAGACTGGGCAAAAACACATGCAAGAACTCGATTGGGCTCTGAAATATCCACCCTCACAAGTCTGTTAGCCAAGGACTAAATGTCCAAAGCTATTGGCCTCTCATCTGCTGAAATGAAGGCCAAACTACCCATACTCTCCGTCTTTCTGTTCAAAACGTCTGCAAATACATTCTCTTTGCCTGGATGATAAATGATGATAATATCATAATCCTTCAGTAACTCGAGCCACCTGCGCCGCCTCAAATTGAGATCCCTCTGTTTGAACAAATGCTGCAAGCTATGATGATCGATGTAAACCTCACAGGACACCCCATAAAGATAATGCCTCCATATCTTAAGAGCATGAAACATCGCGGCCAACTCCAAACCATGTACAGGGTAATTCTTCTTATGGGGCTTCAGCTGACGTGAAGCATATGCAATAACTCACCCCTCCTGCATCAATACACAACACAAACCAATGCGTGAAGCATCGCAATACACAGTATACGTCCCTGAACCGGAAGGCAACACTAGAACCGGCGTCGTAGACAAACCTGTCTTGAGATTCTGAAAGCTCGCCTCACAATCAGCGGACCAACAAAATGGAGTACCCTTCTAGGTCAACCTAGTCAAAGGTGCCGCAATGGATGAGAAGCCCTCCATAAACCGGCGATAATAACTTGCTAACCCCAAGAAGCTCCTAATCTTAATCATCGTAGTAGGACGAGGCCAACTCTGAACTACCTCAATCTTCTTGGGATCCACCTTAATACCCTCGCCTGATACAAAATGCCCCAAGAAAGCTACAAAATATAGCCAAAACTCACAGTTGGAGAACATAGCATATAGCTTCTGTTCCCGCAAGGCTTGAAGCACCACTCTCAAATGTTGCCCGTGCACCTCCGTGCTACGTGAGTAGATCAAGATGTCATAAATGAAGACAATGACAAACGAATCAATATATGGCCTGAACACTCAGTTCATCAAATCCATAAACGCCGTCGGGGCGTTAGTCAGATCGAAGGACATCACTAGAAACTCATAATGGCCATATCAAGTCCAAAAAGTAGTCTTCGGAACATCCGAATCCCGAATCTTCAATTGATGGTACCTCAATCTCAAGTCGATCTTAGAGAACATCCTAGCACCCTGCAACTGGTCAAATAAATCATCAATACGCGGCAGCAGGTACTTGTTCTTAATGGTGACTTTGTTCAACTGGCGGTAATCAATGCACATCCGCATAGTCCCATCTTTCTTCTTCACAAATAGCATTAGTGTACCCCAAGGTGATACACTCGGCCTGACGAACCCCTTTGCTAGCAACTCCTCAAGTTGTTCCTTCAACTCTTTTAACTCTTTCGGAGCCATACGATACGGCATGATAGATATAGGCTAGGTACCTGTAGCCAAATCAATGCAGAAATCGATATCTCGATCTAGTAGTATGCCTGGAAGATCAAAAGGAAACATATCGGAGAACTCCAAGACTACGGGCACTGAATCGATCGTCGAAGTCTCTGCGGTAGTGTCCCGAACATAAGCTAGATAAGCCAAATAACCCTTCTCGACCATTTGTCGAGCCTTCATAAAAGAGATGATCCGACTAGGTGTGCTGACAGACGAACCCTTCCACTCCAATTTAGGCAACTCTGGTATCGCCAAGGTAACAGTCTTGGCATGACAATCAAGGATGGCGTGATATGGAGATAACCAGTCCATGCCCAGGATGACCTCAAAGTCGGTCATATCAAGCAGCAGAAGATCCTCTCTAGTACCATAACCACAGAAGGTAACAATGCTGGACCGATAGACCAGATCCACAACAACAAAATTACCCACTAGAGTGCACACATAAATAAGAGTACCCAAGGACTCACGAGGAACATCCAAGAAATGAGAAAACAGAGATGACACATATGAATAGGTAGACCCTGGATCAAATAATACCGAAGCATCTCTATCACAGAAAAAAATAACACATGTGATCACGGCATTTGAGGCCACTGTATCTGGTCTGGCTGGGAAGACATAGAATCTAGTTAGAGCGCCACCTGACTGGCCTCTACCTATATGGCCTCCACATCTAGGATGGCCCCTATCCACCTACCCTCCGCCTCTGGGCGGACGGACAGCTGATGCGGCTACTGGTGTTGTAATCATAGGCTGAGAACCCTACTGCACTTCCTTGCCCCGAAGCCTGGGGCAGAACCTCCGCACATGACTGAAATCCCCGCACTCGAAACAACCTCTCGGTAAGGTAGAATTCTGACCTGAAGTCTGACCCTGATGACTTGAATACCCATTGGAGGAACCCTGAATAGCTGGTGGGCGACAGGAAATCTCTATCATGGCGCTGAAATAAGGTCGCATTGGAGGGCCCCGAGGAGGTGGCAGTGCTGGATATGTGGGTGTACTAGGCTGACCCCTCCCAAACTGACCTCTGTCCCCAGACGGAGCGCCATTGTACCCTCCGGAATAACGATACCGCTTGTCCCGCGACATCTGCTCTCAGCCTTGCTGACGATAACCATCAATTTTTCGAGCTATCTCCACAACTAGCTGGTAAGAAGTCCTCATCTCAACCTATCGGGCAATAGTGGCCTGAATACCGGAGTGCAACCCCGCAACAAACCTCTGTACCCTCTCCGCCTTAGTAGGAAGTATGATAAGTGCATGGCGAGACAACTCAGAGAATCTTGCCTCATAATCGGTCACTGACATCTGACCCTGTTGGAGCTGCTCAAACTGAAATCGCAACTCTTCCCTCTGGGAGGGTGGAATATACCTATCCAAGAAAAGGCATGTAAACTAATCCCAAGTCATGGGAGGAGAACCTACTAGTCTGCCAAGAAGATAAAACTGCCATCATCTACGAGCCCTGCCCTCCGGCTGGAAAGTAGTAAAATCCACCCCGTGGGTCTCTAATATCCTCATGTTCTGCAGTATGTCCTTGCACCGATCAATGAATTCATGAGGATCCTCATGTTGCTCACATCCGAATACAGGAGGGTGTAGCCTAGTCCATATATCTAGTAGCTTCTGCAGCTTGCCGGTCGTAGCTGGTCTGGCTCAGGTACGGTTGCTGCTGGCTGGGCTCCGCTCACGGGTAGTATGCCCGGGGTCTGATATACAGTAGTTGCATGCCTAGGAGCCTGAGAAGTAGGGGTCTATGCTCCCCTCCAGCCTGAGATATGGCTGGGTCAGCTGGAAATAAACCATCATGAGTCATAGTATCCATGAACCGTAGCATACGGCCCATGACCTCCTGGAAGCTCAGTGTTGACATGAAATCTACCGGGGTTGGCTCTGCTGCAGGCACCTCGCCCTCCTCCTCAATAATTGGATTCTCTGCTGGATCCGCTGGTGGCATAGCTGGAGAAATTCTTGGACATCCTCGTCCCCTAC
Source organism: Nicotiana tabacum (assembly GCF_000715075.1). NCBI lineage: Eukaryota > Viridiplantae > Streptophyta > Magnoliopsida > Solanales > Solanaceae > Nicotiana > Nicotiana tabacum. The sequence goes on along the minus strand of NC_134093.1, from coordinate 13,655,603 downwards.
CTTGGGCCGGTGCCCTCCCCGACCTCTACCTCGGCCTCTAGCAATAGGGGGAGCAGCTCCTCCCGGGTCTGGAGCATCCGTTGTGCGCATTCTCACCATCTGTGAGAGAATAAGAGAATGATACTTAGTATAACATCAACTGCACGATAGGAGGTAAAGAAAGAGTAGTTTCCTAACACCCTATAGCCTCTTGAAGATAAGTACGGACGTCTCCGCACTGATCCGCAAGACTCTATTAGGCATGCTCATAACTTGTGAGACCTACGTGAACCTAGTGCTCTGATACCATGTTGTCACGACCCAATTTCCCTTATAGGCCGTGATGGCGCCCAAAGTTACCGCTAGGAAAGCCAACCATGAACTAATCGTGTGATTGTTTCTTTTAACCGTTTAGAAATAGTTGATTCTTAATTTTGAATAAATAAGATGTAAATATTTAGTAAAATGTGAGATAACCAATTTTAAGAGCAATTGAAATGAAGTAAATAACCAAAAATCATCAAATGTCTACTAGCTTGATCTCCAAGACCAGGTGTCATAAGTGTATGAGCTACTAGTAAAATATACAAAAATACTACACTTCTGTCTGAAGTAAAATAGACAGAAAGTAAAAGTAAAAGGAAGGCTTCGAGTGCTGCAGAACAGGCTCGAAAGACAGCTCATCGCAAAGTCTCGTGGAAGTCAAGGATACGCGCCGGACTGATAACCAAGTGCACCTGCCTCAGATCCTGCACAATTAGTACTGAAGTGTAGCGTGAGTACATAAATAATATGTACCCAGTAAGTATCTAGTCTAACATCGAAGAAGTAGTGACGAGGGGTCGACTTCGACACTTACTATGGGCTAATAATAAAATAAAGAAATTATAATTAAGAATGGGCTATGTAAATACAAATAAAAACTCAATAACAAAAAATAAATAAATAATTCTTTCGCTAATAGTAAATCCCAAATTAATTTCCATCATTTAACAAATTAATCTCTCAAGACAATAAAATAATATCAATTATGATTAGGCTCCAAGAATTATTACGCACGAATTATGCCGAGGTCGTATGGCCCGCTCCACTATCGAGGGTCAAACGGCACAAACCATAGGTACATCTATTCTACTGCCGAGGCGTTCAGCCTGCTCCACAAGACTTTATAAACAACCAATTCAAAGATTATTAAGAGGCTAATATTCAAAGAAGCACCAATTCTTATTAACGGTCAAGTAACCCGTCCACAACTCAAGTAAATGAAATTCAACCTTTTAAAATTTCTCTATCAAGTCCCAATATGATTTAAGCACTTAAATTAAAGAGTAGGGTGCAAACATCACAAGTATAACATAATTTGGGTCCTAAACTACCCAAACATAAAAATAATTAGTAGCTACGCATGGACTCTCGTCACCTCGTGCATACGTAGCCACCGCAAATAGAAGCACATATTAATTTAATTCACCTATGGGGTTAATTCCCTCTTACAAGGTTAGAAAAGAAACTTACCTCATCTCAAAACTTACTTTTTGGTCCACAATTGTGCTTTAAACCCTCAATTCGGTGCCAAACGAGTCGAAACTAGTCAAATGTAATATAAAATCATTAATACATGTTCAAAAGTTCATATCCTAACTATTAAAGTGATTACTTAACCCCAATTGAAGAATTCCTAAAATTCACCCCATGGCCCATGGCCCATGTGCCCGTACTCCAAATGTTTTCAAAGAAAGTTGTTACCTGTAACCTCATAAACTCAATATATGATTATTACTAAATTCCATAACCATTTTCGTGGTTAAATTCTATTTTTATCAAAACCCTAGGTTTTCATCTAAACCCATAATTTCAAAACTTTTACATGTTAAATCTACCCATAATCTATGTATTTAACTCACATTGTATAGAAACTACTTACCTCAAGGTGTTAGGTGAAAACCCCTCTTTAAGAGCTCCAAGAATCGCCCAAGGAATGAAATAAATGAGCTCAAAATGCCTAATCCTCGAATTAAATGAGGTACTGCCTTCTGCGATTTTCGCACATGCGGAAGGTTAGCCGCTTCTGTGGCTCCGCATCTGCGAGTTCACAGTTGCACACGCGCACCCACTACTGCGGCTTCTTGCTCGTTTCTGCGAGCTCGCACTTGCGGTTAGCCCTCCGCAGGTGCGATACCAGAAGCCTGGTGCTTCAGCTGCTGTCCCTAAGTCCAAACATGGTCCGAGCCTAGTCCGATTAACACCCGAGGCCCCGTCCAAATATACCAACAAGTTTAAAATCATAAAACGGACTCGCTCGCACCCTCGAAACGCATAAGACAACAATGAAACTAAGAATCATACCCCAAACCAAATTGGATCAACGTATGAACTTCAAGTTCTTCAACTTACTCCGAGCGCGCCGAAACATACTTAAACTACTCGGAATGACACCAAATTCTGCGTGCAACTCTTAAATCACCATACGGAACTATTCCCGGGCTCAAAATTTCAAACGGGCCTCGATAACACCAAAACCTACTCCAAACTAAATTTAAAGAACTTTAATACCTTCAAATAGTCAACATTCACTATTAAGCACCGAAACGCTCCCGGGTAATTCAAAACCCGATTCAGACATACGCCCAAGTCTAAAATCATCATACAAACCTATTGGAACCATCAAATCCTGATTGCGAGGTCGTTAACTCAAAATATTGACCGAAGTCAAACTTAGCCTTTTAAAAAACCAAACTAAGGAACCAAGTGTTCTGATTTCAACCCGAACCCTTCCAAATCTCGAACTAACCATCCCCGAAAGTCATAAAACAGTAATAGCACATACGGAGAGTCTTATTTAGGGGGACGGGGTTCTAGAAAGTAAAATAACCGGTCGGGTCGTTAGAGTTAGCTGTAAGGATACCCCCCCCCCCCCCCATAAACTTTGCGGTAATCCTGAACTTATTAATAAAGAATTCATCATTTCCTTTAATGTCCCATTTTTCCTTTCCGCAATTCCATTGGATTGAGGTGTGTATGGGGTAGTAGTTTGATGGATAATTCCATATTTCGAACATATTTCTGCAAACAGAGATTCATATTCTCCACCCCTATCACTTCTAATCATTTTGATATTTTTATTTAATTGATTCTCCACTTCATTCTTGTATTACTTAAATGCTTCAATTGCTTCATCTTTGTTATTAAGCAAATAAACATAACAATATCGAGTACAATCGTCGATAAAAGTTATAAAATACTTTTTCCCACCTCGAGATGGTATTGACTTCATATCATAAATGTCAGCATGAATTAAGTCTAAAGGATTTGAATTCCTTTCAACAGACTTATAAGGATGTTTTACAAATTTAGATTCAACACATATTTGACATTTTGATTTATTACACTCGAATTTAGGCAATACTTCAAAATTAATTAACTTCCGCAAGGTTTTCTAATTTACATGTCCTAAACGAATATGCTATAAATCATTTGACTCTAATAAATAAGAAGAAGCTAAAATTTTATTAATACTGTTAACAACCATTACATTGACTTTGAAAAGGTCCTCTGTGAGATAGCCCTTTCCAACATATATTTTATTCTTACTTACAACAACTTTGTTAGATACAAATACACATATGAATCCATTCTTAACAAGTAAAGAAGTTGAAACTAAATTTTTCCTAATAGTAGGAACATGAAGAACGTTGTTGAGCTTCAACACCTTGCCGGAAGTCATTTTCAGGAATATCTTCTCATAACCTCCAATCTTGGCTGTTGCCGTATTTCCCATAGAACGATCTTCTACGAGCCTAGCAGTAGAATAAGTCGCAAATGCTTCTTTGACAGCACAAACATATCGAGTGGCTCTAGAGTCAATCCACCACTCCTTCGAATTCCAACTAGGTTGCATTCCGAAAGCATTGCACACAGATCATCAATGTCATCATTCTTCTCCACTATGTTGGCCTGTCCCTTTTTCTTATCCTTTTTCGAGAGATGGCAATCAGGGGCTTTGTGACCAGCTTTTCCGCAATTGTAGCAGTTGCCCTTGAATTTTTTTCTTATTCTGCTCCCTAGTCTATCCAGAAGACCACTTCCTCTTCTTACTTTTTTGAGCCGTCTCCTCAATGGTATTAGCTCCCAAAATCGTTGAAATTTCACGAGACTTCTTCTCGGCTGTTTTATTGTCTTTCTCAATCTTGAGATGAATCACAAGATCTTCCAAGTTCATTTCTTTGTGCTTGTGCTTTAGATAGTTTTTGAAATCTCTCCACGAAGGAGGCAATTTTTCAATCATTGCAGCCACTTGAAATGCTTTATTTACTACCATACATTCAGCAATAAGGTCGTGAAATATAAGTTGAAGCTCTTGAACTTGGGTTCCAACGATTTTGCTGTCTATCATTTTATAGTCTAGAAACTTGGCAACCACAAACTTTCTCAAGCATACATCTTCAGTCTTGTACTTCTTCTCAAGTGCGTCCCATAATTCTTTCGAAGTTTTTGTAGCACTATAGACATTTTACAAGTCCTCCTCCAAAGCACTTAGGATGTAGCCTTTGCAAAGAAAGTCTGCATGTTTCCACGCCTAAACAATCATAAGCTTCTCATTGTATGGCATGTCGGCGGCAGGCACTGGAGGGTCTTTACTGGTGAACTTCTGCATATCAAGCATGGTAAGCCAGAAGAATACCCTTTACTGCCATTCTTTAAAGTTGGCTCCAGAAACTTTCCCTGGTTTCTCGGCCGGTGGCACATTAGTTCGGCTTGACGAGGCTATCATCATTGCCGCAATAGTCGCAGAAGAATTTTCATTATCAATTGTCATTTCTCACTGTCAGCAACAGAATAGTTCAATTAATGGCAAAAAAATAGAACAGTAAACACTACTATAATTAATGATAAACAATACGTTTAATAAATAAAAACCGAAATTTTTATATACTGTTTCACAGAAAACGATAAAATTTTTATGTTCTTCAAATCGTTTCTGAATTTTAATACTCCGATGGAGTTTTTATATCTTCAAATCAGAAATAGAAAATTCAGAAAGAGTAGAAAATCACACAGGTTTTAATCTCCAAAAACAGAATACAGATTACAATATAAAAAATAATTTCCTTAAGATTGTTAAGCAATCTGTATTACTATAATAAATAATGAAACGAAAAATAGAAACGGAAAATTAGCAATAACAGAATGTCAAAATAATGAAGCTGAATCTGAAATATAATTTCGGAATAAAGCCGAGCCCACTGAATGCACAGTGTGTCCTTAAGGAAATTATTCCCCTCAAGTACCTGAGGTGCTGGAATATTATCCTCCTAGAATAGAACGATTTAATGGTACCAAAAACGCCGGTGAAACAGCGAACCACTCGAAGGGTGTAAACCACACTGGAATTTTAATTGTGCAGAAGAAGGAGAAGAAGCTCAGAAAATTTCATAAGTGCGTTGTTTCTGTCAGAAACAGTCATGGCTGTTGGGATAGGTGGGAATTAATTAATTAAATAATTGAAAAAAATTTTGTCCAAAAAGATTAATCAATCAACAGAAACAACCATGGATGTAGGAACATGTGGGAATTAATTAATTAAATAATTGAAAGAAATTTTGTCCAAAAATATTAATCAATCAATCTTTGACCGAAGTCGAAGTCGAGCGAGCGACGACCAGGGGGCAGATTTATAGGCAAATACATAGGGCACGTGAACCCATGGTCTTTCCATCAAATTAGGTATTTTATGTACATATTATTTTGAATCGGTTTAGTATTATCTGCTGGCACTCATGCTCCAAAAAGGCTAAATGGTACATTTGGTTGAATGTTGAGTTATTTACCTAGAGATCAAATCCCACCTAACACTTCCTTTTTTCTCATTTTTTTTAGTGGTAGACCCATGTTATAAAAATCCTAGATCCGCCTCTGACGACGACGACGATGTGAGGCTTACTTTCTTTCCAACTCATTTAACATCAAGAGAAGTGTTTTCTCAATATAAGCATATTCACTTTTTTTTCTACCACCAATGAGGGACACTTGCTCTTTCAAAAGCAAAAGGGGCTCACTTTTCCTCCACTTTCTTTTCTTCATTTTCCATTCACCAATCTTTTAATCCCAACAGTTCCATCGTTAGTGCTACCGCCAAACTCCACCAAATGTACCTGTACTCTTTTGTCTTTTAATCCTACCAAATGCAAGTCTTCCAATAGACTTAATATCCGTACTCGACATTATCAAGTTGTTGCCACATGAAGCACTAATACGAAGGTTGAGATCCCCTCCAGCAAACTTTTGTCCAGTTTTTCTCAGTAGGGCTTTAGATGGTTGCTACGTGTACTAAGAAATTTTCATGGTGTTGATTAATTTAACTTACTCAAGAACTAACTAGGTTATAAGACCTACCATACCTTGCATCATTACCATTGTATGTCCTCGGCTTCTTCTTTTTATTCCATTACGGGTACGCATCAAGTTAAACTCACTATCGCATAATAAGAATATACTAATAAGAAATGGGTTTATACACCGTGCTTATAACCTAATCTCTAAGGTATAGGATATCAACTTGTTACATCATATAGTCAGCAAAGAATCGATTTATTGCGTTTTCAATGGCTTTCACTCACTATATATACTCCCAGCTAGGGTCACAACAGAGAACAAACCATGCTTACCGAATACTCATTGCTGAATAAATTAATTAGTCGCAGAATTCTGATTTGCCACTTGAACTTGTGAATTTATATTATAGGTAGAAAGATATTACTTACAATTTAGTAATCCATTTCTCTAAGTTTAGGACAGATGGAGAACTACTGGGTGTATCATTTTAGTTTTATCAACTTTGCTAAGATATGATACTAGCTTCATAATAACGGGAATACAATAATGTTTCTTGTGGAATGAAAGGACGAAGCCGGGGGATATGCAATGGTAACGATGACAGGGATGTTGTCTAGTTAACCCACGTTTATACCTTACTTAGTCCTTGAGTAAGTCAAATAAATCAACACCATTCAAATTTCTTAGTACATGTGGCAACCATCTAAAGCCCTATTGAGAAAAAACATCGAAAGGGGTTGTTGATTGATCGGCTAGCTAGAAACCTTCCTTGAAACAGATCGTCACCCAAGTTGTGTATTCAGTACCTAGGTCACTGATCTATAAATCCAAACTTGTTGAACCTGTAACTCGTTAAAACATAAACAAACAAAAAGATAAATAATACTCCCCTCTCGAGAAAAAAGATAGCTAACAAGTTGATAATAATCCTAAAATTTAGAATACCTTGTTGACGTCCTTCCCCAATTTCATATTTTCTTGACTTTTGCAAATGGAAATCTGCATGTTTCCAAGGAATCCCAAATCAATCGTGAGAAAGGGTTGAAGAAAAGTGAGAGGCGGTTAGGGTTTTGAGAGAAAAGAATTAGAGTGAGGCCTTTATTAAGAGTTTGTTTTTCAGTAATAGTCTTAAAATTTCCTTAATATCCGTCTATCAAATTTAAGTTACAAATGCGGTAAATTTTTCATTTTTAGTTCTAGATTGTACTTTATTGTGATTTAACATCAAAATCAAAATTATTATTTTTGTTATCGTTTTTTACACTATTCTATCGTTATTGTTATGTCAATATTTTAAACAAGCTTTTTATCGACATTTACTATCACTAATTAAATATAAAAAGTGACTTTTTTTCTTCTACAAAGTACGATTTAACAATTAAAAAATATAGTAAAATTTCCAAAATGTAAATATTGTTAGTTACCAATTACTAATATGATATTTTAAATATAAGTCATAATGTTTTTCGACATTTTGTATCAGTGTCGTTGTTTTTACAACTTTTTATATCAAATGTCATTGTTTTTATGATATTTTGTATCAAATGTCACTTATTTTACGACATTTTGTATCCAATGTCATTATTTTTATGACAATTGTTCATAAATGTCAAAAAATATTTTTTTCCCCGATATTTATTTCAAGTGTCACTAAATAAATGTCGTCGTATCCTCACTTTCTTGTATTGATTATACTGGAACTCCAGTATAATATGCTGGAATATACTGGAACTTCAACATATTATACTGAAGTTCCAGTATATTATACTGGAACTCCAGTATATTATGCTGGAATATTTTCCTGATTTTGAACAGTGCTTTCGTTCAGATTTATCTTTACATGAAAAGTGGCTAAATTTTGATTACTTTTGAAATTGTGGCTATTTTTCAATTATCACTTGTAAATCTGCTATTTTTGAATTTCTCCCTTAAATATATTCAATACAAAATTACCCTATTAATTCGCCATCTCATACCTCATATATCTCAATACATAAATATTATTTTTAAATATATCTTTATGCACTCACGCAGTAAATAGATAATTATTATTTCTATAAAAAATTAATAAGAAATTATAACTAAAGAAATAAATTAAAAGTTCACTATTAATAATTGGGTTGTTACAAAAGATTTCATCGCGAAACTATCATACGTACATATGCTATATATTATTCTGCCTCTTTATATAACACTATTTTTCGTTTTGAGCATATTATAAATTTAATTTATTGGTATCAGTTTTACTAACAATATTATTCCAAATACTTTCAATATTGATATTTATCCACCCACTTAAAGTTCTGAAACAACCCATTATATCCTATTAGATTTTCTAAAGCAATTGTAGGGAGAAAAATAACAAAACTAAATACTTTGTAGTTTTCGTACACTTAATCTATAAACAGTAAGTATACTCCAATAGCATTAATTAGAACACACCTGTCATGACTCAATTTCACCTATAGATCGTGATGGCGCCCAACATCACAGTTAGAAAAGCCAACTAGTGAATTAAACAAATATTTATTCTCCTAACAATTTTCTAAATAATTAAACTCTTCTTACTTGCTATATTTAAGAAAATATGAACGGTTATGATTTAAATAAAAATCAACAAAAATAATTAAATCCACAATTCTACTAGTGTGTGTGCCAAGACCTGGTGTCACAAGTGTATGAGCATCTAGTAAAGAAATCCAAAATATTGTCTGAACACAAAATAAACAGAAAACAAATACAAAGGGAGACACTGGGTGCTGCGGAACGGCTCAGGAGAAGCAGCTCACCACTAGGCCTCGGGATAGCGTGGGTGTGCACCGGTAGGACCGCCTAAGGTTCCTATCTTAGATCCTGCACAAAAAGTGCAACAAGTGTAGCATGAGTACGTAAACAACGTATACCCAGTAAGTATCAAGCCTAATCTCTAAGAAGTAGTGACAAGAGGTCGACTTTGACACTCACTAACGGTCAATAATATTAAAATAGAAATATTTAAATAGACATGATTTATGTGAACAACAATAATTTTTTTAACAAGCCGAAATAATTAATTCTTTCAATTTCAATAATTTCCAATTTATCAATTAGGTTCACCAGCTGCAATTGAATATCAGAGTATCATGTAATTATTATTATTATTAGGCACGATTTCTGTCGAGGTCGTTCGGCCCGATCCAGAGTGTCGTGTACACTGTCGAGGGACGTGCGGCACGGTCCATAGATGCACCTATATTGCCGAGGCGTTCGGCCCGTTCCACAAGAAAGGAGGACATTTTCTTATGAACCTCCGAATGAGAAGATTTTATAAGTTTAACACATAAGGATGTACAATCTCATTAACAGTCAAATAATTTGCACAAAAATTCATGTGAAATTTCGGTCTTTTACTGTTTCCTCTAACAATTTACAATATAATTCCAGTATTTTTAATAGATAAAGGATACAATTATCACAAGTAATTCATGATTTGAGTCCTAAACTACCCGGACATAGCATAATTAGTAGCTACACACTGACTCTCGTCACCTCGTGCGTACGTATCCCCCACACTTATCAACAATTATTAATTAAAATTACCTATGGGGTAAATTCCCTCTTACAAGATTAGACAAGAGACTTACCTTGTCTCAAAGTCCACTTTTCGATCACAATGTCGCGTTAAAGTCTCAATTCGATGCCGGAAATTCTGAAACTATGCAAATGTTATACAAAATAATTAATACATGCTCAATAATTCAAAATTAGACTATTAAATTAATTACCCAACCCAAAATGGTAAAATTTCTAAATTTTACCCCGGGCCCATGTGCCCGGATTCCGAAAATTTTCGGAGGAAGACGTTACCCATAATCTCAAGAACTCAAATATACAATCTCCATCCAATTCCATAACTATTTTCGTGGTTAAAATCTCTTTTTTTTTTCCTCAAAACCTAGGTTTTTCATCTAAACTCTTGATTTCCATGATTTACAGGTTGTAATCTACCCATAATCTATGTATTTAACTCAAAGTGTATAGAATTAACTTACCTTCAAGTTGCTAGTTGAAATCCACTCTTAAAAAGCTCCAAAATCGCCCAAGAATGAAGAAAAATGGGCTAAAATAGTTGTTTTCCCGTTCCTTTAAACGTTCTGCCAAACAGCCCTTTCGCTTCTACGGCTTCGCATCTGTGGAAAAGACCTCGCTGATGCGGTTTCCCCCTTAGCCGGCCTCGTTCGTTTCTACTGTCAATGGCTCGCACCTGCGAGACCGCTTCTGCGGTCATGCGCCGTATCTGCGTCCCTCGTCCGTTTCTGCGCTGCTTTCTTCGCACCTGCGCCTTCGCAGGTGCGGTCCTTTTCCCGCTTCTATGGTACATGGCAGCCCCTTTCTTGGACGCTTCTGCGAGCTCGCACCTGCAACTGCCCATGTGCAGGTGCGGTTACACCAGAAGCTGGAAACTTCAGCAGTTCTTTCCAAGTCCAAACTTGGTCTGAGCCTCGTCCGGTTAACACCCGGGGCTCCGCCCGAACATACCAACAAGTTTGAAATCATAAAACGGACTCGCTTGATCCCTCGGAACGTGTAAAACAACATCAAAACTAAGAATCATACATCAAACCAAATTGATTCAACTTAGAATTTTCAAAATTTTTAAACTTACTTCGAACGCGCCGAAACATACTTAAACTACTCGGAATGACACCAAATTTTGCGTGCAAGTCATAAATCACCATAACGAGCTATTTCCATGCCCGGACCAAACGGACCTCAATTACTCCAAACTAAATTTAAAGAACCTTAAAATATTTAAATAGCTAATTTTCACTATTAAGCGTCGTAACGTCCCTGGGTTGTCAAAACCTCGATTCGGACATACGCCCAAGTCCAAAATTATCATACGAACCTATTGGAACCGGTTGGGTTATTACATTCTCCACCTCTTAAACAAACGTTCGTCCTCGAACAGGTTTAGAATTATACCTGGAGTGCTGAATAAGTATGGATATTTGCTCTGCATGTCTTCCTCGGCCTCCCAAGTCGCTTCCTCGACTGGTTGGCCTCTCCACTGGACTTTTACCGCAGAAATCTTCTTGGACCTCAACTGGTGAACCTGTCTATCAACAATGGCAATTGGTTCCTCTTCATAACCCAAGATCTTATCTAGCTGAACTGAGCTGAAATCCAACACATGTGACATGTCGGCATGATACTTCCGGAGCATAGATACATGGAAAACCGGATGAACTCCCGATAGACTTGAAGGCAAAGCAAGCTCGTAAGCAACCTCCCCAACTCATCTCAACACCTCAAATGGGCCTATATACATTGGGCTCAACTTGCCTTTCTTCCCGAATCTAATTATTCCCTTCATCGGCGAAACCTTCAAGAAAACTTTTTCACCTACCATAAATGATAAATCACGCGCTTTTTGATCCGTGTAACTCTTCTGTCTGGACTGTGCTGTACGAAGTCGCTCCTTAATCAACTTTACCTTTTCCAAGGCATCCTTTACCAAATCAGTACCATACAACTTAGCCTCACCGGGCTCAAACCATCCTATGAGTGAACGACATCGCCGGCCATATAAAGCCTCAAATGGAGCCATCTCGATGTTGGATTAGTAACTGTTGTTATAAGAAAACTCGGCCAAAGGCAAGAAACGACCCCACTGACCTCTAACATCAATCACACATGCCCTGAGCATATCCTCCAAAATCTGAACTGTCCGCTCCGACTGCCCGTCGGTCTGCGGATGAAAGGTTGTGATGAGCTCTACACGGGTTCCCAATTCACTCTGTACTGCTCTCTAGAAATGTGAAGTAAATTGAGGGCCTCTATCTGATATAATAGAAATTGGCACACTGTGCAACCGAACTATCTCCTGAATATAAATCTGGGCCAACCTCTCTGAAGTATACGTAGTTACAACCGGAATGAAGTGTGCCGACTTGGTCAACCTGTTGACAATGACCCAAACCGCATCAAACTTCCGCAAGGTCCGCGGCAACCCAACTACAAAGTCTATAGTAATGCGTTCCCATTTCCACTCTGGTATAATCATCTGCTGAAGTAGGCCATCTGGCCTCTGGTGCTCATATTTAACTTGCTGGCAATTTAGACACCTAGCTACATACTCCACTATGTCCTTTTTCATTCGCCGCCACCAATAATGCTGCCTCAGGTCACGATACATCTTCGTAGCACCTGGATGAATAGAATACCGAGCACTGTGTGCTTCCTCTAGGATCTTCCCCCTCAGTCCATCCACATTAGAAACACATAGATGATCCTGGGGTCGCAGAACACCATCTCCGCCTATAGTAACCTCCTTGGCACCACCTTGTAGTACCGTTTCTCGAAGAACCAATAAGTGTGGGTCATCAAACTGGCGAGCCTTGATCTGCTCAAATAGTGAAGACTGGGCAACAACACATGCAAGAACTCGACTGGGCTCTGAAATATCCAATCTCACAAGTTTGTTAGCCAAAGACTGAATATCCAAAGCTAATGGCCTCTCCTCTGCTGAAATAAAAGACAAACTACCCATACTCTCCGCCTTTCTACTTAAGGCATCTGCAACTATATTTTCTTTGCCTGGATGATACAGAATGGTAATATCATAATCTTTCAGTAACTCAAGCCATATGTGTTGCCTTAAATTTAGGTCCCTCTGCTTGAACAAATGCTGCAAACTGCGATGATAAGTGTAAACATCACAAGGCACCCCATAAAGATAATGCCTCCAAAGCTTAAGAGCATGAACAATTGCAGCTAACTCCAAATCATGTACCGGGTAATTCTTCTCGTGAGGCTTCAGCTGACGTAAAGCATATGCAATAACTCGCCCCTCCTGCATTAATACACAACCCAAACTAATGCGTGAAGTATCACAACACACTGTATACATCCCCAATCCGGAAGGAAACACTAACACTGGTGTTGTAGTCAATGCTGTCTTGAGCTTCTAAAAGCTCACCTCACAATCATCGGACCATCGGTGCTTCAATAGATGAAAAGCCCTCCACAAACCGACGATAATAACCTGCTAAACCTAGGAAACTCCTGATCTCAGTCGCCGAAGTGGGACGATACCAATTCTGAACTGCCTTGATCTTTTTGGGATCAACTTTAATACCCTCGCCCGATATAATATGCCCCAAAAATGCTACAGAATCTAGCCAAAACTCACATTTAGAGAACTTAGCATATAGCTTTTGTTCCCGCAAGGTCTGAAGCACAACTCCCATGTGTTGCTTGTGCTCCTCCTTACTGCGCGAGTAGATCAAAATGCCATCAATGAAGACAATGACAAATGAATCAATATATGGCCTAAATACCATATTAATCAAATTCATAAGCGTCGTCGGGGCGTTAGAAAAATCGAAGGACATTACCAGAAACTCATAATGACCATATCTAGTCTGGAAAGTAGTCTTTGGAACATCCGAATCCCGAATCTTCACCTGATGGTACCCCGACCTCAAGTCGATCTTAGAGAACACCCTGCAACTGGTCAAATAGATCATTAATACGTGAAAATGGGTACTTGTTCTTAATAGTGACTTTGTTCAATTGGCGATAATCAATACACATTCGCATCGTTCCATCCTTCTTCTTCACAAATAATACCGGTGCACCCTAAGGCGATACACTCGGTCTGACAAACCCTTTGGGTAGAAACTCCTCAAGTTGTTCTTTCAAATTCTTCAATTCTTTCTGAGCCATGCAATACGGTGGGATAGATATAGGCTGGGTATCTGAAGCCAAGTCAATACAGAAATCAATATCACGATCTGGTGGCATTCCTGGGAGATCTGAAGGAAATACTTCAGAGAACTACCGGACTACGGGCACTAAATCAATAGTCGGAGTCTCTACAGTCCCGAACATAGGCTAGATAAGCTAAACAATCCTTCTCGACCATGTGTCGAGCCTTTAAAAAGGAAATAACCTGATTAGATGCACTAACAGACGAACACTTCCACTCCAACCTAGGCGATGCTGGAATAGCCAAGGTAACAATCTTGGCATGGCAATCTAGGATGGCATGATATGGAGATAATTAGTCCATGCCCAGGATGATATCAAAGTCGGTCATCTCAAGCAACAGGAGATCTGCTCTAGCTTCATAACCATAGAACGTAATAATGCAGGACTGGTAGATCCGATCCACAATAACAGAATCGCCCACAGGAGTGGACATATAAACAGGAGTACCCAAGGACTCACGAGAAACACCCAGGAAATGAGCAAATAGATATCACACATAGGAATATGTAGACCCTGGATCAAATAATACAGAGGCATCGTTGCCGCAGACACAAATAATACCCGTGATCACGGCATCTGAGGCATCTGCATTTTGTCTGGCCGGAAAAGCATAGAACCGAGCTGGAGCGCTAAGTTCACCCCAATTTCTTGTTAGCCAAGTTTTCCTAGACTTAGTCTCACTTTCTCAAGTATAGACTAAGTCAATTAGGCATGAATCAATGTTTGCAACCATCAATTCTCAAATTCAAGCAAGAACTAGGCTAAATATCATATGCCCAATCATAAATAAGCCATAAACCAATCACCCATTAAGTGCCCAAACTAGGGTTTGGTCACAACCCTAGCTAAGGGTTTAGCTACTCATGAAAAATGAAGAAATTAAAGAAGCAACTAAGATAAAATGCATAATAATTGATTAAGGATGTTTAAATGCTAAACTAGTACAAAGTTACCCAATGCAGTAAATAACAACGGCTCTAAGTGTTCAGGTGCAAAAACACTTCTTCTAAAAATGATAAAAAGATCTATATATACCCAACTAAAAATATCTGACAAAATTTCCCCTACGAAGGTTGTGCGACCGCACAATTTTGTGTGTGGTCCACACTTTGAGACTGACTGGTCAGGTTGGCTTTCTGCGGTCGCATAAAAGTGAGATGCGGTCGCTCTTCCTCTAATTGTGCGGACCGCACATTTCTGAGTGCGGCCGCACAATAATAGTGCGGTCCGCACATCTTCAAACTCCCAAACTACAAGTCTCTGAACCTAGTCTTCTGCGGCCGCATAATAATTGTGCGGTCCGCACTTTGTGAAGAAATTCTATCAGTGCATCTTCAGAGTTTGCGGTTGCACACAATATTATACGATCCGCATTGTAGCCATTTTTGCATTGTTTTGATTCTTGTCCAATTTTACTCCTTTTTGAGTTGATTTTCATTTTTTTGGCTTGTTTCCCAATATTCATGCAAGAAAGCACATTTCATTAGTTCTCGGGAATACCTTTAAGCATTTTTGAGCTAAAAAGTAAGTAAAAGAGAGCAAATAGGCGGTCAAAATCCCTACTTATCAACTCCCCCAAAATTAAGCTTTTGCTTGTCCTCAAGCAATTAAGGTAATTTCCCACCTCCACTAGAAAAAGGGCCATTTCAGCTGGCCTAAGTTGAATCAAACACAAATCAATTGGGACCAATAATTACCTACAGCTCATGAATAATTAACAAGCCTATGATTTTAATGTTAAAGCACAAATGGATCTAATGTGACATTTGAGTATCAAGGGTTGACTTTGTTCATCAAGAAAGCTCGCACTTTCATGCAGGTCACTATGGATCCCAAACTCCTCCTACTATACTCTCTGGAAGCTCATCTCACTCACGAATGAAGAATTCAATTCAATGACTCGAGAAAGATTCGCTCATCACTCTCAAAAGAATGTCACAAGCCCGGCTCTAAGTACCATATGCTTGCCCCTCATGTAGATCACCACTAATGTAAGCTTGCTCGGCTTGAAATCACGTAGGGCTTTTTCGGCATGTAATGATGGCTTTTGGACTAAGGAGGGAAATATCGGAATGGAATTGGCTCATCTTTCCTTTAGCACTTCATATTCTCTTTTTGGCTCTTACTTTGCCGACTCTTTGAATCATTTTCTTTTCCCTTAGGGGGATTAGAGAGACTTGACTTTACTCTTTCTTTTTCATGCTATTCATACTTTCCTTCTTTGTTTTCTCCATGCTTTAAACTTTTGCTTTCTTTTGCATCTTTTCAACCCTTTCACATTATTCACTTTCTTTTTGTGTTTTTCTTTTGTTCTTCCTTTCTTTTTCTTTGCCTTTCCTCTTCTTCATTTCTTTTCTCTTTTTATGCCTTGAAACCATATTTAAACTCCTCGCCTCTACCCCAAACTTATGTTTTTTCCATTTAAATCACATGAGTGCTAAAGAAAGTTCGGGTGCCAAGAGAGAGTCACTATAAAACGGGTAAAGGCTTGTAATGTGGTTATCGAATAAAAAGGCTTTAGGCTCAAAAGGGTTTACTAAGGATGATATCATTGGCGGGTCATGGAAGGTTTCAAAACGGGTCAAGGAAAGCCTACAATCACTTCTCAAGCCAGGCTAACTTAGCATTTCTCCTAGAAACACATTCGGGGCAAGTTCTAGACCACTCACATGGGTACTTGGACTTGTAACAAAATACCTCACCTCTCGCACAATCGGATTTTCAAAGAGAATAGAGTCGAGGGCCCACAACAACCGCACTCAAGATTAAAAATTGCTAATGGTTCAACTAAATCACCTGATGATTGCCTAAGTCAACACAAGAATCACAAGGTCACTAACTAGGGCTATTTCTTTACAAAAACTTATTTTTAACCATAAGTGTGTAGTTAAGTATGTTGGTACCAAGTGAAGCATGCTTGACCCTTACTTACTCATTAATACTACTTGTTTCTACCTAATCATCAAAAACTGACTCGATCCCTTAAGAAGGTTGTCACGCCATTCATCGTTGGGAAGAGCCACCAGGTTCACACAAGACCCACCTTCGGAAAGAACTGTAGCATTAAGAAAACCAAAGGCTTATTGTTCACTGAAACATAAAAAGAAGCTAACAAATCAAAAAGAAGCTAATAAAGTAACTAAGAAGCTATACTATTAAGAAAACAAAATGAAGAAGGTATGAAATAAACTACTGAAAGTAAGGCAAATGAATATACAAACCGAGGGGAATAGAATATATACAAGAAGGGTGAATATATGCATAATGAGGGAGAAAATAAAAATAAAAGAAAAAGAGTATTAAAGTTATTACAGGCCCAAAAGAAATCAAATGTCATCAAAATGTTATCACAGTCACCCAAAATGAACCAAAATAGACCACCCATAGAATAAGAACAAGCATTGTCCTCAATGCTTAGCAAAATCAAAACAAAAGAGGGTAGAGAGTAAAGAAAACTCCATATGTGGTCTCAGGGTGACTGGAAGCATCACCACCCTCAGTCTCCTCCAATTGTATCTCATCATCACCGGGCTGAGGGACAACAGGGTTGGTGAGCATCTGAAGCATCTCCTCAGCAGTGGGGGCAGTGAGATCTAGCTCGTCAGACTGGCCAGTTGGTGCCTCTGCTGATGGTGCTGCCGGGTCAGCTGGTACTGATGGATCTGTCTCCATCAGTAGGTCAAAAGACAAATCACCTGCTTCTGCTATCTTCGTCACCTCTTTTCTCAAACTCTCCACTACTTTCTTTGAAGCCTGGGATTTCCTCATCTTCTTCACCTACTTGGTTAACTCCTCAATAACACCCCCGTAAGCCACTAATGTATCTATAATAGTCTTCTGGTTGTTCAGAATCTTCTTTAATGTTTCCTCCACTGACAGAGGAACTTGTGGTGCTACTGGGGTAGAGGAATGCGCTACAATAGTACTAGATATGTCAGACAAATTAGAAGTGGTTGTCTGCACCTAGTTGTTGAGACTCGCCAAAGTTTGGGAGACTCACAGAGCAGTGAGAGGATAAGTGGATGAGGCTGGCACTGGTACTGCAACTGATGGCTTAGAAGATGAAGGTGGTGGCACGGCTGCTGTCCCGGTGGAAGGCCCGGCTGTTATGGAAGGCATGGGAGCTGTAGATGGCTCAGCAGCAGCCTCGGAATCCACCACTGATGGCTAGACTGACCAATGGTGGTAGTGACCTTACCCTTGAACTTTGGGTTGTCAGCACCCTGCAGGTGGTACCATGAGAAAGGCTTCATGGCCTTTAATTTTGTGTCATATGGTCTCGGCTCCACCTTGGCATCATTGAAATACTCTGTGAGGGTGTTTGGATAAGGGTAGGACTTTTCACTTTTTCGGACCGCCAATGTAATGTTGGTTGACATGATGGCACCCACATTGATCGGGTACCCCACCATAATAGAAGCCACTAGAACTGCCGGGGAAGTAGGAGTTTGTTCTTATTCAAACTCAGATCAATCCGACTACACACAAAGGTTTGCCACCCTTTAGTTTCAACATTGAGGGTGGCCCGGAGGATAGGAACTCCTGCTGTAATCCATGATGGTGGTGGTTCTCGGGCGGCCAAAATCTCAGCTAGCCAAGGGCGAGCTGCATCACCCAGAACCAACTTCTCTAGGTACTAGTATGTCTCCACTTCTTCGAATCCCACATAAGTGTTCAAAGAGCAGGCGTCGAATCAGACTTTCAAATTTCTCATCTTTGTCACTTTTGCCCCCTTCTTGATGTGAGCCACATTGGCATAGAACTCCCTGACCAAGTGCTCATTTGCATCGATGACACTGTGGGTGAACCACTTCCACCCCTTGCGCTCCCGAAACTATTTAAGGACATTTGGATTATGAATATCCAAATCCTTTATTAATAATAGTCACTCAAGTGTGAGCGACCTCTGGGGCTATAATTCCCGAAACCTGTTGAAGGCTATCAAGCTCACGAACCGATCCTCCCATATTTCCTTTTTTTCGACCTCTCAAGGCCGCCCACTTGAGTGTCCCCCCTCTACCATCATACGGGACATCATCATCAACGACATCAATAGCTACCAGTGCCGAAGGAGTAGGTGTAGAGGAGGGCTCGGAACCCTCGCTTCCCACATCAGAACCCCTAGAAGAACTAGATGTAGGTTCGTTGCGCAATTGATAACTCCTAATAGGTTGGGATGGTTAGGACTGGGCCTCAGGTTGGACCTCCATTGAATAACCCTCGGAGGCTTCCCTGGATGGGGCATAGGAACTGGATTCTAAGGGCTCTGTGGCCCTTCCTCTCCTGGTGGTCGGCTTTTTAGTAATAGGCTTCGATTGCACTCCTAGAGGGTGAGTGCCTTTTCCTCTGCCTCGAGAGGATTCACCTCTACCTTTTGATATATCGCCTCTACCACATGATCTAACCATTGTCTGCAATACAAGGTACATAGGTTAGTTGAGTTCAAAATAATTCAAACATTTGCAGAACAATTGCAGCACAACAGTCATCAAAGGAGATAGTGCGGACCACACAATTCTGAATGCGGCCGCAGACAGTTTAGTGAAGATCGCACAATTTTGAAGTGCGGTCGCACACCCTGAAGTGTGGACCGCATAATTGTGAGTGCGGACGCACATCCTGGAGTGCGGACCGCATAATTTTGAGTGCGGCCGCACAAGTCCAATCCTGAGATACTGATTCTCTGAAGTTCAAAAGTGTGGTCGCACACATTTTTATGCGGCCGCACAATTGTTCTGTGGATCGCACAATTTTGAGTGCGGTCCGCACTTTTCAAGCACAATATTTTCCCTAATCAAGTGGTTTGCGGACCGCACAAATTAGTGTGCGGCCGCACAATTTGAACATTTACAACAGTAAGGTTAGGGTTCATGCAATTTTTCATAATTTGGACATGGAATGCACAAATTAACATGATTAATGGTCTACCCAGTCCCTAATGAACATATATGAAACTACCCACATAAATTTTAATAACATTTGACATTTTTAGGCCTAAAAATAACTAAACTAATCAAATATAACAAAAACAAAAATTAAGAAAAATGGACGAAAATCTAACATGGATTGAACATACCAGTAATGAATGATGCAGGTGAGAAACTAACTTGATGAACGGAGTGTGATTTGTGAACTATTTTGTGATGCACAGTGTTTTCTTAGGGCTTGGAAATTCTGAGAATGTAAAGTGTGAATAGTGTTGAAAAGCCCTATTTATAGTTTGACCAAGTCGGTCAAAAAGTTAGTTGAGTGCGGCCGCACAATTTTGAGTGCGGTCCGCACTCTTTACCTGCTCTTTGAACTGAACTTCTGCGGTCCGCACAAAAGTGAGTGCGGCTGCATAAATTTGTGCGGTCTGCACAATTTTGTGTGCGGCCGCATTTTGGCCAATTTTCTGCAAATCCAAACTTTAGAGAGTTCATGTTTTTGGGTCTCCAGGTGTGTGGCCGCACAATTCTGCTCTGCGGTTGCAATCATTTTTGTGCGGTCCGCACAATTTTGGTGCGGTCTGCATAATTTCAACACTTGGCCAATTTTTTTAATTATAGTCCCTGCAATGCACACTCATTCCTGCAATTCACTTCAAAACCAGTTAGCTCAATACAAAACCTATCTAAAAAGGAAGAATATGAAAAAATGAAAAAAAAAACATGTGTTGCCTCCCAAGAAGCGCCTGATTTAACGTCGCGGCACGACGCAGGTTACCATCAATCACTTGAAATGAATCAACGCCACAACGTGGCCATCATCAACCTTGCCAAGATAATATTTTACCCAGTGACCATTGACTCTAAACACTTCATCATGCTTGTTCTTCAAGTCTAATGCACCAAAGGGTGTCACATGCACAACCTCAAATGGACCACTCCGCTTGGACTTCAACTTTCCCAGAAACATCCGCAACTGAGAATTGAACAATAGAACAAGATCGCTTTCTTTGAACTCCTTATTCCGGATGTACTTGTCATGGAGGTACTTCATCTTGTCCTTGTACAAGGACGAACTTGAATATGCATGGAGCCGGAATTCATCAAGCTCATTCAGTTGTGCCACCCTTAAGTTGGCGGCGACATCCCATTCAAGATTAAGCTTCTTCAATGCCCACATAGCCTTGTGCTCAAGTTCCACCGGTAGGTGACAAGTATTCCCGAACACTAACCGATATGGAGACATATAAATCGGTGTTTCGTAAGCCATCTTATAAGCCCAAAGAGCATCATCAAGTTTTTTTGACCAATCCGTCTGGTTGGCATTCACGGTATTCGACAAAATACTCTTGATCTCCCGGTTGGAAACTTCAACTTGCCCGCTTGCTTGAGGATGATAGGGGGTCGACACTTTGTGAGTAACACCATACTTTGTAAGTAAGGTATCAAAAGCTTTGTTGCAAAAGTGCGATCCCCCATCACTAATAATGGCCCTTGGAGTACCAAACCTTGTGAAGATGTTCTTTTTCAAAATTGCCACCACACTCCGAGCTTCATTGTTGGGCAAAGCCAAGACTTCAACCCACTTTGACACATAATCCACAGCTACCAATATGTAAGTGTTCCCACAAAATCTCATGAACGGACCCATGAGATCAATGCCCCACACATAAAAAATGTCAATCTCTAAGATGGTGGTGAGGGGCATCTCATTTTCTTAGAAATCCCACTGGCCCTTTGACATTCATCACAACGCTTGACGAGATTGCTAGCGTCGTAGGCCAATAGAATCCACAACTCAACACTTTTGTTGTCGTTCTAGATCCACCATGGTGACCACCATATGGCGTAGAGAGGCAAGCCTCAAGAATTTCCATTTGTTCCTCCTCTGGTACACATCGTCAAATCACACCATCGGTACAAATTCGAAAGAGATAAGTATCAGACCAATAATAGTCAAGGCAATCCTGTTTGAGCTTCTTCCTTTGGTTTGAAGAGAACTCATTCGGTACAATGCCACTCACAAGATAATTGGCTAAGTCAGCGAACCATGGCATCCCGGTCATAGAAATGGCTAGGATTTGCTCGTTGGGAAATGAATCATTTATCTCAAGGACATCATGTGTCCTCCCCTCCTCCTCCAAATGAGATAAGTGTTCCGCCACTTGGTTTTCACTAACTTTGCGGTCTTGAATCTCTAGATCAAACTCTTACAAAAGAAGCACCCACCGTATTAGTCTTGCTTTAGAATCTTTCTTGCTCATCAGATATCGAAGCGCCGCATGGTCGGTGTGAACAATTACCTTTGTACCCATCAAGTACGGGCAGAACTTCTCCATAGAAAAAACAATAGCAAGGAGCTCTTTTTCGGTCACAGTGTAGTTGACTTGGGCATCATTCATGGTCTTACTAGCATAGTAGACCAGATGGAAGATTTTGTTGATACGTTGCCCTAACACCGCTCTAACCGCCACATCTCTTACATCACACATGAGCTCGAAAGGTAAGCTCCAATCTGGTGCGGTGATAATAGGAGTAGTAGTCAACTTAAACTTGAGCAATTCAAATGCCTTCATACAATCTTCATTGAAATAGAACTTGGCATCCTTCTCCAAAAGATTGCACAAGGGGTTTACCACCTTAGAAAAGTCCTTGATCAATTGGCGATAGAACCCCACATGACCCAAGATGCTCCTCACTCCCTTCACGGATGTAGGGGGAGTTTGGAGATCACCTCAATTTTGGCCTTGTCGACCTCAATACCATGCTTTGAAATTTTGTGGCCGAGGACTATGCCTTCTTCGACCATGAAGTGATATTTCTCCCAATTCAAAACTTAAGTTTGTCTCTTCACATCTTGCCAAGACCTTATCCAAGTTGTTCAGGCAATCATTGAAGGAATTCCCAACCACAGAGAAATCATCCATAAAGACCTCAAGAAAATCCTCCACCATGTCGGTGAAGATGGCCATCATACACAGTTGAAAAGTCGTCGGTGCATTGCATAACCCAAATGGCATCCACGAGAATGTGAAAGTACCGTAGAAACAAGTGAAAGTAGTCTTCTCTTGGTCCTCAGGAGCAATGAGAATTTGATTGTAGCCGGAATATCCATTAAGGAAACAATAAAAAGCTCGTCCGGCCAACCTATCAAGCATTTGATCAAGAAATGAAAGCGGAAAATGATCTTTATGAGTGACTTTGTTGAGCTTCCTTTAGTCCAGGCACACTCTCCACCCGGTCACCGTTCTTGTAGGAATCAATTCATTCTTGTCATTGGTGACCACAGTCATACCCCCTTTCTTTGGGACACATTGCACCGGAGAGGTCCAGAGCTATCGGAAATGGGGTAAACTACCCCGGCATCCAACCACTTTATGATCTCCTTCTTCACCACCTCTTTCATTGCTTCATTTAATCTTCTTTGATGTTCAATGGAGGGTTTTGCATCCTCCTCCAAAATAATCTTGTACATACAAAAGGCGGGGCTTATACCCCGAATATCCGCCAGTGTCCATCCTATAGCTTTCTTCCTCTTTTGAAGCACCGCCAAAGTAGAATCTACTTGCACGTTAGTCAAGCAAGAGGAAAGAATAACAAGTAAAGTAGAACATGGGCCAACAAACTCATACCTGAGATGTGAAGGCAATGTCTTTAACTAGGGGTGGGCATATTTTGGTCCGAACCGAAAAAACCAATCGAACCGAAAGTATTTTTATATCGGTTTTGGTTATTCAATTTTTCGGTCGGTTTCGGTTTAAAATTTTAAAATTTTAGTTTTTCGGTTCAGTTTTCGTTTATTAATTTATTTGGTTCGGTTAAACGAAAAATAGAATTATTAGCAAACACATTTTATAATCTAAACCGAATTTAGTGACTGCACTTTTTCGTTCTTTTCTATAATTAAGACAGTTAAGTCTTTCTGGAAACACATTTTATAATCTAAACCAGATGTCTTCCTAAGGTTGAAGAACAGTTAAAAAGAAATGAGACAAATAATTGAAAACTTATCTGGTTGTCATCATCTCCATCCCCATCCAAGAGGAACTTCAGGTTTCATATGCAATAACCTTTATGTCATAATAAATGATTTGAAGGGGAAAAAAAGAGAGGAAAAGATAATGCTTCATATTCTGTCTTCTCTCGTTCCTTATGTTTATTCAATTACCCCCTATATGCTGAACTTTTTATTATTAATTTTGTTATTTCCAAATTTATTGTATAAGTGTATTCTGCTTCTTGAACATGCATGCAAATACTACTTCTCGGGTCTCATGGGCTTCACCTGTTATACATTTCTCAATAGCAGCATTTTCTGCAATCCTTTCAATTCCACTCGATACGAGTCATTTCTTGTTTATTTTTTTAAAAAATCCTATGTTGTCAAAAGCAGATGGCATGCATGAACTTCAAAAATAAACTACTGCAATTAACTCCATATATATCCAGCATCAGGTCAGTTTTTCTCGAATCAAGACTGCTAGCTAGAGAGCCCAATATGATAATATTTGTTAGTCCAATTATTATATAGAGAGCCCATTGAGTGCACAATAGCACTCACTTGATGTATCATCTTGATAGTCTCACAATTCATTGATCTTTTCTTTGTCACCAAATCTTTCATGAACTTTGCATAACCGGGCATTTGTTCCAACGCCTCAACCAATGGCACATTAATGGATAATCTCTTCATCGTGTCAATAAACTTCTTGAATTAGTTCTCACTATTTTGTTTGGTGAGCCTTTGAGGGTATGGAGGAGGAGGCCTTGTCATTGGTGTCTTGGCCTTTTGCACTACCGGTTTTGATATATCAATCGCGTGTTCCCTAAGAGGGTTCACTTCTTCTTGGGTCTCCTCCACATTCTCATCAATATCAATTCTCACTTCTTCATTAGCTTGAACCACATTGCTTAGAATCTCATCTTCTTGAACCACTACATTATCATCGACAATTCTTCTTTGATTTGTGGTGGTTGCATCTCCACCTCTTCCACTCCTTGTTGTTACAGCCATGGCATATCCCGTGTTATTCCCACCCTTCTGGTTCATCACCGTATCACTAGGCAGTGCCCCTTTGGGATGAGTGTTTAAAGCTTGCGAGATTTGCCCCAATTGAACTTCCAAATTGCGGATTGAAGTGTTGTGAGACGCTAATTGAGCATCGGAGTCGGCATTTTTCTCCATCATTTGTTTGAACATATTTTCAATATGTCCCATCTTATTGTTGGAAGAACTATAACCTTGAGACGTATAAGGAGGCGGGTTATTTGGTTGTTGATACATCGGGGGCCTTTGAGAGCCCGGCCCCCGATTCCCTTGGTTACCGTTCCAACCCCCTTGGTTGTTGCCTCCCCAATATCCTTGATTGTTTTCACCCCAACTGCCTTGGTTGCCTTGATTATTCCAATTGCCTTGATTGTTGGTACCACCACTCCAATTGCCTTGGTGGTTTTGATTGTTCCAATTTCCTTGATTTCCTTGAGATCGCCATTGTTGTTGATTCGGGCCTTGAGAGTTGTTCCTTTGCCCTTGGTAGTTATTCACATATTGCACTTCTTCCTCTTGCTCTTAATATGATTCGTCTTGGTCGAACCCACTATCATCTTGCACAAATTATTCCACATGGTTTTGCACTTGTTGACCCTTTTTCCTTTGCTTGTTCACTATCATATTGACACCTTCCATTGCATTTGCTTGTTTAGGACCTTGAACCTGTTGAAGTTGAGCTTTGGCCAATTGATTCATTGTAGTGGTCAACTCGGCAATTGCTTGCCCATATTCATGCAATTCTTTGTGTAGGTGAATCACAGTTGGATCACCTTGAGGAACATTTGCTCTACTTTGCCATGCCGATGAAGTATCCACCATTTCATCTAAGATTTCACAAGCTTCGATATATGGTGTTGTCATGAAATTTCCACCGGCAAGTTGGTTGACCATGCATTGATTGGTAGTATTGATCCTCCTGTAGAAGGTTTGTTGAATCATAGCCTCGGTCATGTTATTATTCGGGGTACTCTTTCACCATAGTGCGGTACCTCTCCCATATCTCGTGCAAAGGCTCATTGGATTCTTGTTTGAATGCTAGAATCTCGTCTCTAAGAGTAGCCATATGCCCAGGAGAAAAGAACTTGGCAATGAATTTTGCCACCAATTCATCCCATGTATGGATAAAATGGTTTGGCAATCTTTCTAACCAGTCCAAGGCTTTCCCCCGTAGACAAAAGGGAAATAGTCTCAACCTTAAAGCATCCTCGGAAACGTTGGTCTGTTTACTCCCCCAGCAGGTGTCCACAAATCCTTTCAAGTGCTTGTACGCATTTTAATTCGGAGCCCCGGTGAAGAATCCTTGTTGCTCAAGAAATGTAAGAATAACATTTGTGATTTGAAAGTTGCGCGCCCTAATGTGGGGAAGGACTATGGCACAAAAACGGTGCCAAAATTGATATCGCCCAAACTCACACCACTAATTTAGGTTGCGAGGCGGTCGATGCAATAATAAAAACCCAACGCGAGTCGAGGTCGATTCTACAGGGATCTTGATGTGGGATTAGGTATATACCTAGTGTGAATGTATGACGTGCCTAAGATTGCACTTCCACATTTTCAATTGTTGTTTCTACTTCTACTTTTACGCTAATGCTTATAATTGTAAAGCTAAGAGATAATGTTTTTGGTTATGGTTGCTTTTTAAGTTATAAAAGATCTAGCGTTGCGACTTCTGCCTAGTTGGTTACCTAACGGATTTAGAGCTTTAGGGCATGTTTGGTTGATCGGGATACAATATAGCAATCACACGCAAATAGTCACTCCATTCTCGGTAGTTTGAGTAATTTTGCCCAATTTGGCTTTCTCAAGTCCATATGGGTATCTCACGAAACAAGTGATAAATTCTCAAGTCAGGTCTTACTATCTCTATATTCGACCCTTTAATTGGGGCTATCAATTTCTTGAGTTCACCCAATTTCTTGTTAGCCAAATTTTCCTAGACTTAGTCTCACTTTCTCAAGTATAGACTAAGTCAATTAGGCATGAATCAATGTTTGCAACCATCAATTCTCAAATTCAAGCAATAACTAGGCTAAATATCATATACCCAATCATAAATAAGCCCTAAATCAATCACCTATTAAGTACCCATACTAGGGTTGGGTCACAACCCTAGCTAAGGGTTTAGCTACTCATGGAAAATGAAGAAATTAAAGAAGAAACTAAGATAAAATGCATAATAATTGATTAAGGAAAGAAAATCTAATGTTTAAATGCTAAACTAGTACAAAGTTACCCAATACAGTAAATAAAAATGGCTCTAAGTGTTCAGGTGCAAAAAATCTTCTTCTAAAAATGACAAAAAGATCTATTTATACCCAGCTGAAAATATCTGACAAAATTGCCCCTGTGAAGGTTGTGCGGCAACACAATTCTGTGTGCAGCCCGCACTTTTAAACTGACTAGTCAGGTTGGATTTCTGTGATCGCATAAAAGTGAGATGCGGCAGCACTTTCTCTAATTATGCGGACCGCATATTTCTAAGTGCGGTCGCACTCTTGCTCTTGAACTAGATCTCGGCTTCATTCTGCGGACCGCACATTTATGAGTGCGGCCGTATTTTAGCATCCTGCGGCCGCACAATAATAGTGCGGTCCACACATCTTCAAGCTCCCAAACTACAAGTTTCTTAATCTAGTCTTCTGCGGCCGCACAATAATTGTGCGGTCCGTACTTTGTGAAGAAATTCTATTAGTTCATCTTTAGAGTTTGCGGCCGTACACAGTATTATGCGGTCCGCACTGTAGCCCTTTTTGCCGTGTTTGGGTTCTTGTCCAATTTTACTCCTTTTTGAGTTAATTTTAATTCTTTGGCTCGTATCCCAATATTCCTGCAAGAAAGCACATTTTATTAGTTTGCGGGAATACATTTAGGCATTTTTTAGCTAAAACGTAAGTAAAAGAGAGCAAATAAGTGGTCAAAATCTCTACTTATCAAGCGCCACCTGGCTGGCCTCCACCTCTAGGACAACCCCTACCCACATTCCCTCCACCTCTGGGTGGACGGACGGTTGACGGAGCAACTGGTGCAGTAATCGTAGGCTGCTGACCCTGCTGCACTGGTCTACCCCAAAGTCTAGGGCAGAATCTTTGCACGTGACTGAAATCTCCGCAATCGAAACAACCTCTTAATGCGATGGGTTGCTCACTTGAAGTCTGCCCCTGGTGACCTGAATACCCACTGGAAGAACCCTGAATAGCCGGTGGGTGGTAGGAACTCTCTGGCATAGCACTGAAATAAAGTCGCACTGGAGCACCCCGAGGAGGCGGTGGTGCTAGATATGGGGGCCTGCTGGACTACCCTCTCACGAACTGACCTCTACCCCCAGACGGAGCACCTCTGAACTCTCTAGAATATCTAAACCGCTTATCTCTCATAACCTGCTCTCGGCTACGCTGACGCACACCCTCAATCCTCCGGGCTATCTCCATAATCAACTCATAAGAAGTCCACATCTCAACCTCTCGGGCCATAGTGGCCTGAATGCCAGTATGCAAACCCATAAAAAACCTCTGTACTCTCTCTACATCAGTAGGGAGTATCATAAGTGCATGACGAGATAACTCAGAGAACCTCGCCTCATAATCGGTCACTAATATCTGACCCTACTGGAGCTGCTCAAACTGAAACCGCAACTCTTCCCTCTGGGAGGGTGGAATATACCTATCCAGGAAAATATGGGTGAACCTGTCCCAAGTCATGGGAGGAGAATATGCTGGTCTGCCAAGAAGATAGGACTTCCACCACCTACGGGCCCTGCCCTCCAGCTGAAAAGTAGCAAAGTCTACCACATGAGACTCCAATATCCTCATGTTGTGCAGTCTGTCCTTGTACCGATCAATGAAGTCATGGGGATACGCATGTCGCTCACCCCCAAAGATAGGAGGATGTAGCCTAGTCCATCTGTCCAATAGCTTCTACGGCTCGGCGGCTGCAGCTGGTCTGAGCTCAGGTGGAGCTGCTGCCACTGGTTGGGCTCCACCCATGGGTAGTGCACCCTGGGTCTGATTTACAGCAGTTGCCTGCCCATGAGATTGTACGGTAGGGGTCTGTGCTCCCCTGCCCGCCTGTGACATGGCTGGGTCTGCCGGAAATAAACTGGCCTGACTTATAGTGTCCATGAACCGCAACATACAACCCATGACCTCCTGAAATACTGGTGCGGAGGTGAAATCCACCGGAGCTGGCTTTGCTGCGGGCACCTCGCCTTGCTCCTCGATAATAGGATCCTCTACTGGATCCACTAGTGGTATAACTTTGGGACGTCCTCGTCCCCTACCACGGGATGGAGCCCTCTCTCAGCCTCTAGCAACTGGGGGAGCAGCTCTTCCCTGGTCTAGAACCTCATTAGACCGCGTTCTCACCATCTGTGAGAGAATAAGAGAAAGATACTTAGTACTACATCAACTGCACGATAGAAGATGAAGAAAGGTAGTTTCCTAATACCCTATAGCCTCTCGAAGATAAGTACAGACGTCTCCGTACCGATCCGCAAGACTCTATTAGGCCTGCTCATAACTTGTGAGACCTACGTGAACCTAGTGCTCTGATAACATATTGTCACGACCCAATTTCACCTATAGGTTGTGATGGTGCCCAACATCACAGCTAGGCAAGCCAACTAGTGAATTAAACAAATATTTATTCTCCTAACAATTTTTCGATTAATTAAACTATTCTTACTTGCTATATTTAAGAAAATATAAACGGTTATGATTAAAATAAAAATCAACAAAAATAATTAAATCCACAATTCTACTAGTGTGTGTGCCAAGACCTGGTGTCACAAGTGTATGAGCATCTAATATATTATACAAAAGAAATCCAAAATACTGTTTGAACACAAAATAGACGGAAAACAAATACAAAGGGAGATAGTGGGTGCTGCGGAACGGCTCAGGAGAAGCAGCTCACCACTAGGCCTTGGGATAGCGTGGGTGCGCACCGGTAGGTCCTCCTAAGTCTCCTGTCTTAGATCCTGCACAAAAAGTGCAGCAAGTGTAGCATGAGTATGTAAACAACATATACCCAATAAGTATTAAGCCTAATCTCGAAGAAATAGTGACGATAGGTCGACTTTGACACTCATTAAGGGTCAATAATATTAAAATAGAAATTAAATAGACATGATTTATGTGAACAACAGTAATTTTCTTAACAAGACGAAATAATTAATTCTTTCAATTTCAATCATTTCCAATTTATCAATTAGCTTCACCAACTGTAATAGAATGTCTGAGTATCGTATAATTATTATTATTAGGCACGATTTCTGCCGAGTTCGTTCGGCCCGATCCATAGATGCATATATACTGTCGAGGCGTTCGGCCCGCTCCACAAGAAAGAAGGATATTTTCTTATCAACCTCCAAATGAGAAGATTTTATAAGTTTAACACATAAGGATGTACAGTCCATTAACAGTCAAATAATTTGCACAAAAATTCAAGTATGTGAAATTTCGGTCTTTTACTGTTTCCTCTAACAATTTACAATATAATTCCAGTATTTTTGATATATAAAGGATGCAATTATCACAAGTAATTCATGATTTGAGTCTTAAACTATCCGGACATAGCATAATTAGTAGCTACGCACGGACTCTCGTCACACTTAGCAACAATTGTTAATTAAAATCACCTATGGGGTAAATTCCCTCTTACAAGGTTAGACAAGAGACTTACCTTGTCTCAAAGTCCATTTTCCGATTACAATGCCGCGTTAAAGTCTCAATTTGATGCCGAAAATTCTGAAATTATCCAAATATTATACAAAATAATTAATACATGCTCAATAATTTAAAATTAGACTATTAAATTAATTACCCAACTCAAAATGGTAAAATTTTTAAAATTCACCCCGGGCTCACGTGCCCGGATTCCGAAAATTTTCGGAGAAAAACGTTACCCATAATCTCAAGAACTCAAATATATAATTTTCATCCAATTCCATAACCATTTTCGTGGTTAAAATCTCATTGTTTTCTCAAAACCTAGGTTTTTCATCTAAACCCTTGATTTCCACGATTTACAGGTTGTAATCTTTCCATAATCTATGTATTTAACTCAAAGTGTGTAGAATTAACTTACCTTCAAGTTGCTAGTTGAAATCTCCTCTCAAAAAGCTCCAAAATCGCCCAAGAATGAAGAAAGATGGGCTTAAATGGTTATTTTCCCGTTCCTTTAAATGTTCTGCCAAACAGCCCTTTCGCTTCTGTGGCTCCGCATCTGCGGAAAAGACCTCGCAGATGCGCCTTCCCCCTTAGCCGGCCTCGTTCGCTTCTGCAGACAGTAACTCGCACCTACGAGACCGCTTCTGCGGTAATGCTCCACACTTGCGCCCCTCGTCCGCTTCTGCGCTGCTTTCTTTGCACCTGCGCCTTCGCAGGTGCGGTTCTTTTCCCGCTTCTGCAGTACCTGGAAGCTCCCTTCTTAGCCGCTTCTGCGGCTCGTGGTTGGCTTCTGCGAGCTCGCACCTGCGGCTACCCATGCGCAGGTGCGGTTACACCAGAAGCTGGAAGCTTCAGCATTTCTTTCCAAGTCCAAACTTGGTCCGAGCTTCGTCCGGTTAACACCCGAGGCCCCCGAGGCCCCGCCCGAACATACCAACAAGTTTGAAATCATAAAACGGACTCGCTCGAATCCTAGGAACATTTAAAACAATATCAAAACTAAGAATCATACCTCAAACCAAATTGATTCAACTTAGAATTTTTAAATTTTTCAAACTCACTCTGAACGCGCCGAAACATACTTAACTTACTCAGAATGACACCAAATTTTGCGTGCAAGTCTTAAATCACCATACGGAGCTATTTCCACGTCCGGAATTTCAAACGGACCTCAATTACTCCAAAACCTACTCCAAACCAAATTTAAAGAACCTTAAAACCTTTAAATAGCTAGTTTTCACTATTAAGCGCTGAAACGTCCCCGGGTTGTCCAAAACCCAATTCGGACATACGCCCAAGTCCAAAATCATCATACGAACCTATTGGAACCGTCAAATCCTGATTCCGGGGTCGTTTTCTAAAAATATTGACCGAAGTCAAACTTGGCCTTTTAAAGTTAAACTAAGGAACTAAGTGTTCCGATTTCAACCCGAACACTTCCAAATCCCGAACCAACCATCCCCGTAAGTCATAAATTAGTAAAAGTACATACGGGGAGTCTTATTTAGGGGAACAGGGTTCTAAAAGTCAAAATGACCGATTGAGTCGTTACAACACCCAAAAAAAAAGAAAAAATTTCAGCCATAACAACATATATATATATATATATATATATATATATATATATATATATATATATATATATATATATATATATATATATATAAAGAATCCCTTGATTTTTTTACGTGTTTTATTACAACAACCAAAAAAGCGTAAAAAAGTTTAAACACCATACATGTGGGTTAATTTTTAAAAAAAATACAAAAATAGCAGAAAGATTAATTGATTAATTACGTGATTTGGTGGGTGGAGCCTAGGTTTTCTGTGAAGTCGGCAGAACACGCATAGGGTGGTAAACGGGTGGGTCGGGGGTCGGACATGGGACGGATCGAAAATGAGTAATGAAAAAATAGATAAATTATCCGACTCGGCCTATATTTAATACGGATAATGACTTCTTGAATATGATCAATTTTGGGAGAATTCTTAGTCTCTCAAACTTGAGGAACCCCAAATATAAAAGTTAAACCCATTAGTTATCCATTGGTTATCAATTTTCTAAATGAATAACATGGTTCTTATCCATATTTGACCCGTTTTTAAAAAGTTCATTATCAAACCTATTTTTTAGTGAATAATATGGGTGGTTAACTTTTTCCTTTTAACCATTTTGCCGCTACTAGCTAGGCATCATGTTGGGTGTATTTTAACATTTCTTCATCTGTGGGAATGAATTTTCCATCTAATTAATTGATTGAAAGTGTGGTTTAAAGAAAGTGAGAAAGAGAATAGGTATCAGATAAGCACAATGGAAATTAAGAGATTCTTCTAAAATGAGTTGAGGGAATGACTGCTCTCTCTCTTTCTCTTCTTATATATAATATATATAGGCTGCTTAATTTGTTCGGAAACGGTTTCTTTTTTTTTCCGCTCCTCGATTTGCTTGTGAATTCAGCAGTGTAGATGTAGATACCTTTCTTTGTTTTCTTTTTTCTTGGTTCACTGGTATGTATATTCAACCAGAATTTGTTAATTTTATACCATATGCAACCAATTAGAAGACAGTAAATGATCTAGCCGTTATAATATCAGGTACAACTTATATTATAGGCTGCTTTTGTTAGTTAGAAAACGGTTTCTTTTTTTCTTCTCCCCCGCTCCCCTTCCTCCATTTGATTTGCTTATTAATATTAATTCAGTAGCTAGTATAGATTCTTTTATGTTTTATACTTCAATACCAGACAAGAAGGGATGATTTGTATGGTGTCTAATTTTTCGCGTGCACTGATTATAAAAGGACTTGATTTTTTTATGTATTTCTTATACTATTGTTTCGAAATAATAAATGCAGAAAGTAAAGAACACAAGTATTTTTACATGGAAAACACCCGGCTCAAAAGATAAAAAAATCACGACCTACTACCCAGTAGGATTTTTTCCAGCACTTCACTAAATTACTAAGCCAAAACAGCGTTTACAAAACTCTTGTAAACCTAAGGATTACCTCTAACCCTTTGTGGCAACCAACCTCAAACTGTTGCGACAATTTCAAGTTAACTCTAACTTGAACACTACACTCAGAGTACCTAGTACAAATGCTTCTAAAGAAAGCTGAAAGGTACAACTCAAAAGCCTTACTACAATTGAATTAGAATAAAAGACAACACTAAGAACTGGTTCTTCTATCTAGTTCGTTTAGCTTCAGGTTCTCACACATGAATTGCTTGCAAAATGCCTTGCTATTTTGCTTTCAAATCACGTTTAACTTCATCGTTTGTGCGTACCTGTAAAATGAGAACATCCTGAAATATATAGAGTTAGTAGAATAGGAAATAACTAGAGTTCTAATGCTATACTCTTCATTGGTGGAAGAGTTCTAGTTATCTTCAACTTCTAACTCCTCCCTTATCTAAGATAGAGTTCTCTTCGAGTAAGGAGTCCTGCTCCTTAT
Source organism: Nicotiana tabacum (assembly GCF_000715075.1). NCBI lineage: Eukaryota > Viridiplantae > Streptophyta > Magnoliopsida > Solanales > Solanaceae > Nicotiana > Nicotiana tabacum. Next base: position 13,621,436 of record NC_134093.1, on the reverse strand, counting down.
CATTTATGCAACATTTTCGTTCAGGAGATATCAGATATAACCACTTAAGCTTATCTCCTTCATGTGCATGCCTTGTGCTTGAATATGCCCGTGTCTGTGTACACTATGTATGGACTTGGTTTATGCGTGAGTTCCTTTATCAATCATCAAAACAAACATACTTAGGCCAACATTCTTTTTTTTTCTTTTTGGTATATTCAACCAAGTCGTTAATTTTATCTGATATTCTTTGCATTTCGCATGCAACCAATTAGAAGTAGGGTGTACAAACCGAACCGAAAAACTAAACTGAAAAATCAAACCAAACAGATTAAAAATTCGACTATGTTTGGTTTGATTTGATTTGGTATTGAGTAAAAAAACTCAAACCAAACCGATAGATGAATATATAATTTTTTATATTGTCACGATCCCAAATTCCCTCCGTAGGATGTCGTGATAGCACCTAATCTCTAAGACTAGGTAAGCCTAATAATTTGCGAAATAACTGAATATAAATCTGAAATTTTAATTCCTTAACAGCTGAAATAAATAAGTACTGCAAATTACACAAATTACAACTCCCAAAACCCGGTAGGAATAAGTCACAAGCTTCTAAGAATTTATCCTCAATGTCTCTATATATCAAAGACTAAAGAAAAATAAGGAAGCAACATAATAATAATAGAAGGGGACTCCGGAGTCTGAGGACGTTGGCAGATATACCTCGAAGTCTCCGTACACAGGTAGCTCACTGATATTTGGGCTGGTAGGGAGTGCCTGGATCTGCACAAAAAGATGTGCAGAAGCGTAGTATGAGTACACCACAATCTATCCACAATCACCCAAACTGCATCGAACTTCCTCTGAGTCCGTGGGAGCCCAACAACGAAATCCATAGTGATCCGCTCTCATTTCCATTCTGGAATCTCTAACTACTAAAGCAATCCCCCCAGTCGCTGATGCTCATACTTCATATGCTGGCAATTTAGGCACCGAGCTACATATCTCACTATGTATTTCTTCATCCGCCTCCACCAATAATATTGTCTTAAGTCCTGATACATCTTTGCAGCACCCGGATAAATGGAGTACCGTGAACTGTGAGCCTCTTAGAGAATCAACTCACGCAAACCATCTACATTGGGTAGGCATGGCCTGCCTTGCATACGTAATACACTGTCATCTCCAATAGTGACTTCCTTAACATCACTATGCTGAATTGTGTCCTTAAGGACTAGCAGAGGGGGTCATCATATTGATGCTCTCGGATGCGATCATAAAGAGAAGACTGGGAAACCACACAAGCCAAAACTCGACTCGGCTCGAAAATATCCAATCTGACAAACTGGTTGGCCAAGGCCTGAACATCCAAGGCTAAAGGCCTCTCTGCTACCGGTAGATATGCTAAGCTACCCAAACTCTCCGCCTTACGACTCAAGGCATCGGCCACTACATTGGCCTTTCCCGGATGATAGAGAATGGTGACATCATAATCCCTAAGCAACTCCAACCACCTTCGTAGCTGCAATTTAATATCCTTTTGTTTAAACAGATGTTGTAAACTCCGGTGTTCGGTATAAACCTCACATTGGACACCGTACAAATAATGCCGCCAAATCTTTAAGGCGTGACCAATAGCTGCTAACTCAAGATCATGGACGGGATAATTCTTCTCATGTACCTTTAACAGTCTGGATGCATAGGCAATCACCCTACCGTCTTGCATCAACACTGCACCGAGACCAATACACGATGCATCACAATACACAGTATAAGATCCTGAACCTGTAGGCAACACCAATATTGGGGTTGTTGTCAAAATTGTCTTAAGCTTTTGAAAGCTCTCCTCACATTCTTCGGTCCACCTGAACAGAGCACCCTTCTGGGTCAATTTGGTCATAGGTGCAGCAATAGAAGAGAAACCCTCAACAAATCGGCGATAATACCCTGCCAAACCAAGGAAACTCCGGATCTTCGTAGCTGAGGATAGTCTAGACCAACTCTGCACTGCTTCAATCTTCTTCGGATCTACCTTGATCCCTTCGCACGAAACTATATGACCCAAGAATCCCACTGAATCAAGCCAGAATTCACACTTTGAAAATTTTGCATATAACTTCTTTTCTCTCAAGGTATGAAGCAGAGTCCTCATGTGTTACTCATGATACTCCCGACTCCGGGAATACACCAGAATGTCGTCAATAAACACAATGATGAAAGAATCGAGATAGGGCTGAAATACACTGTTCATCAAATGCATAAATGATATTGGAGTGTTGGTCAGCCCAAATGACATAATAAGAAACTCATAATGACCATACCGAGTCCTGAAAGCAGTCTTCAGGATATCTGGCTCCCGAATGTTCAATTGATGATAGTCTGAACGCAAGTCAATCTTAGAGAACACCCTGGCACCCTGAAGCTGATCAAATAGGTCATCAATACGTGGCAATGGATACATGTTCTTCACTGTGACCTTGTTCAATTGGCGGTAATCATACACATCCGCATAGAACCATTCTTCTTCTTCACAAATAAGACAGGAGCACCCCAAGGCGATACACTGGGCCGAATGAAGCCTTTATCAAGCAGCTCATGTGTCTACTCTTTTAATTCCTTCAATTCTACTGGGGCCATACGATATGGTGGAATAGAAATAGGCTGTGTGCCCGGTAACAAATCAATGCCAAAGTTAATATCCCTGTCGGGTGGCATACCCAGAAGATCCGCTGGAAATACATCAGGAAAATCCTTTACTACAGGAACTGACTCCACGGTAGGAGTATCAACACTAACATCTCTCACATAGGCCAACTACGCATCACACCTCTTCTCAACCATTCGTTGAGACTTAAGAAATGAAACAACCCTGCTAGGAATATAATCCAAGGTACCTCTCCACTCTAGCCGAGGTAGACCTGGCATAGCCAACGTCACCATCTTGGAGTGACAATCAAGGATAGCGTGATAGGGAGACAACCAGTGCATGCCCAAAATAATATCTAAATCTACCATACTAAGCAATAATAAATTAGCTCTGGTCTCAAAACCACTGATAACAATCAAACACGACCGATACACGCGGTTAACAATAATAGATTCACCCACGGGTGTAGATAATAAACAGAAGAACTCAAAGAACCATCGGGTACGCCCAAATGCGGGGAAAAATAAGATGACACATAAGAATAAGTGGATCCTGGATAAAATAAGACGGATGCATCTCTATGATAGACAGGAACAATACCTGTGATAACAGAATCGAATGCAACTTCCTCCATCCTAGTAGGAAGGGCATAATATCTGGCCTGGCATCCCCCTCTAGGGCGACCTCTACATGTCCGACCTCCACCCCTAGCTGGCTATGCAGGTGGGGTGGCAACTGGTGCAGTAATCATGGCCTGAGAAGCCTGAGGGCCTTGTGGAATAGGTGGGGCCTGAGAAATCTATAGAGGTGCACCCCTCCTAAATCTTGGGCAATCCCTCATTATATGACGAGTGTCACCACACTCAAAACAAACCCTCAGAGGACATGGCTGTTGGGACTGGCTCGGGCCTGATCGATTGGACTGACCGCTGAAAGCACCTCATACAGGAGGTACAGTAGACACTGGCAGTGCATAATATAGAACATGAGGTCTGGGAGTAGCCGAAATACCGCTGGAAGCTGGAAGTGCTGAATGACTAGGACGACTCACATAGCCTCTACCATGACGGGCTGCAGTTGGGGCACGAGAACTGTTATATGTGCCAGAATCTCGGGGCCTCTTAGCTTCCATCTTTTCTCTCTCCCAAATCTGCATACCCTCCAATATCATAGAAATTTACACCACCTGTTAGTATGAGATGTCCATCTCCAGCTCTCGGGCCATAATGAATCTGATACTAGGGTGGAGCCCCTCAATAAATTGGCGAACCCGCTCTCGAATAGTAGCAACTAAGGCTGGTACATGCCTAGCCAAATCACTGAATCGGACCGCATACTCTGACATGGTCATAGAACCCTGGCGCAGCTGTTAAAACTCTGCACGCCATGCATCTCTAAGACTCTGAGGTACATACTCCCTCAAGAACATATCTGAAAATTGAGTCCAAGTGAGTGAAATTGCCTCAGCCGGACTATCCAACTCATATTCCAACCACCACCGGTAGGCCGCTCCTCTAAGCTAGAATGTCGTGAAAGAAATGCCACTGGAATCCACAATACCCATAGTACGGAGGATAAATTGATATTCCTCAAAAAAAACCTAAGCATCCTCTGAAGCCAAACCGCTGAAAGTGGGAGGGTGGTACTTCTTGTACCTCTCGAGCCTGAACTGCTCCCCTTCTAAAGTTGCTGCCCTAACCTCGGGCCAAACAAAAACAACTAACTGCACTGGTATCACCTCTAGGGCATGGTCAACCTGGGCCCGTGGCGTTAGGGTAGGGGCGGCGGGAGTCTGTGCTCCTCCCCCGGCCTGAGATATGGCAAGAGAAAGTGGAATTAACCCTGCCTGAGCTAGAGTGCCGAACATGCTCAAAAACTGGGCAAGAGTCTCCAGAAGTGAAGGGGTAGTAACAGGCATCTCAGGTGCCTGCTCTCCAACTAAAACTACTTGTGGCTCCTCTGCAACAGCTCATGCAGGTGCTCTGGCTGCACCATGCGGTCTTCCTCGAGCTCTGCCCCGGCCCCTAACTTTTACGGCTCCAACAGGGGGCACGGGTGTCTGATCATCAAATCCAGTTGAGCGTGTCCTCACCATATGTGAGAGAATAGAAATACAATGGTTTAGAATTTCGAAATCAACAAATGTGCACGATAAGGAATCAAAGAAGTGAACATTTTCCTAACAGTTCCATAGCCTCCCGAAGATAAGTACAGACATCTCCGTACCGATCCGCGAGACTTTACTAAACCTGCTTGTGACTCATATCACCAATGAACCTAGAGCTCTAATACCAACTTGTCACGATCCTAAATTCCCTCTGTAGGATGTCGTGATGGCACTTAGTCGCTAAGACTAGGTAAGCCTAATAATTTGCGGAATAACTGAATATAAATCTGAAATTTTAATTCCTTAACAGTTAAAATAAAAAAGTGTTACAAATTACACAAATTACAACTCCCAAAACCCGGTAGGAATAAGTCACAAGCTTCTAAGAATTTATCCTCAATGTCTCTATATATTAGAGTTTAAAGAAAATAAGAAAGCAACATAATAAGGATAGAAGGGGACTTCGGAGTCTGAGGACGCTGGCAGATATACCTCAAAATCTCTGTACATAGGTAGCTCACTGATATCTGGGCTGGTAGGGAGTACTTGGATCTGCACAAAAAGATGTGCAGAAGCGTAGTATGAGTACACCACAACGTTACCCAGTAAGTGTCAAGCCTAACCTCAGTAGAGTAGTGACGAGGTCAGGTCAGGCCCTACTGGAAATAATAAAGGACATGGTGAAATGTTTAACAATAAAATGACGATGGAAATGAATCAAGTAAGTAATATGTCACCATTTAATTACACAGAGTAAGGGCAAATAATACCTCACGGAAAGAAAACAGAAATTTACAACTTTAAGAAAATCACAACAATAATCAAAGCCAAATTCAGCCATAAAGAAATATTAACAAGGGCACTCCTGAGGTACTACCTTGTAGTCCCAAATCATAAATAAATTCACAATATCTCATTTCATTATATCACCGCGGGAGTCTTCATATTTAATTTTAAAGAAATTATTTTTTTCGAAATAGCATCCAGCATTTTAGCCAGCATTATCACACCGCATGACTTTTAGTAGTTCCTCTACTAGCCACGGGTATCAAGCCACCCTTATCTCACCGCATGCGTTTTCACACCCAGACCTTATACCACCACATGCGTATCAATATCACAATATATCACAATTTACACCTCAAGTGCCCAAATATTTCAACTTGCCAAAATAAATTAACAACAATAATATTTTCCACAATAAGGAGCCCACGGCTCAATCACAATGAGTACAAAATCCCACAAAATATTCAGGAATGTATAACTCAGCAAAAATAATATTTCAGAAATTTAACACCTTGCCTTAAAATCAAATTTTTAAATGTAAAATACTTCATTTTAATAATATTTAAATTAAGAAATTCAACTTTCAAATAATGTACAGAACAAAAGAAACAGAGTTTCAACTAAACCGGAAAAACACTTAGCAGGAACAGGTCAAGCAAATTTAAAATACAAAAATATATTAATGATGATGAATAAAACAGAATAAAATAATTTAATTAATATGCAACAATGATCTACACAATTTAAGGATATAATCTTCCATATTTAGCCCGTGTACACACTCGTCACCTCGTGTACGCGACTTTCAACACATCAAAATTTTCATATCAATACCAATCTTAAGGGAAATTTCACCCCCACAAAGTTAGACAAGTCACTTACCTCGAACCACGCTCAATCAATCAATAAGAATGTCTTTTCCTCGATTTTCCGACTCCGATCGGATCGAATCTAGTCATAATTAATTTGATTCAATCAATACAAATTATAGTAATAAATTCCATATGAAAATATAAATTTTCTAACAAAATCCGAAATTTAACCCAAAATTCGCTTGTGAGGCCCTGTCACGACCCGGAATTCCCACCGTCGGTACCGTGATAGCGCCTAACATTCCACTTGCTAGGAAAGCTGACGCTAGAGAATTATTAAGCCAATCCTTATTCAATTCAGTAAATAACAACAGATAAGCTAAAATAAAATACAGCGAGTGCGGAATAATATAAAAACTTCATTAATTACTATCACCCGGATCTGGAGTCACAACTCACGAGCTACTATGATTTACTACAAACAAAGTCTGAAAAACAAAATATACACTATTTTGAAGTAAGGACACAGTAAATGATCAAACTAGGAAGAGACTCAAGGGTCTGCGGATGCCAGAAGATCTACCTTGTGTCTCCTGACAGCAAATCCAAGCTGCTAAGCCTCACGATCATCTAGGACCGGTACCAAAATCTGTACAAGAAGTACAAAGTGTAGTATCAGTACAACCGACCCCATGTACTAATAAGTGTCGAGCCTAACCTCGTCGAAGTAGTGACGAGGCTATGACAAAACACCCACATAATACACCTGTGCAGATAACAGTATATGTACAAGAAAAACAACAATAATAGCTAAACATGTACTATTGGGAGGGGGACATGCTAAAGGGCACAGGATATAGGAGATACAACGGAAATGATAACCATAACAATCAACATGTTTTTAACCAGTGAAAACAACTAAACACAATGAAGAAAATTGCACGGCATCACCCTTCGTGCTTTTACTCTCAACCTCACAATGAAAATCAATAGATACGACATTGCATCACCCTTCGTGCATTAACACTCACAATATGGCACGGCATCACCCTTCGTGCATTAACACTCACAATATGGCACGGCATTACCCTTCGTGCATTAACACTCACAATATGGCACGGCATCACCCTTCGTGCATTAACACTCTCCCTTACCACATATCAATGAACAAGTAATAGCAGGGAGATAGAATCAACAAGAACAAGCCTTACTTCAACAATGGTTCCACAATACAAATCTCAACTTTGGAATCAATACTCAATTATCACAAAACCCGTAAACATGATAAGTACGATCAATTTAGTAAGTAACTAGTCTAAGCATGAACAACAAGATCAAAGTAAGCAATAAACTACAAGGAACAAGTCCCCCACCCGCATGCTTCAACTCGACAACAACGCATAAGTACTCGTCACCTCACATATACGTTATACCCAACATCTAAACATGTAGAAAATAGACAAATAATTCCTAATCCCTCAAGTCAGGGTTAACCACGATACTTACCTCGCTCCAAAGGTCCACTCAAAGCTCAATCACAGCTCTGCCTTTCAAACGAGCCTCTGAACCAATAGAATCTAGCAAATTACCAACCAAACGATTCAAATTAAGCCTTAGGAACTACCCACGATTGCAAAGGATTCAATTTAGGTCATTATTGAAAGAAGTCAACAAAAGTCAACTCCCGGGCCCACTCGGTCCAATCCCGAAGTTCGGACCAAAACCCGATTACCCATTCACCCTCGAGCCATGTTATGTAATTTGTTTTGGAATCCAACCTCAATTTGAGGTCTAAATCCCCAATTTACCAAATCTCTAATTTCTACCCAAAATCCCCAATTCCACCATGAAAACTCTTAATTTTAGGTTGAAAACTTGTGAAATGTAGTGAAAGATTAAAATGAAATAGGTTAGAATCACTTACCAACAATTTGGGGAAGAAAGAGTCTTGGAAAAATCGCCTTTAAGGTTTTAGGTTTTGAAAATTTGAGAAATGAACCAAAAATCCCGTCCAAAGTCATTTTGATCAGTTGCAGGTGTCGCATTTGCGACCTGGGGTTCGCAAATGCGAGCCCCACAAATGCGAAGAACCTATCGTAAATGCGAAGGTTTACACATTCCTGCTATCATCGCAAATGCGATCCTGACCACTTCTGTAATTGCGACCAAACGATCGCATTTGCGATCCCTGCCTTCCCCAGTCCCACTTCGCAATTGCGAAGGATTGTTCGCAAATGCGAAAGTCATGAGGCCCAGCTATTCTTAGAAAATGCAAGAAATAGCTTGCAAATGCGGAACCTGTAGAGGTCGCAAATGCGATGCCTGATCTCGTATTTGCGAGATCAGAGGCCTACACCAGAAACTAAAACACCAGCAATGCTCTAAGTCCAATTTTTCACTCCGTAGCCTAGCTGAAACTCACCCGAGCCCTCGGGGCTCCAAACCAGACATGCACATAAGTCTGAAAACATCATACGAACTTGCTCGCGCTATCAAATCGCTAAAATAACACCTAAAACTACGAATTGAACACCAAATCAAATTAATTTTTCAAGAAAACTTTGAAAGTTCTATTTTCACAACAGGACGTCCGAATCACATCAAATAAACTCAGTTTCTCACCAAATTTGACAGACATGTCATAAATATAGTATTGGACCTATACCAGGTTCCGGAACCAAAATACGGACCCGTTATCCAAAAAGTCAAACTTTGGTCAAACATTTCAAATTCATTAAGCCTTTAACTTTCAAATTTCGACAAAGTCCGATATCTCAGGCTAGGGACTTCCGAATTCGATTTCGGGCATACGCCCAAGTCCCAAATCACAATACGGAGCCACCAGGACCGTCAAAACATGAATCTGGGTTAGTTTGCTAAAAATATTGACCGAAGTCAATGCCCGGATTGCGCATCCAAATAGAGGAGGGTAAAAATGAGATTTTTAAGGCTTCAAAGTGCAGAATCAAGTTCTAAAACATATGATGACCTATCGGGTAATCATATTTTTCACCTCTAAAACAATCGTTCGTCCTCGAACGGATATAGAAAAGTACCTGGGCTGGTGAAAAGGTGGGGATATCTACCCCGCATGTGCGATTCGGACTCCCAAGTAGCTGCCTCGATGGGATGACCTCTCCATTGCACTCGAACTGAAGGATAACGCTTCGATCTCAACTGACGAACCTGTCGGGCTAGAATAGCCACCGGCTCCTCCTCGTAAGTCAAATCCTTGTCCAACTGCACGGAGCTGAAATCTAACACGTGGGACGGATCACCGTGATACTTCCGAAGCATGGACACATGTAACACCGGATGAACTGTTGATAAGCCTGGTGGCAACGCAAGCCTGTAAGCCACCTCTTCCATATCTCAAGAATCTCAAAAGGTCTGATATACCTAGGGCTCAACTTGCCCTTCTTTCCAAATGTCATGACACCCTTCATGGGTGATACCCGGAGCAGCACTCTCTCCCCGACCATGAATGCAACATCACGAACTCTATGGTCGACATAACTCTTCTGCCTAAACTGAGCTATGCGAAGTCGATCCTGAATAATCTTCACCTTATCCAAGGCATCCTGTACCAATTTGTACCCAATAACCGAGCCTCCCCCGACTCAAACCATCCAACCGGTGATCGACACCGTCTACTATATAATGCCTCATAGGGATCCATCTGAATGCTCGACCGGTAGCTGTTGTTGTAGGCAAATTCTGCAAGGGGCAAGAACTGATCCCACGATCCTCCGAAGTCTATAACACATGCGCGGAGCATATCCTCCAATATCTGAATTGTGCGCTCGGACTGTCCGTCCATCTGAGGATGAAACGTTGTGCTCAACTCAACCCGCGTGCCCAACTCACGCTATACTGCCCTCCAAAAGTGCGAGGTAAGCTGCGTACCTCGATCAGAAATGATATACATTGGGACACCATGAAGACGGACGATCTCGTGGATGTAAATCTCTGCCAACCGCTCCGAAGAATAGGTAACTGCCACAAGAATGAAATACGCTAACTTAGTCAGCCTATCCACAATGACCCAAATGGCATCGAATTTTCTCTGAGTCCGTGGGAGTCCAACAATGAAATCCATAGTGATACGCTCCCACTTCCACTCGGGAATCTCTATCTGCTGAAGCAAACCACCAGGTCTCTGATGCTCATACTTTACTTGCTGACAATTTAGACACTGAGCTACATAAGCAACTATATCCTTCTTCATCCTCCTCCACCAATAATGCTGCCGCAAGTCCTGATACATCTTGGCGACGCTTGGATGAATAGAATACCGGCAACTGTGGGCCTCCTCAAGAATCAACTCACGAAGTCCATCCACATTAGGCACACAAACACGACCCTGCATCCTCAAAACTCTGTCATCTCCAACAGTAACCTGCTTGGCACCACCGTGCCACACTATGTCCTTAAGGACCAACAAATGAGGGTCGTCATACTGCCGATCTCTGATGCGCTCAAACAAAGAAGACCGAGCGGTTGTACAAGCTAGAACACGGCTGGGCTCTGAAATATCCAACCTCACAAACTGGTTGGCTAAAGTCTGAACATCTGATGCAAGCGGCCTCTCACCGACTGGAATGAACGCAATGCTGCCCATACTCGCTGGCTTTCTACTCAAGGCATCAGCCACTACATTGGCCTTCTCGGGATGGTACAAAATAATGATATCATAGTCTTTCAATAGCTCCAACCACCTACTCTGCCTAAAATTGAGATCCTTCTGCTTGAACAAATACTGAAGGCTCCGATGATCCGTGAAAACCTCACACGACACACCGTAAAGATAGTGCCTCCAAATCTTTAGCGCATGAACAATGGCTGCTAACTCTAAGTCATGGACAGGGTAATTCTTCTCGTGAACCTTCAACTGCCGCGAAGCATATGCAATAACCTATCCACCCTGGATCAATACCGCACCCAGACCAATACGAGATGCATCACAATATACTGTATAAGATCCTGAACCTAAGGGTAACACCAATACTGGCGTTGTAGTCAAAGCAGTCTTGAGCTTCTGAAAGCTCGCCTCACACTCTTCCGACCATCTGAATGGGGCATACTTCTGGGTTAACCTGGTCAACAAGGCTTCTATAGATGATAACCCATCCACAAACCGACGGTAATAACCCGCTAATCCCAAGAAACTACGGATCTATATAGGTGATGTGGGTCTAGCCCAATTCTGAATTGCCTCAATCTTCTTAGGATCTACCTAAATGCCCTCTGATGATACAACACGCCCTAAGAAAGCGACTGAATCCAACCAAAACTCGCACTTTGAAAATTTAGCATACAATTGGGTGGCTCTCAGAGTCTGAAGTACAATCTTGAGATGCTGCTCATGCTCCTCTCGACTGCGGGAGTAGATCAAGATCACAAAAGAATCCAAATAAGGCTTGAACACTCGGTTCATCAAATCCATGAATGCTGCTGGGGCATTTGTCAACCCAAAGGACATCACCAGAAACTCATAATTCATGTACCGAGTCCGAAAAGCTGTCTTAGGGACATCGGATGCCCTAATCCTCAATTGATGGTAGCCAGATCTCAAATCAATCTTCGAAACATCTTGGCACCCTGAAGCTAATCAAATAAATCATCAATCCTCGGCAATGGATACTTGTTCTTGATGGTGACTTTGTTCAACTACAGATAATCTATACACATCCTCATCGATTCATCTTTCTTCTTCACGAACAACACGGGTGCACCTCAGGGTAAGACACTAGGTCTAATGAAGCCCTTATCAAGTAAATCTTGCAAATGTTCCTTCAATTCTTTCAACTCTGGTGGGGCCATACGGTATGGCAAAATGGAAATAGGCTGAGTACCCGGAGCCAAATCAATACAGAAATCAATATCCCTGTCAGGTGGCATCCCCAGCAGGTCTGCAGGAAACACCTCTGGAAACTCACGTACAACTAGTACTAAATCCATGGAAGGAACCTCCGCACTAGAATCGCGGACATAAGCCAAATAAGCTAGACACCTATTCTCGACCATACGTCGAGCCTTCATATAAGAGATAACCCAGCTGGTAGAACGGCCAGGAGTCCCCCTCCACTCTAATCGAGGAAACCCCGGCAAGGCTAAGGTCATTGTCTTGGCATGATAATCCAATATAGCGTGATAAGGTGACAGCCAATCCATACCTAAGATAATATCAAAATCGACCATATCAAGAAGTAGAAGATCTAAACTAGTCTCAAGACTCCCAATGGTGACCACACACGAACGATAAACACGATCTACAACAATAGCATCTCCCACAGGTGTGGACACAAACACAAGAGCACTCAAAGAATCACGAGACACCTCCAAATATGAAGCAAAATAGGATGACACGTAGGAATAAGTAGAACCCGAATCAAATAAAACTGAAGCATCTCTACTGCAAACTGAAATAGTACATATGATAATAGCGCCCGATGACTCAGCCTCAGGCCTGGCTGGAAAAGCATAACACCGAGGCTGGGCCCCATCACCCTGAACTACGTCCCTGGGATGGCCTCTAGCTGGCTGGCCTCAACCTCTAACGGCCTGACCTCCACCTCTAACAGTCTGGACTCTACCTCTGGCTGCCTGACCCCTGCCTCTGGCTGCCTGAGCAGGTGGTGCAGCAACTAGTGCTGACCAGAGGCAAGAATAGCACTTAGAACACCCGTTGGGGGAAAGAATCGTCGATTTCTACATTCCTTCATCTTTACTTTGTAATTTATTTATGCAAAATACTTGGGATATTATTACTATGAGTATGAGTAGCTAAACTTCTAATCTAGGGTTATGATAGAACCTATTGGAGGATGATTTTCCTGTTACGTTAATATAGATTTGTCATAGTTTTTCTCTATTTGTTCAACTACGTTTATATTGTGATTGGTTGAAGAGCTCTCAATCGACTGTGCCTATTTAATGTGTAGTACTCAGAAGAGAGTGCATATTTAGGTAGTTGTTGAACAACATCACTCCTAACATATATGAGGGATCAATACGGAGGGTTTAAATGTGGGATTAGGAATAACGAAACCTTGGACCGAGTGAGCCGTAACTTAGTGCCAGCTAGCATAATTCGGAAGAGTATGTCTAGTAAATTATGGTAGTTACTCAGAAGAGAATTATGACACTCAGAGAGCTCATGATCGGTAGAGAAAACTTAGGCAAATTTATAGGAAACATAGTGGAAAGGATTCCCACAATAGGGGAAATCAGAACCTTAGACCATTCCAATTCTTGTCTACAACCTGTTCATAGTTAGTTATTAATTACTGCATTTTCATTACGTGATATTTAATTAGTAAACATCCAAATTGTTATTTAAATATTTCTGAATATTGATTGCGTGAATTTGTGTGAGTCTAGTAGTTGTGCTTAATAGGTTAATTCCCTGTGGGATTCGACTCAGGACTTGTTAATCGGAATATATTTGCAATGACCGCTTAGTCATTTTTATAAGGCATAGTTGGGCGTGATCAAATTTTGGCGTCGTTGCCGGGGAATTAACGGTGTTATTAATTGCAACTAAAAGAAGTGCTAGAATTCTTAGTGTAGTCAATATTCTTCATTTTAAACTAAATACATTGAAATTCTAACGTTTGTAGTCTTGGGTGTTACAGGTGCATGCCTAGAAACTCCTCAAGAACTGGTGAATTGTTCGAAGCATTATCAGATCCTGAGAAAGTTTTCAAGGCACTGAATCATGAAAACAAGAAGGGCAAACAGCAATAGAACTCAACAGAACAAATCGAACCAGACATGGATGATGGAACAGAAAATCCAAACAACAAAATCAATACGAATGACCCGAACAATCAGGGTGTGGTGCCTCTTGTGCCAGAAGCAGCATTGTATGATTGAGCACAACCCACCGCCAAAAATATGGCAACCGCAATTGCAGTCCCTCAGATACAAGCAGAATCATTTCAAATCACAAACAACATGCCACATTTGTTGCAGAACAAGGGAATATTCTCAGGGTCTTACATTGAAGATCCTCGGCAGCATCTGAAAAATTTCATGTCGATATCTGTCACGCAAAGGCGACCTAATGTGACACCGGAATCAATAAAGTTGTTATTGTTTCCATTCTCGGTGACGGGAGAGGCTCAGACTTGGCTTAATTCACTCTCCATAAACTCCATCACTACTTGGGAGGAATTAGTCAAGCAATTTTTGAACAACTTCTACCCACCCAATAAGACTACCAAACAAATTGATGAGATATTGAGCTTCATGCAGAGACCAATAGAAACACTACAAGAAACGTGGGAGAGGTTCAAGGGTATGCTGGTTAAGTGTCCACATCATGGCATTCCATATCAGAAGTTGGGGCAGAGGTTCTACATGGGATTGGCAGACAGCTTAAAGGCCATTGTTGGTGCTTCAACAGGTGGAGCATTTTTGAGCAAATCATTCAGAGAATGCAAGATCCTACTTGATAAGATGGGTCAAAACTCAGGATGGATGATGTCACATCCCAATTTCCCCTCTGTTTGAGTATCGTGATGGCACAGAGTCTTAGGGACTAGGTAAGCCTAACATTAATTGAACAACAACCTTATTCAAATAAATCTAACAATTTAAATAGAAATCTCTTAAAATTTACAATTCCCAAAATCGGTGTACAACTCATAAGCTCTATAGAGTGTTTGCTAGAAAACTTCTAAATACAATTGTCCAGAAATAAGAATAAACAGTGCAAAACGAAAACTTGAAGGTAACTCCGAAGCCTACGAACGCAGCAGCAGGTTTACCTTGAGTCTCCACAGCAATGACCCACACAGCTACTAACGAACAAATACCTCAATCTGCACAAAAATATGCAGAAGTGTAGAATGAGCACACCACAGCGGTGCCCAATAAGTATCAAGACTAACCTCGGTGGAGTAGTGACGAGGAACAGTCAAGACACCCACAAGTCTAAAAAACTGAACAAGTATATGTATAGGAACAACAGAAAAATGATATCTACATAAGACTATGCAATATGGCTCACAATACAGTAATTGCAATAAGAAAGGAAACAACAAGTATCAACGGAATACCATAAAAATGACATAGAAAGTGAATGGAACACAACCTAAATCCAGAATCACAAATACAGCAAGGACAAGTAATAACTCAGCAACTACAACCGCTTTTACATCAGTTTTTAGTCATCAAACTCCACGAGGTACCGAATATCGAACAAATCACAACTCACAGGTCTTAATACCTGAACCCTAACACTTGGCATCATGTGCCCACATAACACCTCATAAATGTACTGACGACTCACGTGCCAATCACATAGAAGGCAAGTAAACAAGGGTGAGCATCTATGCTCAACAATATCAAGAACACCTTTTATCCGATAAGAGGGCTTAACTACGTGTATGCTTGTGCAAGTGTTCTAATATAGTCCATACTAGCAAATGAGCATAAGGAAAAAAAAGAACAGACAGCACGTAGAAACTTTTCACACAGCTTTCACAAGATAAAGCTCACACAGGTAAGTGTACCACTACATAAATATCAATAACAAGAATGCCCCCAGGCCATCACAAATCAATCCCTGACACAGCCTACCTTATCTCGCCACGTGTGCAATAATAAAGTAAGTGCCCGCCTTGTCTCGCCACACGTGCATAACAATGTTCCCACCTTGTCTCGCCACATGCGCAACCCATATATATATATATATATATCCCACCTTGTCATGCATCATGTGCAAATATCAATAGTATATTTCCCGCTTATCATACCGCATGTGAAAAATATCAATAATAACAATAGCACGGCAGAAAACTTGGGCAACCCTATAACAACAACCGCACGACAGAAACCTCGTGCATCACAATAACAACAACCGCACGGTAGAAACCTCGTGCATCACCACAACAACTACAATAGAAACAATGACAATAATACAAAGTACGGCAAGTAATTAAATTCAAGAACTTTAAATCACAAAGAAACGGTAGAACCAACTCACAAGGAATAACCACAGTAAAGAATGCAAGCCGTAAAGAGAACAGCTCAACAAGGAAAAACTAATATGTAGCAACGATCCTATAATATACATTTCAATAACAGGGAACCTAACACGAGTCAAATAATTCCAAATAAAACAAGTTGACTAAGATATAGAATATCTAAACTTCATTTAAGGTTGAGAAATTACGAAGGATATTCAACAATTCAATTAAGGATAAGCAGAGGAAAGATAATCATAACCTCAAATAAGACTGAACAATTATAGGATGAGATAATAATAATTCCAAATAAAGTTAAGCAGTTATGAAAAGATAGCATGACAATAGAAGAGATAAAATCTTCAATTAAGTCAAATAAGAGTCAAATAGGCAATAAGAGTAAATCCTGAAGCAATTAATTCTAGTTAAAGCATGTAGAGGTGAAACCAGTAAATAGGAACTTAATCATATCAAGAACAACTTCATACTCAGTGAATAGAAGGATCTAAGAACCCTAAAAGGCCAACTTTCCACAAATAAGTCCGAGCACGCACTCGTCACCTCGCGTACATGGACTACAATCAACATAGAAGACTCAAATCCTAAGGGGAAATCCCCCACACAAGGTTAGGCAAGATACTTACCTCGAACCAAGCTCAATCAGTCCGTAAGAATGCCCTTTCCTCGATTATCTAACTCCGAATGGCCCAAATCTAGCCAAACACAAATGCATATCATGAATACAACCATAATAGACTCCTCTAATTAATGAAATCAATACTTAAACAAAAATTCTAAAATCCGCCCTAAAAAGTCGACCCGGGCCTACATCTCGGAATCGGGTAAAAATCACAAAATACGAACACACATTCACTCACGAGTTCACTCGTACCAAAAGTATCCAAATCCGATGTCTAAATCCCAATCAAAACTCAGAAATTTGGTTAGGGAACCTTTCCCCCATTTTTCCAACTTTTAATTCCAAATCCGAAATTAAATGGAGGAAACAACTATAGATTAATGGAATACAACCAAAAACGAGTTATGAATTGTTACCCCAAAGCTCTCTCTGAAGATTCCTCAAACAAATGCCAATTCCCGAGCTCCCAAGTCCAAAAATGAATAAATGAATCAAACCCTCGATTTGGAAAAACTTATATTCTGCCGAGGCCTGAAATCATCGCGATCGCGGAAGAGGAGATGCGGTCGCGAAGAGGATATTCCATTAACGGTTACCTAGCTTAAGGCATTACGCGATCGCGTAAGGAACAGTGCGATCGCGAAGAGGGAAAGAAATAATGGCCCAGGAACTAGGCTACGCGAACACGTGAAGAGGCACACGAACGCGAAGGAGGGAAAAGCATACCTTCATGATCGCAAATGGAATCACGCGAACGCGAAGAACAATAATTCATTCTCCACAAATTGCACTACGCGAACGCAAGGGAACAGATGCGAACGCGGAGAAGGAGAATACAGACCTTCGCGATAGCGAATGTGATCATGCGAACGCGAAGAACAACGAATTCCTCCTCCAAAATTACTCTTCGCGAACGCGAAGGAAGGGACGCAAATGCGATTAAGGAAACCAGATGACAGAAAACAGCACCCGAGGCCCCCGGGACCCCATCAAAACACGCAAACAAGTTCCATAACCTAACACGGACTCGCTCGAGGTCTCAAATCACATCGAATAATGCCAAAAATACAAATCGCACCACGAATCGAACTTATGAACTTCCAAAACTTCTAACTTCAAAAACTCGTGTCGAAACCTATCAAACCAACCCAGAATAACGTCAAATTTTTCAAGCAAGTCCAAAATAACATAACAGAGCTGTTACAACTCTCAAAATCGCATTCCAACCTCGATATCAAAAACGTCCACTTCCGGTCCAAATCTCCACAAATTCGACTTTTTCCATTTCAAGCCTAAATCAGCTATAGACCTCAGATTCACAGTCCGGACACGCTCCTAAGTCCAAAATAACCCAACGGAGCTAACGGAACTGATGGAACTCCATTCCAGAGTTGTCTTCACACAGTTCCGACTACAGTCAAAATCCTAAGACTTAAGCTTCCGTTTTAGGGACTAAGTGTCCCAAATCAATCTGAATCATCCGGTAACTAAATTTAACCACGCACGCAAGTCAATACACATAATACGAAGCTACTCAGGGCCTTATGCCGACGAATGAGACTTAAATTCTCAAAATGTTCGACCGGGTCGTTACAGATGACAAGAGACTCTACGATCACTCATGTCGTTCACTCAGTGGCTTTGGACCCAAACAACTCCAGAGCCGAAAATATGGTCACTCTGATGACGCAAATGAGTATCCTCACCAAAAAGATCGATGAATCAGGCCAGAAGCAGAAGGTACACATAGTTGACGTGACTAATGGGGGCTTATGTACACCATGCATTAACCAATCATATGTATGCTCTTGGAGTGTGGAAAGTGACAACCAACACTATCAGAAAGATATGAACTATGTGGCAAACTATGGAGGACAGAGGCAAGGTGGTTAGAATTGGGGGAAACAGAATCAGCAATATAGACTCGCACAGCAGTAGTATAATAATAGCAACAATCCTGGAGTTATGCGACCACAGGGTCAAGTTGTGTCGTACCAAAGGCAACAGGGATACAACCAGCAAAATTAGCAACTAGCTTATCAACAGCCTCAACAACAGCAAATAGTGAGACAAGATGATGGGTTGTATGAAATTAAAGGAATGCTGCAACAATTGATTGGGTCCAATGAAAAGATGCAAGAGAGAGTGGACGCACACGAATCAGCAATAAAAGGCATTGATATTCAATTAGAACAGATATCAATGGCTCTAAATAATCGCCCCCAAGGGACGTTACATGCAGACACACAATTCAATCCAAAAGAGCAGGGCCCGAACAGCTTATGGCAGTGAGTCTAAGAAATGGTAGAGACCTAGATCTAGAGCAAGAAATTGCTCGTGAAAGCCAACCAACTGAAACACTTATGCCAGTACCCATTGAGGTAGATGATTCAACAAGGTTAACTGAGGTGCCGATACAACATGCACAAGATAGCACAAGCAAAGAAAAAAAAGATGACGAAGGAGACTGGGGTAGCACAAGAAACGACAGTAGAAGTAGTGCCTGAGTAGGATAAAACTCAAATCACATGAAGGAAGCGACCTCCAGCACCATTCCCATAGAGATTGGCCAAATATCAGAAGGATGAGCAGTATAAGAAATTCATGGAGATGTTGAAACAAATCCAGGTGAACATTCCACTGATTGATGCCTTGAGAGAGATGCCTGGGTATGCCAAAATGATGAAGGATTTGATATCTCACAAGTTCGACTTTCAAGACTTAGCCACTGTTACACTAACCCAGACCTGTAGTGTTGTCATGACGAGACCCATAGCTGAGAAGTTGTCAGACCCAGGGAGTTTCACAATCTCATGCACAATAGGCAGCTATGCTTTTGCTAAAGCATTGTGTGATTTAGGGGCAAGCATAAACTTGATGCCATTGGCTATCTACAAAAGGCTAGGCATTGGAATAGCAATACCCACATCCATGTTACTACAGCTAGCCGACTGGACAGTGAAGAGGCCATCGGGTATCCTTGATGATGTACTAGTGCAGATTGGAAAGTTTGTGTTTCCAGTAGATTTTGTCATTCTAGACTGCAGGGTTGACGGGGAGATTCCCATAATTTTTGGAAGACCATTCTTGGCCACTGGGAGAGCTCTAATTGATTGTGAAACTGGAGAGCTAAAAATGAGACTGAACGATGAAGAGATAACATTCAATGTGCAGAAGTCTATGCAGCGACCAAGTGAATTTGCTAACTGCTCTCTAATAGAAGTTGTGGATGTAATTTTGGATGAGGAAGATGAGACTCTGAACGCTAAAGACCCTCTAGCAGCCTGTCTCGTGAACTTAGATGAAGTAGATGGATAGGACTTAGCGGAGTGGGTGCTGGCTCTTGAAGGCCAAGGATTCTAGAAAAGAGAGCTCGAATTTGAGTCTTT
This sequence comes from Nicotiana tabacum, assembly GCF_000715075.1. Lineage (NCBI taxonomy): Eukaryota > Viridiplantae > Streptophyta > Magnoliopsida > Solanales > Solanaceae > Nicotiana > Nicotiana tabacum. The sequence continues at coordinate 13,601,099 of NC_134093.1, read as the reverse complement.
GCACTTAGAAGAAAGAAAGACTCCTCCAACTAAGCCATCGATCGAAGAGCCACCACAGTTGGAACTGAAACCACTACCACCTCATCTCAGGTATGCTTTCTTAGGACCTAACTCAATTTTACTTGTTATTATCTCATCTGGTTTGTTAGATATGTAGAAAGAACAGCTTTTGCAGGTATTAATAGAGTGCAAAACTACAATTGGTTAGACCATTGCAGACATTAAGGGTATTATCCTGGCCTTCTGTATGCATAAGATTTTACTGGAAGACGGCCACAAACCTTCCATAGAACATCAAAGAAGGCTGAACCCCAACATAAAAGAAGTCGTGAAAATGGAGGTGATAAAGTGGTTAGATGCGGAAATCATTTTCCCCATCTCTGACAGCAATTGGATTAGCCCAGTTCAATGTGTTCCAAAGAAAGATGGAATGACTATTGTGCAAAACGAGAATAATGAGCTGATCTCAAAAAGAACAAACACGGGATGGTGAATTTGTATGGACTATAGAAGATTGAACAAGGCCACCCGAAAAGACCACTTTCCCTTGCCGATCATTGATCAGATGCTAGATAGATTGGCTGGGAGGTCCCACTTCTGCTTTCTGGATGGATACACGGGGTATAATCAGATCTCTATTGCAATAGAAGATAGAGAGAAAACTTCACCTGTCCATATGGCATCTACGCTTTCCGGAGAATGTCGTTTGGCCTATGCAATACACCCGCCACATTTCAAAGGTGTATGATGGCCATCATCACAGATATGGTTGAAGACATAATGGAAGTCTTCATGGATGATTTCTTAGTGGTGGAAGACTCGTTCGATGACTGCCTTAAGAATCTGAAAACAGTGCTAAAAAGATGTGTGGAGACCAATCTGATGCTCAACTGGGAAAAGTGTCATTTCATGGTATAGGAAGGTATAGTCTTGGGGCACCTAGTGTCAAGTAAAGGCATTGAGGTGGATCGTGCAAAGGTTGATGTGATAGAAAATTTACCACCACCCACTTCCGTCAAAGCAATAAGAAGTCTCCTTGGCCATGCTGGTTTCTACAGACGATTTATAAAAGATTTCTCCAAAATATCTAACCCCTTGTGTAAACAGCTTAAAAAGATCACCCTTTTGTATTTTTTGATGACTACAGGGTAGCGTTTGAGAAGTTGAAGAAGAAACTGGTGACTGCACCAATCTTAGTGGCCCCCGACTAGGGGCAACCTTTTGAACTGATGTGCGATGCAAGCGACTATGCTGTGGGAGTATTTCTTGGGCAACGAAAAGATAATGTCATGCATTCGATATACTACGCAAGTAGAACCTTGAGCGGCGCCCAACTGAATTACACAGTGACAGAGAAGGAGATGCTAGTTATGGTGTTCGCATTTGATAAATTAAGGTCATACCCGATAGGGTCAAAGGTAATTATTTATACTGACCATGCTGCCCCCAAGTACCTAATTGAGAAAAATGAGTCAAAGTCGCCCCTAATTCGATGGGTGCTACTGCTACAAGAGTTCGACTTGGAAATCCGGGACCGAAAGGGAACAGAAAACTAAGTTGCTGATCATTTGTCCAGGCTTGAAGGAGCGGAAAAGAAGGTTGAGGTGGAGGAAATCATGGAGACTTTCCCATATGAACAACTCTTAGAAACGAGCCTCGATGCTACACCATGGTATGCAGATATTGCAAATTACCTGGCAAGCGGTATTCTTCCCTATGACTTGTCTCCTGTGTAAAAGAAAAAAAACTTTCGTGATTGTCGCATGTATTTCTGGGATGAACCATAGTAGTTTAGGATTTGTCTTGATAACATGATCTGGAGATGCATTCCCGAGATAGATCAATCTTCTGTTTTGCAGCCATGTCATGCTTCACCGTATGGAGGACATTTTGGAGGTGTAAGGACAGCGGCTAAAGTGTTGGAGTCAGGTTTTTATTGGCCGACGTTGTTTAAAGACGCACACTTATGGGTGAATCGTTGTGATGAGTGCCAACGGACGGGGAATATTTTCCGTCGACATGAGATGCCCATGAACCCAATTCAAGAGGTGGAAGTATTCGATGTATTGGGAATCGACTTTATGGGACCATTTGCCATCTCATATAACAACAAGTACATACTTGTAGCGGTGGACTGTGTATCGAAATGGGTAGAAGCCGTGGCACTTCCAACAAATGATGCAAAGGCAGTTATTGGTTTCCTGAGAAAGAACATCTTCACCCGAGTTGGCACTCCAAGAGCTATCATCAGTGATTGGGGCACCCACTTCTGCAATCGAGCCTTTGCAAAGTTGTTGGAGAAATATAGCGTTCTCCATAAAGTTGCTACTCCGTATCACCTACAAACAAGTGGGCAAGTCGAAGTGTCAAACAGAGAAATCAAGAGTGTTTTGACCAAAACTGTAAATGCTACTCGGACTGATTGGGCAAAAAATATGGATGATGCACTATGGGCTTAACGCACTGTATTCAAAACTCCGATCGGTATGTCACCATATAAATTGGTGTTTGGAAAGGCATGTCACTTGCCGGTAGAGTTAGAGCATAAAGCCTTCTAGGCGTTACGACAATTAAATCTGGACTTGGAGGCCGCTGGAACTAGTAGAGTCACAGAGCTGCATGAACTAGACGAGTTTTGTTACCATGCTTTTAAGAGTACAAGGTTATATAAGAAAAGAATGGAACTGGTGCACGACAAAAACATTCTTGAGCGAAATTTTAAGCCAGGAGACGTGGTATTATTCTTCAATTCGAGATTGAGGTTGTTCCCGGGCAAATTGAAGTCGAGATGGTCAGGACCATTTCGTGTGCTAGAGATTCATCCCATCGGAGCCGTTGAGATTGCTTTAGAAGACGGTTCTTGCAAGTTTAGAGTCAATGGTCACAGGTTGAAACATTATTTGGGCATGGATAAGACGAAAGTAGTATCGGTGACTCATTTGCTAGAGCCAACAATGTTGAGCAAGCCTTAAGTCGATTTCATGCGTCATACAGTGACGTTAAATCAGGCGCTTCATGGGAGGCAACCCATTGTAATGTTGTACTCATTATGTCGTGACGTTAACTAAGGCGCTCATTGGGAGGCAACCCAATTCGTAGTTGATTTTTAGCATAATTAGAAGTTGTTCTTTTCGTTTGTAGGAACTAACATGTTTGCAGGCAGTTTCGACGGATCGTGCACTGGACCTCGCGTTGCCAGGTCCCCACTGAGCTAGTCCAGGCGGAAAGCCTCACGTCGCCAGCATTATTTCTCGCGTGGGAGCTCGCCTCGCATGGGTTACAGTGAGGTAAAACGCGCGTACTATCTCGCGTCGCGCACCCCACATCTCGCGTTAGAGCTCGCTTCGCACGGGGTATAGCGCGCCATTAGCCTCGCGTCGCCAGGTAAGTATTTTTTTCTGGTTTTCTTTTAATCTTTTTGTTTTGTTACTTTTAAAACCCCTCCCTTAAAACATAAACTAAACACCTCAAGCATCACTCATAACAATCTCACACACTCACGCCTCAAGAACCCTCCCTCACAACCCCTTTGAAGACAAGCATTCTCTGCTCTTTCCTTCACCTGTAACATCAATTCAAGGGAATTCCTTCCTCTTAAACATCTAAGGTATGATTTATACATCCATTCTTTGGCAATTTTGAATTGTGAATGCATGTCATTGGATACAAATTTTTGGGGTCGTTCTTCATTGTAACAATGTTTTTGTGTGTCCCAACCCCATGAACCCCATAGGAATGGTGTTGTTATTGTGTGAACAAGTGGTAGAATGAAACTCCCAAGCCGATTTAGGAGGGTGGGGCAATCCCTCATCCCTACAAGCACTCCCATGGCACTAGCGCATGCTAAGTGTTTGTCATAATGCCTCAAAGGCATTCTTTGTCCCCATTGGAGCCCGAGTCTCTGGGATTGTGAGACTAGTGCTATGTAGTCGTGCACCACTTTAAAATTTTAAGTGTGGGGTGGCTCACTGGTAGCCCGATGCTTCAAAATTGGAGAAAGCACCCATGTATCATTGCTTGATTCTGATACTAAGAAAAGATGAGGTGAAGTTTGAGTAACCTCAGAAATTATGGGAAATCATGTGTTGAACTCTTAAGTATGGGGTCGCAAGACCATGTTTTGAATTTTGCAATGCGTCCTAAACTGATTAATGCTCACTTATGTAGATACAAACATTCCTCCAAGGAAGGACACCGGTAAAGGCAAGGCCACATCCACTACTCCGTCTAAGGCTAAGGCTTCCTCCGCACCTCTACCGAAGAAGAGAAAAGGGGGTGAAGCCACTGCAAGACAAGTTGAAGGACTGCAAGCAGTGGCAGCTATAGTAGCCACTCACCCACAATCTTAAGGACAGAGGGAGTTTGGACTCAAGAGCATACCTCCACATGTTAAGGACTAGTACAAACGTTGTAGGCAGAGACATATACATCCGGAATCTGCTATTAATGAGCGTCCCCTACAAGCCAAGTACCAAGCAATCTGGAGAGGTATTAATAAGTTGGGGCTGAGTTATGTGTTAAAATAACTGGGGATATCAATGTCAATCTGGTTCGAGAATTTTATGTCGGTTTTTATCCAAAGGATCCTGAGCAGCTGGTGCCCATTTGGGGAAGGTTGATAGATTTTTCAGCCTCAGCAATATGCAATTTCTTAGGTGCTCCAGATTTTCCTCAGGAACCCTTGGACAATTTCATCACCCGTCCTACATATCGAGAACTGAGACACACTCTTTGTGGTGTCAATTCTATGGTGGCGTGGGTTCGGGATAAGAAAACCAATTGTCATAGGAAATTCCCCAAGAAGCAGATGAGGGCAGAGGCTCAAGTATGGCTGAAATTGATTAATACACGGCTCCTACTTTGAAATCATGACACTCTTATTAGCCGTGAGAGGGCGTGGGTGCTATATTTCCTCATGACTGGCCAGAGGGTGAATGTGGGTCATTTGATCTGCTGCCAGATGACTCAAGTGAGAACTAGTATGAGAATTGATCTAATGCCCTTTGCAAACATGTTAACACAGTATTTGAGACGGGAAGAAGTGGAGGGGGAGAAAGCTTTCGATCACATCATTGATCAGCCCCTACGACTAATGGACATTACAAGCATCCGGGTTAAGGAGAAGACTGTTATGCCATCAATGACAGGTGTCAAGCGCAATGCTCACGATGTTAGCTTTATGGCCCATTTTTATGGGATGATGGACTTGCAGCTTCGGATTGGGGGACGTTCGACCACTACAGAGGAGAGGGCCATATTGGAGGAGTGTTTTTCGCTCAATGCTCATGCTCAGCAACTAGTTGGGCTAGGTGATGGCTACAGACTCCCAGAGGATGAGGATTTCAACACACCTAAGCAGTCCGAGGTCGAGCCGGAGCAGTAGGATGAGGAGGAGGAGGAGGAGGAGGAAGCAGAAGATGAGAAATAGGCAGCCTTCGAGGATGAAGGCAATGACGAGGCTTAATCGGGAAGTTTTCATACACCCTACTCATTTTTTTCTTGTTTTGTCAGTTTGTGTATGTACTGAGGACATTCCATGAAAAATAAGTGTGGGTGGTAACTTTTAAATATTAGTCTTGTTTTAGTTATTTTTTTATATATATAATGTACTAATTTTTTTAGTTAGTGTCATCTTAGCCTTTTAGAAAAAAAATGATAAAAATGTGTAGTGTCGTCTTGCTAAGTAGAAAAATTGGACTCTTCCTGACGATGGATCTCTTAGACAGTTTTTTTGAGGGAATTAAGTCTAAAGAAAAAAAACGATTTCCTTGTAGGTAGTGTAGTAATTCCACCTTGGTTTTTCTTTGTACCGTGGTTCTTTTCCAAGAGTTTTAGTTGAACCGGGTGTAGTTAGTTTTAATTTTCAGGAGTAGAAACCACTGGGCTATGAATTGAATTGCAGCGATATCTCTTAACTTTGTTATGCCTTGAGAATAGTGAGTACTCTGGTTGTGACGCTTAGGCTCAATGTTTGATTCTAGTATAAATACCTTAAATCGTAGATTCTTAAATTTGCTTAACTGCTTTGACTAGAGTGTCGTGATAAAACCAATTCTGAGAGAGTTATGTGCCATGTATGTGTGAGGTTTGCATGTATTCTGTGCATTGCAGTTGATGTCTAGAACTTGCCCCGTGTGTGTGCGAAGCGAAATAGTAGTCTTGTTCAGTCTGGAAAGTGATAGAGGTGTTTCTTTGTTGAGCCAGATATATATAGTTTACCCGCCTAAATGTCATATAACGTAGTTAACCCCTTTGAGCATGTAATCTTGTTTCTTTGGTAACCACATTACAAGTCTTACTCGTTATATGAATTGAACATATATTTGAACCGTGTCACCTCTCATGAGCACTTGAATTGTGATGAATTATGTAAAAGTTAAAGTGTGGGGTGGTGGTTTGGCTTTTGAGTTGAACAAATGTAATAAGGAGAAAGGTGCACCATTTTGAAAAGAAAAAAAATATATATCAATAAAAGCCACTTGGATTGAAAGAAAAAGAAAAATATACATATAGTTGTATTGTATGAAAAATAATTCTTGATGGTTGTGGCTAGTGTTGTAATTGTGCTTAAAGAAGTATGGGGTAACATACATTGAAGTAAAGGTGGAGTTTTGGTTTGACATACGCATGGGCTTGAGTGTTAAAGTATATGTATTAAAGTGCTTAAGGGAGGTGTAGTTACTCATATCTAAATACATCATATCCGACCCGCAGCCTACATTACAACCAAATAAAGTCCTACTTGATCCTAGATTGAATGAGCTCGATTAGTAGAGTATTACACTACGGGCAAGTCTATGGTGCATCATTTGTGGCATATGAATGTTATTTCTGAGAGCGAGTGAATTCTTCCTATCTTGAGTTCCTACGGTCTTAAAATTTATTGTGTGTGGAACTAATCTCTTTTTTTGTGTGAGGGCACATGATTCATAATAGAGGGGTAATGTCGTTGACCTCCATGTTAGAGTAAGTAAGTGAATTAAGAAAAATGCATGGTATTTGTGAGTCAAATCGTGAGGTGAGGATGTAACACCTTTGTGCTTAGTATATTTTAAAGATTCTTGGTGTGACGAGTTGAGGAAATTGCTTAAAAATGTCGTGCCTATAAGTGTAGTTTGATTTCTCGAGGACGAGCAATGTTTAAGTGTGGGGTATTGATGGGTGGCTATAATTTCATATTTTAGTACATTATTTACCTTACATTTTATGTGCTTTAATGTTAAACTACACTTTATTTGCGCGTAATGGGGTCTATTTTATGTGTAGGTATATTGGAGATGAGAGTAGAGCAAAAGGAATATTTAAAGTCTAAAGCGTGCTCGAAAACAGTTGAAAAGAAGAAAGAAAGAAGTGAGCAGCGGAAAAATGAGGAAGCTGGCGAAGCGAGCTATTGACCTCGCATTAGAGCTGGCAAGGCGAGCCTTTGAGCTCGCGTGGGAGAAGGCGACGCGAGGGATAAGGCGAGGTTGAGCTCGCATGGAGGTAGGCGTCGCATGGTCTGGGGCGAGGTTCATCTCGCGTTTTACCTCACGAGGCACGGTCTGAGGCGAGCCTAATCTGGATTTTGAAGGCTTATTTCGTATCCTTGTTTGACTAGGACTTGGGCTATGTCACTTAGGTCTTTTCCTACACATATAAATAGACATTAAACACCACTTTTGAAGGAGTTTTGCGATCGGGGGCAAGAATGGCTCGTGGAACACCTGTTGGGGAAAAAAATAATCGATTTCTACATTCCTTCATCTTTACTTTGTAATTTATTTATGCAAAATACTTGGGATATTGTTACTATGAGCATGAGTAGCTAAACTTCTAATCTAGGGTTTTGATGGAACCTATTGGAGGATGATTTTCCTGGTACGTTAATATAGATTTGCCGTAGTTTTTCTCTATTTGTTCAACTACATTTATATTGTGGTTTGTTGAAGAGCTCTCAATCAACTGTCCTATTTAGTGTGTATTACTCGGAAGAGAGTGCATATTTAGGTAGTTGTTGAACAACATCATTACTAACGTATATGAGGGATCAATACGGAGGGTTTAAAGGTGGGATTAGGAATAACGAAACCTTGGTGCGATCCGAGTGAGCCGTGACTTAGTGCCAGCTAGCGTAATTCGGAAGAATATGTCTAGTAAATTCTGGTAGTTACTCAAGAGAGAATTACGATACTCGGAGAGCTCATGATCGGTAGAGAAAACTTAGGCAAATTTATAGGAAACGTAGTGGAAAGGATTCCGACAATGAGGGAAATCAGAACCTTAGACCATTCCAATTCTTGTCTACAACCTGTTCGTAGTTAGTTATTAATTACTGCTTTTTCATTACGTGATATTTAGTTAGTAAACATCCAAATTGTTATTTAAATATTTCTGAATATTGATTGCATGAATTTGTGCGAGTCTAGTAGTTGTGCTTAATAGGTTAATTCCCTGTGGGATTCGACTCCGGACTTGTTAATCGGAATATATTTGCAACGACCGCTTAGTCCTTTTTATAAGGCATAGTTGAGCGTGATCAAACCTATACCGGGTTTCGGAACCAAAATACGGACCTGTTATCCAAAAAGTCAAACTTTGGTCTAATATTTTAAATTCATTAAACCTTTAACTTTTAAATTTCGACAAAGTCCGATATCTCGGGCTAGGGACTTCTGAATTCAATTTCGAACATATGCCCAAGTCTCAAATCACGATACGGACCCACCGGGACCGTCAAAATACGAATTCGGGTCCGTTTGCTAAAAGTATTGACCGAAGTCAACTCAAATGAAGTTTTTAAGCAAACATTCTTCTTTTTCTCAGTTTATAACATAAAAGCTTTCTGAGAAGACGCCAGGACTACGCACGCAAATCGAGGAGGATAAAAATGAGATTTTTAAGGCTTCAAATCGCAGAATCAGGTTCTAAAACATAAGATGACCTATCGGGTCATCATAGATCCACGTCTTGGAACCCGACAAAAGGTACAAAATATGAACGGCCATTCAACCACGAGTCCAACCATACAAGTTTTACTAAAATCCGACATCAACTCGATCTGCAAATCTTCAAATTAAACCAAGATGGTTTTCTAAATCTTCCAACTTAAATCACCAATTAAATGTTAAAAATAATCATGGATTCGGGTAATTTGACCAATATTGAGTTAAGAACACCTATCCCGTTGTTTTTCTTAAAAATCTCCCGAAAATCGCCTCTTCCCGAGGTCCAATTTGTCAAAAAATAAAAAATGGGACGAATTTCAGAACTTAAAGTTTCTGCCTAGGAATTTCTTCTTCGCAACCGCGACCCTCGCCTTGCGTTCGTGAAGCACAAAAATGTGCTGCCCAAGATTTTCTCTTCACGAACGCAAGGGTCCTCTCGCGATCCCAGTCCTTCGCGAACGCGACGCCTTACTCGTGAACGCGTAGGCTAACGCATGAAATCCACCCCGGCCCTCACTCTTCTTCGCGAACGCGTCTCCTCTCTCGCGTTCGCGGTGCACATTGGTCCTCACCCTTCGCGAACGCGTCCATTGCTTCGCGAACGTGAAAAACAAATCTTCGCCTGCCCCAGTTTCCCTTCGCGAATGCGAGACCTCTCTCGCGAACATGAAGAAGGAAACCAGAGCTGGACACCAGAAATTCTTCAACTGTTCTCCAAGTCAAAAATTGATCCGTTAACCTTTCGAAACTTACCCTAGGCTCCCGGGACCTCAACCAAATACACCAACAAGTCTTAAAATATCATACGAACTTATTTGAAACCTCAAATCACATCAAACAAAGCTAAAACCACGAATCATACTCCAATTCAAGCCTAATGAAACTTAAAAATTCCAACTTTTACATTCAATGCTGAAACCTATCAAATCAAGTCCGATTGACCTCAAATTTTGCACACAAGTCATAAATGACATAACAGGCCTATTCAAATTTCCAGAATTGGATTTTGACCCCGATATCAAAAAGTCAACTCCCGGTCAAACTTCCAAACTCAAATTTCTATTTTAGCCATTTCAAGCCTAATTTAACTACGGACCTCCAAATAATTTTTCGGACATGCTCCTAAGTCCAAAATCACCATACGAAACTATTGGAATCATCAAAATTCTATTCCGTGGTCGATTTTATATAAGTCAATATCTAGTTAACCTTTTCAACCTTGAGACTAAGTATCTCAATTCATTCTGAAATCTCTCCGGACCCGAACCGACTACCCCGGCAAGTCACATAACAGTTAAAAAGTACAGAATGAGCAGTAAATGGGGGAACGGGGCTATAACTTTTAAAACAACTAGTTAGGTTGTTACATATATATATACTTTTAAGACTTTATAAAGAATTTTATTTAAAAGATGTCTAGAAATATTTGAGATCCCCTCATGGGATATAATATTGAATAGAACTATAAAGTGCATTCATATGTCAAGATTTTTTATATCTTTTTTGAATTTGAAGTGGTAATTCGATAATCTATTACATGGAACCTATCATTATTTAGTTATCATAGTGACTTTTATGTTTAATTAATAAATTCGGTTAACCTTGAAAGCGTACATCAACCAAAAATTATTGGTAGACGACTAAGAAAATAAACTATTATGTGTTATTAAAAAAAAACCTCTCACAAGAACACTTTAAGAGATCATATATTTGTTAATTATTTTTAATTTTTAATAAACATATATTCACTTATCAAAACTTTATCTATAACTTTAATAAAGAAAGATTAAAATAATATTTATGTAATAAAAAAAAGTTCGAAAAACCCGAAAAATCCAACAAAACCGAACCAATCCAAACCGATATAATCGGTTTGGTTTGGTTTTGATAAAACCCTAACCAAACCGATCCGTGTACACCCCTAGAAGACAGTAAAATGATCTAGCCATAATTGCAATATCAGGTACAACTTATATATAGTTGAACATTAATGACTAGTATTATAGATCAAAATCATCTAGCTAGAGTTTCACTAACCCGAAAGAGCTTAATTTTTATTGTATTAAAACCATTAGCATCTACTTCTGCCATAATGATAAATAAATTTAAGTTATATACAATGGCAAATTTAATAATTTTTTTACAACATTGATGTAAGTTAATCCATTATATATAACTCAATAGGTAAGTCATATTTTGAAAGAACAAAAAAATCGTGCGTACTTGATATAAAACGCACATGTATACCATATTGTTAGGAGTGACTTTAAATTAATTGAACCCAACAATATCAATGATGAATAAAAAGTCACCCACGTATAAGAAATTAACAATACTGGCAGGCTAATTTGATAAATTCTCTTGCTCACACCTCCCTTGAGATTGTAACGGCGGAGGCAGGATTAACTAAAGAGGTTCAAAATAAAAGAGATTGTGGCCAGCGAGAACTGAACCAATGATCTTACGAAGGTTTTAAACCGATTATGCCCCTTTAAATCCGCCCCTCGACCTTTGAAAAATAAAAACTGTCCAAACATATTGACGGCAGGGGAGACTTGGAATCTCTGGACATATCAGGTAATGAAACAGTAACAAATTGTTTCTGTTTAGGATAATAGATGACAAGTTGATTCATCGACTGCCCATGGAAGAAAATTTCACCATTTTCACTGCACCACAAAAGCTTCATATTACATACAAACGATATGCAAATTGTGGGCAAGTTGTAAATTTTCATTAACAATTTCCAACCATCTCGTTCCATAATCCATATGTCCAATCCTTCATTGTTGTGTGTGCCGGCCGCCATATAAACTAAGACAACCTTTAAACTAGTCAAAACAAAAATATCTTTCACACCCACGAATTCTGGCTTTGGAAGCTTTTTTACTTCATCTGATTTCACGTTATATAATTATAGAAGTTCTAATATCTACATAATCGCTGATTAATCCCCAACTCAGAGACCAAAATACACAACTTTCTATGTTAATCCCCCGATAGCAATAACTAATAGATGGTACGAGTGGACAAGGGAAACTTGTTTTCTTTATCCAACAACCCTTATTCAAAGAGCAAACAACATAAAACATACTCATAGGACTTATGGTCCTTAACAAGTACCAAACCATCACATGAGCACATGATTTCAGCACATTGTTGTAATCTTTTTAGAGGAAATAGTTGTTTTTCCATCAAAATTAATTGAGGATTTTCCAGGTCTCTAATGAAATAACCAGTAGGTCTTTGTACCAATAGCTTTTTGCGGCCTAACGCTTTGGTTTGATGATGGTGAATTTTTGTGAATTCATCGTCAGATATTATAGCATTCCATGGTTTAGAAACAGATTTAAAACGTAACAAAGATTTAACCGGAAGCCTAGTAAGTATGGAAAAGATGGTATCAGTTGGAACATCAATGGATGTTTCACCTTTAATGGCTAGCCTCTTTTGAACTTTCATCTTTGACATTACGATGTCAAGAGCGGTGGAAGTGGTAAGTTGTTGAGGGAGGAGGGTTGTTTAATGTACCTAAATATTTATAGTTTTTTGTTTCTTTTCTATTTCTATTTGGAAAAGTAATTGTATCTCAATATAATTTTTCCTAATTATATTTGGAAAAGGTATGTTAAATGTTGAACGACTAAAATATTAACTGACACTACTAAAAAACAGTGTAATTCGATCGGCTATTTCCGACCGAATTCCGACCGATTTTAATCGGTCGGAAAAATGATGGTCGCAAACGTGTACCGACCAAAATCGGTCGGAAACATCAAAGCGTTGACTGACTGTCAAACTTTAATTTCCGACCGAAATCGGTCGGAAACTATTAATTTTTTTTATTATTATTTTCATTTTTCGACCGAATTAAGTCGAAAATTTAAAAAAAATAATTATATTTAATTAAATAATTAGTTGTAAATTGTAATAAATTATTAATTTATTTTAATAAATAAATAAATATTCATAATTTCCTAATTTCCGACCGAATTCGGTCGAAAATTTCAATAAACTGGAGAATGTATTTGAAATTTCCGACCGAATTCGGTCGGAAATCTGGGTAAAAACTGAGCAAAAAATGCCTATTTTTGAGCTACACCACCTGCCAATTACAACCAATATCCATCCTATAATGGCAGCATTACATTGCTGCCATTCAACCATAATTAATCAACAACAATGAATATACTAACAACAACAACAACAACAACAATAATTAACTAACAAAAACTATTAACTAACACTAATAACCATTATCAAACAACAACAACAACAACAACAACTAATAACAACCACAACAACTAATAACAACCACAACAACAACTACTAAAATGTTCAATAACAAAATAACAATATAATCATCATTCAAAACTAGTCTCAACTAAATATTGACAAGTTCAATACTTTGTTTAGCAATACACACCATTCAATGAGTTTTTTATCTAGCATCATCTCCATCTTCACTCCTATAACCTTCATCGTCGGCACATGGGGAAGGCTCATGAGATCGGGTAATGGAGAAAGCACCACTAGCAAGAAGATTGGCCAGCTGACCTTGAAGGAGATTAAATTGTCCGTCCCTCCTTTCTAGCTGAACTTGAAGGGTACCAAATTGTTCATCTCTCTTTTTTTCTCTAGCCTTTGTCTCTTCAAGCTCTGTTGTCATCTTTGCGATCTTCTGTTCCATAGAAGATATAGTCGACCTATTAATTACCTCGCCTTGGGCGGAAGTCCCTATACTTTACAATCCAGCCCTGTAGCGCCGAAATGATTTATCTGGAAGGTCGTATGCTATCCCCTTTTTAGGACCATCGACAACATCTAACCATATCCTCTGCGCTTCTTCGTCTGAAATGGGCGGTCGCTCGCCTTGCTCATTCGGTGGCAAGATCTGAGTGTACTCCTCCACATTAATCTTGTAGCGACCCTTTATTTAGAAGATAGAAAATTACTAACTATATAATATTATAAACATTTATAGTAGTTATGAAACTTACATGTGTAGTCTCCGCCCGGTCCTCAACCCATCTAGTTGGATCTGTCGGTGCCTTCTTTTTCCGGATGTGAGTCTCCATAAAGAACTCATCATGACTCATCTTCATCTCATATTTTTTTTCCTACAAATATAATAAAACGTGTTAATGAAATTAACATATATAAATATAATTCCATAAAAATAGACCAAAATATTTTAAGGAATTACCAGTTGTCTCCTCGTATCCCCCATGCTCCTTGAACCCAGACAGTGCAAGGAGCCACCCTTCTCAGATGCTCGGGCCTTCTTTCTCAGTTCACTCTGCTTCTCGAATTTCTCGGTGGCCCAATACCTCTGCAGATCCTCCCATAAATCCGGTAGAACCCATGAAGGCTTCTTGTTAACCTTTCGAGCGGAGCAGAAGGAATTAGAGAGTCTCTTACGGCATTTGTACTCCTAATTTGCACAAATTTCACGGTTATATCGGTCCTCCCAGGCCCACTTAATCTGCAAATAAAATATGTAACGTTAGATAAAAATATTATTAATATAATGCTTAAATAGATAAGAATTGTATTAAAACCTTAAATTGGTTGAACATTTGTTGCACGAGATCCTCTGGAAAGTCACTCCAAGTCGGATAGGGTGCATTATACAACCCGCCAAGAATATCAGTGATTATCTTTGTAACCTGATGATTAGGAATGAACCTGCAACATAGCAATTACATTAAATAAATAAGAGTAGCTATTCCCTTCCCTTAATGGACGACTAACGGCCTCTAACTGTTCATAAAAATATTTTGCCTCTTCGTTAGGAGGTTGTTCAACACTTTCATGGGTTTCAAAATTGAAGTGCATCCCAAATGCATCCGCAACCATTTCATGGTATCTAGGATGTTGAACGTTATTACCCACCGACCTACTACTTTTACCAACAACTACGTTATGAAATACACCATCACTACCATCAATCTCTTCATGACTAGTCCACATAAAATAATTATTCATAAACCTTTTTTTATAAAGATGAGCCTTAACATCCTCCGATCCAAAAAAATACAAACACTTGCACTTTACACAAGGACACCTAATCAACCCTCCAATCCGAAACGGTTCAAGTGACATTGCATGCGTAATAAATTCCTTAACCCCTTCTATAAATTCCTCCCTCAAAAACCGACGATTAGGATAATTCCTATTATACATCCAACTACGATATTCCATCTACATAAAGAACGAATAAATTATATTAATCATAGTTCAAATTAATTTATAGAATTAAGTTATATAATAAAATTTAGTTATAATATAATTAATTTAAATAATTTGAGTGCTTATTAATTTGAAAGTTCATATATATCCCTAAATAAGTATTTTTTTTAATTCAATTAGACCATTAAAGGGAAATATAATTAAATGAAATAAAATTAGCTAACCCTAGCATTAATCATAATTAAAATAAGTTAAATTAAAAGAATTAAACTCTAGCATTAATCATAAATCATAATTAAACTAATAGAACAAATAATTGAAAGAATTAAACCCTAGCATAATCATAATCAATATAATTGAAAGCTATAAAATTATCTAACCCTAGCATAATAATAATCTTCTAACATAGATAATGCTAGCATAAACATAATCAAGAGGTGTAAACCCTAAATCTAATTAATCATTAACTAAACCCTAGTTTATACAATAGAAGAATTAAAATTACTTAGATTAAAAAATATAGATAACTAACCTTGAAAGAGAAGAGAGGGGGTTTGATTTTGGGTGCTAAAAGCAGTGGGTGGTGGTGGCGAAGGAAGCAGTGGTGGCAGCCGGCGGCCGAACAGTGGCGGGGGAGGGGAGGGAGACGATGAGGGACTTTGATTTTGGGTGAAGAGGGAGACAAGAGTTGATTTTGGGTGTGGTTTTGGGTGGAAATGCAACTGGAGAGAGAAGATGAGAAATGGAAGAGAGATAGAGAAAATGGGGAAATGGGGAAGAAGCCCGTCACTGGCAGATCTAAATTGGAAATTTTCGACCGAAATCGGTCGGAAAATTCGGTCGGAAATATTAAGTGACATTTGACCGTTTGACCATGCCATTTCCGACCGAAATCGGTCGAAAATGTTTAGTTAATATTTAATAATTAGTTAACTACTTATTACTTATTATATTATAAGTTATATATATATCAAATAAGTATTAAATATTATTTATTTAAAAGCTCTTTATTATTTACACACACAAATATATAGTATAGTATAATATATATATATATATATATATACTAAGTGTATAGTATAGTATATAAGCTATATTCGATATAACATTTGCTGTGAGACTAGTCTGGTAGGGTTTTTGTCTAAGCGAGCTAGAGACAATGTCGTGTTTTACTATTTTGCGTTTCAGTGTCAGACCTATTTACTAGTTATCGTTTTTATTTTTGCTTTTTTTCGTTTTTGCTTTGCATCTTTCTTTTGTGTATAGTATATAGATGTATATATAGTATAGTATATATCACGACCCAATTTTTTTTTCGTTGGGTATTGTGATGGCACCTAATCTTAGGAACTAGGTAAGCCTAATAATAATTAAAACAACAACATTATTTAAATAGAATCTCTTAAAATTTTCAAAACTGGTAGTACAAGTCATAAGCTCTACAGAGTGTTTGCTAGAAAACTTATAAATACAACTGTCCAGAATTAAGGATAAACAGTGCAAAACGAAAACTGAAAGGTGACTCCGAAGCCTGCGAACGCAGCAGCAGGTTCACCTTGAGTCTCCACAGCAACAGTCACACAGCTAGCTAACGAACAAGTACCTGGATCTGCACAAAAATGTGCAGAAGAGTAGTATGAGCACACCACAGCAGTGCCCAGTAAGTATCAAGACTAACCTCGGTGGAGTAGTGACGAGGAACAGTCAAGACACCCACTGGTCTAATAAACTGAACAGATATAAGCACATGAATAACAGAACTATGATGTCTACATAAAGACTATGCAATATGGCTAACAATACAGTAATGGCATTAAAGCAAGAAAACAACAAGTATCGGCGGAATATCATGAAAATGACGCAGACAAAGTAAATAGAACACAACCTAAATCCGGAATGACGAATACAACAAGGACAAATAATAACTCAGTAATTACAACAGTTTTTACATCAGGTTTTAGTCAACAACTCCACGAGGTACCGAACCTCGGACAAATCACAACTCACGGGTTTCAATGCCTGAACCCTAACACTTGGCATCTTGTGCCCTCATAACCACACTGACGACTCACGTGCCAATAGAGTCATTCTCACATATAAGACAAGTAAACAAGGATGAGCATCAATGCTCAACAATATCAAGAACACCTCTTAACCGATAAGAGTTCTTAACTACATGTATGTTTGTGCAAGTGTCCTAACATAGTCCATACCAGCAAATAAGCACAAGAAAGAAGAAGAACGGACAACACGTAGAATATTTTCTCACAACTTTCACAAGATAAAGCTCACACAGGTACGTATACCACTACACAAATATCAACAACAAGAATGCCCCCAGGCCATAAATCATCACAAATCAATCCCTGACACAACCCACCTTGTCTCGCCACGTGTGCAATAGTAACATAAATGCTCGCCTTGTCTCGCCACACGTGCATAATAATGTTCCCACCTTGTCTCGCCACATGCACAACCCACACGTATATATATATCCCACCTTGTCACGCCGCATGTGCAAATATCAATAGTAACAATAGCACGACAGAAACCTCGTGCAACCCCATAACAACAACCGCACGGCAGAAACCTCGTGCATCACAATAATAACAACCGCACGGCAGAAACCTCATGCATCACCACAGCAAATACAACAACAACAATGGCAATAATACAAAGTACGACAAGTAAATCAACTCAAGAACTTTTAAATCACAGGAAAATGTGGGACCAAATCACAAGGAATAACCACAGTAAAGAATGCTAGGCGTAAAGAGAACAACTCAACAAAGGGAAACTAATGTGTATCAACGATCCCACACTATACATTTCAACAATAGAAAAACTAACACGAGTCAAATAATTCCAAATAAAATAAGTCGACTAAGATATATGATATCTAAAACTTCTTTTAAGGTTGAGGAATTTCTAAGGATTTTCAACAATTTAATTAAGGATAAGCAGCGGAAAGATAATCATAACCTCAATTTAAGACTGAACAAATCATATAAAATGATACAATAATAATTTCAAATAAAGATAAGCAGTTATGAAAAGATAGCATGACAATAGAGAAGGTAAAATCTTCAGTTAAGTCAAATAAGAGTCAAATAGGCAATAAGAGCGAATCCTGAAAGCAATAAATTTTAATTAAAGCATGTAGAGGCGAAACTAGTAATTAGGAACTTAATCATATCAAGAACAACTTCATACTCCGTGAATATAAGGACCTAAGGATCCTAAAAGGCCAACTTTTCACAAATAAGTCTGTGCAAGCACTCGTCACCTCGTGCACACGGGCTACAATCAACATAGAAGACTCAAATCCTAAGGAAAAAATCCCCCACACAAGGTTAGGCAAGATTCTTACCTCGAACCAAGCTCAAACATTCCGTAAGGATGCCCTTTCTTCAATTATCCGACTCTGAATGGTCCAAATCTAACCAAACACAATTGCATATCATGAATACAATGATAATAGATTCATCTAATTAATGAAATTAATTTTTTAATAAAAATTCCGAAATTTGCCCTAAAAAGTCGACCCGGGCCCACGTCTCGAAATTAGTCAAAACGGCAGAATAATAAACCTTGTCCTCTCCCGAGTCTAACCATATAAAATTAATCAAAATCCGACATCATTTGGTCCCTCAAATCCTTAAATTAACTCTTAGAAATTCCAAGCCCTAACCCCCTACTTTCACTCCAAAATCCTACTGATTAATGATGAACAAAGCCATAGATTCATGAAATTTATACCATTATGGTTAGAATCACTTACCCCAACGTTGCTCCTTGAAAACCTTCGGAAAATCGCCTCTCTCCCGAGTTTCTCAAATCCAAAAATTGAAAAATGAAGACAAAACCACGAACTAGGAATTTTGTGCCCAACACAATCGCACATGCGGGCCCTTCATCGCACCTGCGCTTCCGCATTTGCGGACACAGGTGCGCACCCGCGCATTCCACTTAACCGACCAGGCTTCACACCTATGGCTGCGATCCACTCTTCGCATCTGCGACCAAGCCCCAGGCCTCCATCTCCGCATCTGCGAGCCTCCCACGCACTTGCGATCATCGCACCTGCGGATCCCAATCCGCAGGTGCGGACACACCAGAACAGCAGCTCCAGCTGCATTTCCAACGTCCAAACTCCCCGATACCTATCCGAAATCATCCCGAGTCCCTCGGGACCTCAACCAAAAATACCAACCAATCCTAAAACACCATACGAACTTAGTCAAGCCCTCAAATCACATCAACTAACGTTGAAACAACGCATCGCACCATGAATCGAACTTATAAATTTTTAAATCTTTCAACTTCTAAAACTCGTGCCGAAACCTATCAAATCAACCCGAAATGATGTCAAATTTTGCATGCAAGTCCCAAATAACATAACGGAGTTGGAACCCCGATATCAAAAAGTCACTTCCGGTCCAAATCTCCAAAAATTTGACTTTCGCCATTTCAAGCCTAAATCAGCTATAGACCTCGAATTTACAGTCCGGACACGCTTCTAAGTCCAAAATCACCCAACAGAGCTAATGGAACCGACGGAATTCCATTCCGGAGTCGTCTTCACATAGTTCCAACTACGGTCAAAATCCTAAGACTTAAGCTTCTGTTTCAGGGACTAAGTGTCCCAAATCACTCTGAAACATCCGGTAACCGAATTCAACCACGCACGCAAGTCAATACACTTAATATGAAGCTGCTCAGGGCCTTATGCCGCCGAACGAGACTTAAATTCTCAAAACAACCGGCCGGGTCGTTAATAATTAATTAACTACTTATTATTTATTATAAGTTATATATATATCAAATAAGTATTAAATATTATTTATTTAAAAGCTCTTTATTATTTACACACACAAATATTATTAAATTTATATTTTAATTTGTATAAAAGCGTTTTTCCGACCGAATTCGGTCGGAAATATTGAATTATAATTATTTCGGTTGGTTAATTAAATATATATAATTTTTGTGTTGGGCGGGAAACAAAAATTTCAAACTTTCCGACCGAAATAGGTCGTAAATTCTAAAAAATATTAATATATTTTATATACAAGTATGACCAAATATTTGACCAAATTTCCGACCAAATTTCAGTCGGAAATTTGGAAAAATTTTAATAAATAATTATTTTTGTACATTATATACAAGTATGACCAAATATTTGACCAATTTCTAACCAAAATTGGTCGGAAAGTTGGAAACATTTTAATAAATAATTATTTTTGTACATTATATACAAGTATGACCAAATATTTGACCAATTTCCAACCTAAATCGGTCGAAATTTTTATTTTTTTGCTGTCAGAAAATTTTTGTTGACTTTTGCGACCAAATACTCTTATTTCCGACCGATTTTGGTCGATTTTTTTTCTGACCGATTTCGATCGGAAAGCCTTGGACGAAAATCATCTGATTTCTAGTAGTGAAACTAAAGAGAGGGAGAAAGAGAACCACCCAATATCACTTATAGGTCGTGATGGGGCCCAACACTATAGATAGGCAAGCCGACTAATAAATTAAACGTATATCGATAAAATTTAAATCCAAGAAAATATAAGACACCAAATTCTACCAATGTGTGTGCCAAGACCTGGTGTCACAAGTGTATGAGCATCTAGTAGATTATACAAAACCTCTACCACTGTCTGAAATAAAAATGGACAGAATAAAAAATACAAGGAGAGACACTGGTAACTGCAGAACGGCTCAGAAAGGCAGCTCACCACTATGCCCCTGGATAACGTGGGTGTAAGACGTTAGGTCCCCCACTAATACTTGCCTCAGGTCCTGCACAAAAAGTGCAGCAAGTGTAGTATGAGTACATAAACAACATGTACCCAATAAGTATCAAGCCTAATCTCGAAGTGGTAGAGACGAGATGGCCGACTTTGACACTCACTAAGGGTCAACAATAATAAATGAAATAAATTATAATTATTCAAATCAGCATGATTCATAGAGTTAACAATAATTTTTTTCAATTAGCAGAAATAATAAAAATCTTTCAAATGCAACAATTTTCAATCTATTAATTAAATCCTTCAATTTCAATAAATTTCGTATTTATCAAATAGCTTTACAAGCTGCAATAAACTGTCCAAGTATCGTGTAATTATTATTATTATTATTAAGCACGATTTATGCTGAGGTCGTACGACCCGATCCAGAGTTTCGTATACACTGTTGAGGGACGTGAGGCACGATCCATAGATGCATCTATCATGCCTAGATTAGACAAGAGACTTACCTCAATTTGCTCCAATTTAATCCACTAGAAGGCCTTTTCCACGATCATCCAACTCTATCTGGCTCGAATCTAGCCAAAATAATTCGATATAATCACTAAAACTTTTAGGAATCAATTCTATAAGAAAATACTACATTTAATAAAAATTTCAAAATTAATTAAAAATTCATCTGTGGGGCTCACGTCTCGGAATCCGGCAAAAGTTACGAAATATGAACGCCCACTCAACCACGAGTCTACCCATACCAAAATCACTAAATTCCGATAACAATTCGGCCCTCAAATCCTCAAATCTATCCAAGAGGGTTTTCAAACTTTTCCAACTCAATTCACCAATTAAATGATAAAAATAGTGATAGATTCGGGTAATTTAACCAATATTGAGTTAAGAACACTTACCCCATTGTTTTCTCTGAAAATTTCCCAAAAATCGCCTAAATCCGAGCTCCAAATCGTTAAAAATGGAAGTCCCATTTTCAGAACTTAAACTCTCTGCCCAGTGATTTCTTCTACGCGATCGCGAACTTCCTCACGCGATCGCGTAGCACAAATTTTACTCCCAAACATTAACCCTACGCGATCGCATCAAGTCCCACGCGATCGCGAATGCACCTCCTCACGCGATCGCGAAGTATTAAGCGCGTGGCACAGCTCCTCCCCAGTTTCCCCTACGCGATCGCAAATAACGACACGCGATCGCGATGCACAAGCTGGCCTAACCTACGCGATCGCAAACGTGCCCACGTGATCACATAGAACGAATTTCCAGTTGCCCAAAATAAGCCTACGCGATCGCAACCCCATTCACGCGATCGCGTAGAACAAATCCACCTCTGTCCAAATTACTCTACGTGATCGCAGACCAACTTACGCGATCGCGTATAAGGAAATCAAAAGAAAAATACCAGCAGTTATCAGCAGTCTCCCAAAGGCCAAAAGTGATCCGTTAGTCGTCCGAAACTCACCCGAGCCCCTCAGGACCTCAACCAATTATACCAACAAGTCCCAAAATATCATACGAACTTAGTCGAACCCTCAAATCACACCAAACAACGCTAAAACCATGAATCATCCTCCAATTCAAGCTTAATGAAACTTAAGATTTCCAACTTCTACATTCGGTACCGGAACTGATCAAATCAAGTCCGATTGACCTCAAATTTTGCACTCAAGTCATAAATGACATAACGGAGCTATAAAAATTTTTAAAACTGGATTCAGACCCCCGATATCAAAAAGTCAACTCCCCGGTCAAACTTTCAAACTTAAATTCCTATTTTAACCATTTCAAGCCTAATTTAACTACGGACTTCCAAATAAAATTTCGAACACGCTCCTAAGTCCAAAATCACCATACGGAGCTGTTGGAATCGTCAAAATTTTATTCCGGGGTTATTTTCTCAAAATGTTGACCGAAGTCAAGCTTGGCCTTTTAAAGCCAACTTAAGGAATCAAGTGTTCTGATTTCAACCCAAACACTTTCAAATCCCAAACCAACCATCCCCGCAAGTCATAAACCATTAAAAGCACATACGGAAAGTTTTATTTTAGAGAACGGGGTTCTAAAAGTAAAAATGACCGATTAGGTCATTACAAAAAACTTGCGTCTTTCCAACTTCAATTTGCATGGAATTCTAATAAATAACAAGTGTCCTACCAATCGTTGAAGTTCCAAAGCTACACCAACCCTATCCTATATGTAGATAAAAACACTTCTTAAATGTTATTGGAGGGAATACTCTGTATTTTATGTAAATTTCCAACATATTAATAGTCAGTAGTTAACTGATCACTGATTACTATAAATCTAAATTTCTTCGTAGCAATTTAGACTGACTACATAAAATATTTCAATCGATTTCTTGCAATATAGTCTTGAAAACAGCTCTTGTACACAAGTTATACAGTCTTGAAAGTTAATCTACCATAATCGACTCTTTGCAATATTACAATACACATTTGATCCAATTGGGACTGAATATTTATCATTTTTAATCTGCAAAAACAAATTAAATTTTAACAGTTGGCTTTAGGAGTATAAAACCAATATGCATAGAAGAATAGAATATATTGATTCAGTATCGGAGTTTCCTATTTAACTTTTGAATCGTATAGCCAGCAATTCATTCCTATTCAAATTTATAATCTAAGTCATGATGTTTGCTCCTTTCATATCGATAATTTTTTTAAAGGACTTTATTTGATTATGAAATATTGGTTATATTTATCTAATAGGAAATTAGCTTTTGAGAAAATATTACACTTGGAATGACCTGTTTCGTGATCAAATAGACGTGTTAGAAGTTAGAACTAGAATAACGAAACTCGAGATATCTAGAAACATTCAACAATATGTTATCGTAGTGGTGCAAGAAAGAATGTACTACCAAGTCCATGCATGTATATGAATTTTGTTTGCACCAAATATCATTACATTTGCTCAAGCGAAAGTAGTTAAGTATCTATTAAACTACATCGATACTTTTGATTATTGACAATGATCTATCATTCCAACAGGAAGAACTTGAAAATCAAAGGCATACGCCTATTTAGAAAAATATACAATTAGTTCTAAGCAACAACTTACACACAGAGGCGGATGCAATGTATTGACACCAGATTGAACTGAACTCAGTACTTTTGACGTGGAGCATAAATTTATGTGTAAAAGTTTACTAATCTTGTAATTATGAAAAATTTCCTAAAATAAGGTTGGCTTGGGCTAAGCCATGTTGATTATACTCGAGGGGGAAAAAATGTATGAACAAGATCGACAGGATAATCTCTAAAAACATGTATTACATGCTTAAACATTACTATATGTACTCGACAATGTGGACGATGAACAACAAAATAAGCACCATATATTATAACTCCAATGCAATAGTAGGCCCTCTTATTGTCATTTCCTATGGCTACTCTTCTGCGAGGCTTTAACCATATCGTTTCCATTTCCTTTCCGCGATAAAAAATTCCAATGAATTTACATTTCCAGGATTAAAACCAAATTACAATCACGCAAGAATATTGATAGAGAGAGTATGATTACTCGCTCGCTACCTCATTTACAAACACAATCTACACCGACATGTGGATAACAAATTTATATCCAGAGTACAGATATCATACATCTAATGTGTTGTCAGTCGAGCTGTTTAGTCCAGTCAAAAGGCTGCCAATCTCGAATAAAACTAGCAACAGCTTGTCTCTGTGTCTCCACTGATTCACGCTTCCGACGCTGCTGATGCATGTCTTCAGGTGGCAACTTCAACATTCCTCTTACCACATTGAGGCCAAAGCTGCTATTGAACTGTGTCTCATCGTCAATTACATGAACGAACCCCTTGTTTAAGCCAAATTCAACGTGGAAGTACGGAAAATCCTTAGGAATTGAGGACCGCAACCCTTTCACACTTGTATCTATGAGCTTCTTAGCATTGTGTTGACTCCATTCATCTTCTGCTTCATCAATCGCCTACAGTGAATATTTGTTAAAAGCAAGTGTAGAAAAGAACACTACTACAATGACATTGCAACAAATAGGGCATAGAAGAAAGGGAAAAGCACAAGTATGAGCGTGAATGGAAGCGCAACCACGAGTACCTCTAGTACTCTATGCGTAACCACGAGTATCTCTAGCCAATCTTCATTATTAGCAAGAAACAAATCCTAAGCGACTTGATTCTGAATATCCAACGGGTCTAATATTAAGAGCCAAAAGACAGTTCTATGCTTTCTTTCACATCGATACATAAGCATTTAGCTAAAAAGAAGCGATGCAATTGTGAACATTAGCTTCCACCAAATAAGCCAAGTACATCCTATGACTTGTTAAGAGTAGAAGACCAAGAAGTGAGACTTACTAGCACTAATCCTAACGACATTTCATATTTCACAGTTTCCGACCACTTTCTAATCATATTGACTAAAAACCAATTGGTAATCTTCAGATGCTTTGTCAAAAACCCCTTCATATCACAATTAGGAAGTCTAGGCAATTTCTAGATCCCAACAGAGAAATCCCAACTCATTCCAAACCAAAACTTGATAGACAGTAGCTAAAATAATAAAATGGCCAACTTATAGGATGGTTTTGCAAACCTTCTTAAAGTACAGAGGTCCCTGCTTCGCAACTTCCTTGGGCATAGGAATGCACTCGATCAAACAATGCCGCTTTTGCCGGGCCAAACCCATCACAGTCTCGAGAAAAATAAGATCCTTCTCCTGCTTTGCAAACATCATTATGAGGCATTTCTTGAAATTCCTAAACTCCTCCCAGACATTATCATCCAAAGATCTTGTAGCTGATTCATGCTGTTCAGAGAGCAAGCGAAGGTCATTATGACAAAAAACAAAGAATTGGGAGCAAAGATAGTGATATAACAAGAATTTTGGCAGCAACAGTGTCCTGACGTATCTACCACAACAGAAAATATTTTCTTCTGATGTAAATGATTTCTTGAAATGCAGTAACACGGACAAATAAGAACAGGGATCTCCGTATTGCTAATACGACATTTTACCCAAGGAGATCTAGCACGCTAAGATTATTTCTTCGAAATTCAATTAGTTAGCTAATTATACACAATAATGAACGAAAAAGATAACATACAAATGTATGACCAGAGAAGGGCTCAAAGTCACCTGCATTGTCAAGATGCAGCAATGACCTGGGACAATCGGCTGCCAAACTGGCAGTGATAAGTAAGTGAAATTTGCAATGGCAACCACCAAGTGCTTTGGTCTTGTTGGATTCTCAAAGCAGAATTGGCATCTCTCTTGCTGAGTCAAAACGCGCTTTGCATGATGAGCTACCTCAAGAGATTTCTGATTCTCCATTCCTACTTTTTTCCGGGACTTCCTCCTCGGCCCATCATCATAATCATACTCATCATCTGCCTGACCATACGTACTATATTGTTTGTTTTGCGCTATCTTCTGAGCAAGATGCATATCAGCATCCTCCATTTTCTTCTTTTGCCGAGCAGATAGGTCATGCATCACATATCTAAATAAAGGATAAGAGCCAGCAGATTCAGTATGCTGGTAGGCATTGAGATCAAAAAGATAAAAAGAACCATTCATCAAGTCAAGAAAGCCACAACTGACGATTCAGATCCAAAATACCTGCTTGTGCTCCCATGAATCGGTGGTCTGCTCGACACATCATTAGCAGTTTGTTTCATTTTCATCTCCTCTGTTTCTTTCTGAAAAGAGAAAGTGATACACTATAAGTTGAATACAATCATGGAGCCTACACAGTCAGCTCGAGACTAAGTGTCATTAAGTCTTATAATAAACCTCCCCCTATTAATTTGCTTACAGAAACAAGAAGCTGCCCAACATGGAGATGCTTTAACAATGTCACTAGTTTCGAGAAAGCGGGAAAGAAAGAAATTTAGAGACTGATCTAGCCATCAATTTAGAATAAAACAATACTAGCTAAGAAAATAAGATCTACGAAAGATGAATCATTTTGGCACCTATGACCAATAGATAAAGCAGATGATACATAACAAACTATTGGTACGTTTTAAAAAGCCTGCAACATCAAATATCAGTGATGTTACTTGAAATACATATGGTCTTGACCTAAGTTTCTCGGACTCTTCACTTTCAGTGCAGCACCCGTGTCGACACGACGTGGGTGTGGGTATGGGTGTGGGATCCGTGTCGGATCTGGTCAACCGATTTTGGATACTTTGACCAAAATCAACGGAGAAATTTGGGACAGATACTATGATTTTTAAAAACAAATCAAAAGCTAGGGTGATATGGAAGAAAATGGAATACCTTGTATATATAAATTTCTATGTCAGTCCTTTTCCTTTTATCTCCTTCTAAAATTCTACTCTTGTTCAATATTTTCTCCTTCTCGGAATACCTTGTAAGTTTTTCACACGTCTCATAATTTATACATATTTTTATAACTCGATTTTTAAATAATTGAATTATTTTTAGCCGAATCCCCGCACCCGTATCCGTACTTGGATCCGTACCCCCGAATCTTTAAATTTAGATCATGAAGGATCTGACCTGCACCCGTATCGGACACCCGCACCCGAGTCCGAGCAACTTAGGTCTTGACTGTCAATTTAGAATAAAAAGGACACTAGCTAAGAGAACAAGATCTAGGACAGATGAATCAATTTGGAACCTACGACAAATAGATAAAGCAGATGACACGTTACAAACTATCCATGTGTTTTAAAAGACCTGCAACATCAAATATCAGTGATGTTACTTGAAATAAAATGGTCTTGACTAACCGTCGTGCTAATTTGAATAATATACAAAAGAGAATGAATTATTGCTCACCAGAAGTTTTTCTGCTTCATCATGCATCCCTCTCATGCGAAGCTGCATCACTTTTGCAGCTAATTGATTTGCAGTCAAGGCTGGTTTGATATTTGTTCCATCTTCACTTGTTTTCTCATATACTGGTAAATCTGGTTTTGATTCCGAGACTCCTGACCTTGGATTTGAAGAATCACGAGCAAGACTGGGATCACCACTCTTTTCATGCATAAATTCACGCATAAAATTTCCGTCGTTGGAAAATTTATTTACACTAGAAATTGCAGTGGCAATAAGCCCCGCATCCGCATTGGATATATTTTGATTTTTCTCTTTGCGCCATGATAAAGAATCTTTAGAGTTGGGCATTCGCATTTTAGAATGACCAGAGGATGTGTCCTGCAAACACATGTTTATGAGACAACTAACACCAATAAAACACAGCACAAAAATAGCCAAATTGTCATTTCCTCTTACTAAAGGAAACTACACCACTTTCCTTCTATATTTAATAGGAGCAAGGCACAGATTCTTAGAAATGAGACTACTGCATAATTGTTTAAAAAAAGCCAAAATTACTTTAACAAAAACTTGATATTTAGAAGTTACTCCATCAAGAACTGAAATTACAAATGTACAAGCCTAAACTGTAAAGAGAAACCAAAGAAATACAAAGCAACTAACTGTCGTCTTATAGTAAATTCACCGGCTCTCATTTGACATTACCTTTTTAGCATAAGTCTGATTTCTTTTGTCTGCAACAGCTTCTTTGTCATCCATTACCCCTCGCCTCCTATCGTTGATAGCATGTAGATGAGCACGGGTAGGTGCAGCTTTACCAGAAGCCACAGAAACAGCAAGCTGACTAAGTGAGCCCCAGCGTTCTGCTGCCACCTGTAACTGTAAAAGTTAGAAAGTGACTGCAATAGAAGCGCAAGACAAACACTGAAATGCCAACCTCATCAAGCTTCCGTCCTTCACGATCTGCTTGTTCTTGAGCTCGTCTCAAGGCTTTGAGCCTCCAACTTGCACCTCCATCACCAATAACAGCAGTAGACAGAAGTTGGCTACCACCAGTATTTGTTCCTTTTGAATCATCAGGATAACCACCTCCACCATCCTTCAAATATGGGTTCAGTTCTCTGGGATTTACTTTTGGCACCTAAAACAAGAAACATATGGATGTCAGTCTGGTCCCAATACATAACAATATCAAGCAGTGCGCCAAGATTACCCTTGCTTCATATCCCCTCAATGAATTGAAATGAGTAACAGTACTGGGAATAATAAAGATTCAGGATGGTCACTCACTATGCAATCAAGATAAATCTTGTGATACGTTGGAATAAAGACATAAATACAAGGGAGAAGGTCCAGATTTACCCTTGTACTTTGCAAAAAAAGTCTAGATTTACTCTCCGTTAGAAGTTTGCCTCAATTAAGCCCTTAGTCGTTACACTTCTGGGCTAAATATACCCCTATTGACTAACAGACCCTTGTTTTAAATTAATTAATCTCTAATCAATCTGATTTAACTCCAATGACTGCCATGCGGCTTAATTTTTAGGCCTGTTAGTCAATAGGGGTATATTTAGCCCAAAAGTGTAACGGCAAGGGCTTAATTGAGCCAAACTTCTAAAGGAGTGTAAATCTAGACCTTCTCGCAAAGTACAGGGGTAAATCTGGACATTTTCCCTAATACAATTAACAAACAAATGGAAGAATTGTGGAAGACTGGGAAAAAAGCAACTCTAGCATTACAGTTTTTTCAATGTGAACACTATATGACATGTCAACCAGCTCTAGCTCTTGCATCCTTAACATAAACAGACTGATTAAAGCAAATTACATACAAAACAGAGGGCATAAGGCTTGATAAGCAAGCCCGCAATATTGTCCCACTATAAGATATGATAAAATGGAAAGAGACTAGCATTCGAAGTGGCACAAGGATATGACATCAATTAAAAATATACCTCTTCGGCTGGAGTCTCCTCGGCTGAACAGTTAGAAGCTGGTTCGGGAATCTTATCCACATTGTCTTTTGGCCGCAGCATCCAATCCAACCCCATTTCTCTTCTCACAAGTTCATGATCATTACGCGACTTAGATCCACCAGTGTCATTATCTTAAAATTCCACCAAAGGAAAATAACGCAATAAATTACTCCATCAGTTAATCTTGGGGAAAGGGCTATTCGTAATTAAGTGGATAATAACTGAATTTATGCTTACCAAGCAAGTTATCTTCCAGTTCATCATCCTCGTTCCGAATTTGTCTATCTTTCTTACTTCTTTTCCTTTTTTCACTTTCAGACTCAGATGAAGATCTTCTGCTTCTTTCTTTACTTTTTCCATCCTTGCTTCTTCTCTTCTTACTTGTCTTCCTACTACTACTCTTTCTCTCATAATCAGAAGAACTCTCACTCCCACTTCCATCTGAATACGAGGACAAATCGTCATCTGAGGCATACCATTTCTTTTTCTTTGACCTCGCTCTTATTTTTTCAACGTCGTCATCTTCTGAACTAGTGGAACGAAATTTTTTCTTTTTCTTTCTCTCCCTTTCCTTCTTATGACCAGATTTACTCCTCTGTTTTCGAGAATCATCCAAGCTTTCATCCTTTGCCTAACACAAAATTAGTAGCGAGCATCAGAGGCATGTAACTTTCTCATACACTACCAAAGAACCCAAAAAGAAAAAGGTTAAAAAGTTATCCACCCAAACGAAAAAGAAAACCTTCAAGAAAAACATTCACAACAATCACAAAAAAGAAGAGAAGTTATCTTAACACCAAAACGATTCATGCTACTTCATCATTATTGAATACTACCCTGTGATGACAAAATGTCAGTAGCCTCACCTTTTCTACCTGCTCGCGTGGTACGAACTTCAATCCCGAAAGCATGCTCTTTGTTTGTCACCTTAACACCAAGTTCGTAGAATTTTACCTTTTCAAACACTATCCTGGAGCCTGCGTGAACGCGGGATGCCTTGTGCACCGGCCGGCTCTTTAAACACTATCCTGGAAATCAAGATCAAAATATAACAAATTAGAGTAGTTGCATGATTGCAACTTACAAAAGATTATAAGAGTAACTTTTACTAATATATACACAGTAAAAAGTTAATGTTGGAGGGGTTACAACCAGAATACAATAACCAGCACACGCGGAGGCGGATGCAATGTATTAATACTGGGTTCATTGAACCAAGTATTTCTAACGCGAAGCATAAATTTATGTGTAATTCTCACTAAAAGTACAATATATTGTAGGTATGAACCCATAACTTTAAAACTACAATGGGTTCAATGCTAAGAATCTTCAAGGTTGAACCCATAGAACTTAAATCCTGGATTCACCTCTGAGCACATATTATGTAATTTGCTAATGAAGGCAATCATGGCACTGGTTCATAGACAGATTACTTCAATGACAGTGGTGTCCGGGCCAGCTTCTACTCCAAGAACTGAAAACTCACAGAGCACTGTAATGCGTACAATCGTAATTTTGGATTTAATAAATAAACCTTTTGGAGCCAAATACACATGGGAACCGGATTTGAAAATGCAAATCAACTTGTAAGATAAAGAAAAGACCTATGTAAAGAGAAAATTTGGGGCTTAGCATAAATAAAGCATCACAACCTAATTTAGAACACCAAATTTCATACTACTAG
Organism: Nicotiana tabacum; assembly: GCF_000715075.1. NCBI lineage: Eukaryota > Viridiplantae > Streptophyta > Magnoliopsida > Solanales > Solanaceae > Nicotiana > Nicotiana tabacum. The sequence continues at coordinate 13,569,737 of NC_134093.1, read as the reverse complement.
GTACGTTAATTAGTTCCTACTTTTCCCAATTAATTCAAAATAGAGATTAAGTTCTTTTACTGGTGAGAGAAAGAGATGATAAACTAAAAATCGAAAAATTAAAATTTAGAATAAACTGTTTTCACAATTCACAATTCACAATTTTATTGTGCACTTCAAATTTTTCACTTAAGAATTGAGCTATCTGAAGGAGAGATAGAGTTTAAGATGAAACTTACGACTGAATTTAGCCAGAGTGCTGTTGCAGACGGCGGAGAGCGGTGGCGATTCGAATGACTTCGGCGAAGATCAGATCGGCGATCGGTTGACGGGCGATCGAATGGCATATGATTTTGTTGGGCCTAAGTAGATTTTTTCACCGCCTTACGTGGTCCAAACTTTACTTTGATGGGCTGCTTTTTCGGCCCAATAAATGGGCTCCCAATGCCGATGGACTTTGCTCTCCTATTTCCTCGTAGAAATGACACCAGATAGCCACTTTAAAGGGAGGCTATTAAGGAATTAGCCAAAGTCTTCTGAAATTTAGTTTATCATTTCAATTTTTCATGACTCAAATATACTGGTTTGTCCTGAAATTAAAATTTTTAATTTAAATTTTCATGACAAAATAAATACTGGCATATTTCTAAATAACAGCCTTAAGAATGGCTATTTGTGCACTTTCTCCTATTTCCTTATGAGTCGTTTGGTTCACTTACTAATTTTGTGAGAATTATAATACAGTAATTTTTTTATGTAATGATTAATAATAAAATAATAATTTTGTGGTAATTATTATTAATAATAATAAAAGAATAATAATATTGTACATAAATACTTACTTCAAAAAGTATATTTTTAGTTTTAAATAGCTAACTCCTCTTCATTGGTACAAGATCTTTATAAAAATATTTTTTCTATTCATATTGTAAGTGAACATTAGGAGATTATTTCATCTTAATAACATGTTAAGTCAACAAGTCATACTTAGGTAATGATAAAATGAAAAAATAAATTGCTGATTAAAATAGTATTTCATGGCCAATTACGAGCGGTTCAACTTATTTCCGGTATCTTTGTGTTACACTTATTCCAAGGTGGAGGATTGTGATCATGTGACAAATACATTAGCCATTTTTTGTCCTTTTATGTGAAAATCCACAATGATTCTCATCACTTACTTAACCAAAAAAACCCACACGTGACTCTAATAAGTTGGCCACTACAGCATATGTTATGATAATTGTGCAGTCAGTACAATCACAGTATCAAGAACTCAAAAAATTATGGCTTTGAGATTCTCTCTTTTCATCTGCGTCTTTTCTCTATGCTTTATCGGTGATTTTTCAGCAATATCAGCTCAAAGAGATGATGAAGACATGACCATCAAAACAATGGAGGAATTTTCTGGGTACCCAATTCATGAACCAATCTATCCCAATTCCTTATCTTCACTCTCTGTCAACTCTGAAAGTCTACAGAAACAGGTAAATTTAATTAGCAAATCCCAGGATAGTAATTTTGTGTTTGCTCACTTTGTTGTCTGTTCTTGAATTTGTCATAAAAATTGAATCTTGAGTAACAAGAGCCTCTGAAGATGGAGTTCTTGTGAACTCTGAATTGGGTTTATATTTCCTTTTTATTGAAAACAAACTAAAAAAAATAATGAATAATAAATAAATAAATAAAAAGAAAGAAAAAGAGCAAAAAATTTGTTTTGTTTGCTGGAAGCGTTGGTCTAGAGAAGACTATTAGATTTCTTTCTACCCAAACTCATTCATGAATAAAGAGAATATATATATATATATATATATATATATATATATATATATATATATATATATATATATATATATATAACTTATACTTACTTTTTATTTGTATTTGCATAATATCCGCATGAGATAAGTTTAAGTGGTGTAACGTGGTCCGTGGGGATTCATATAACTGACCCCAACTTATTTGGGACTGAGGTATAATTGTCTTTGTTGTTGGAAACCTTAGTAATGATGTCTCATTTTACTAAGCATTAGGAATTGTGTAAAGTTCACCTGTTTAACAGCATATTGAAATGTGAATTGATTATTGATGAGACAGAGTGGTCATTTCAACTGCTGCATATACTCATCATTGTTCCTAAAATCCAATCAAATGCAGCTCAAAGTGCAGAAGAGAAGGAGAAAAAGGAGAAAAAACAAATCTTTCGTGTTCATCGTTTCAACCACTTTCGTTTACTGTTGGATATCTTTTGTGATTTACATTTAGTGTTGAGTTTAAAGAACCTTATTTAAAGTAGGATACAATTTGTAGTATTGAGTTTAAAAGTACCTTATCTAAAGTAGGATTTATAACTGTTTTGTCTTTTCAAGTACATGGGAAAAGCGTAAAATTAGCAGCTTCATTTCTGTGATGTTGTGTTTGAGAAAGACAGTAACTTAAATAAACTGGATCTTTTTGGAGGATATATTATGCATTTGGAATGTCTGTTTTTTGACAAGAGGGCTGTTATAGTTCTGTATATGCTATAACTTATTTCATTTGGTATAATATTGAGCTGAATGTTATCTAGAATTTTATCTAATCACAAGGGCAGAGCTAAAGGGAGGCAATGGGGTTCAGTTGAATTCCTTCGCCGGGAAAATTGTTCTGCGCGAATAGGGCAAAAAGATACTACTTTTTGGTTTTATATTAGTCATTGAATCCCCTTGACACAAGGGATGATTCTGTTTAATAGTAAAAGGGTTAAAAAATTGCTTTAGTCACAAGTTTAAATCCTAGACATGACACTCTAGCATTTTTGGAGTCCCCTTGTATGAACTTCTGGCTGTCTAATCATAGTTTGTTATGTGTGTCATTCTAGATAGATGAGCTAGCAACTTTCTCGGATTCGCCTGCGCCGTCGGTCACCAGGATCCTGTACAGTGAGAAGGATGTATTAGCAAGGAGGTATATAACCAGCTTATAATAAGTTTTTGCTTAGTTGACATTACATAAAGTCTATATCAGTTGTGCTATTGTATTTAAAAACTACATCAGTTGTGCTATTGTATTTAAAAACTGTACTGAGCTAAAAGTTGAGCAAATGTGAACTTGAATTTGGAGTAGCTGGCGTACTCATTTCAGTACCTTCATTGAAAATAAATTGAACTGCCTTTGTCTCTTCCTCTTGTTTGAGTAATCACAGGATACAAAACGGGTAATCAGGTGTATGACCTGGTGCGATGGAAATTGTATTTCCCATACAGCACTCCTCCATTTCCTATATATGTCCTTGGCAGAGAACATGTTCTGCCAAAGAAGAAAACTGCCACGATCCTTGTATCCTGATAATGTCAGCTCGAGAAACTGCTTCAATCTTTAATTTTAAGTTCTGAAAATGTGAAGATGGTATTTGCTTCTACTTTAACTTTTGAGGAGAAAAGTGGAATAGTATCTTTTGAGAAGTGTAAAGTGGGTCTGTCCTAACTTTTTGGGTTTTAAAATACAACATGCAACAAATGGTCTGCACTTGACTAAACAAAGAAAATAGATACTTTTAAGGAAGTAAGCATTACTCTGGGAAACCCAAGATGGATATGAGTGCTAGAGAGAGGAATTTGTATATGGACCTGGAACTGAAAAAGAGGGGCGTATTTAAGGTAGTGTAGTGAAATTCTACAGGTTCCTTCTGTGTGTTAATGAAGTTCCAATTTTATGTTTAATCAATTAGTTTTGCTTCTGACTTATTCTTCTAGGATTAGATGATTCAACATTTTTTGCACTATTTTTCTCTTGTAAGATTTCTAGCTTGTTGCCCATAGATCCTTATGAAATGCATATTTCATTTCTGGCCAATTTCACAAAAAGCAACATTGGAAGCATTGTTGTTACTTCTGAATTAGTAAATAAATAATACATTGGGATTGCTTGTTTGCTTATTTTATCATGCAGGTATATTAAAAATTTGATGGAACTTTCTGGTCTCTCTGTCAGAGAGGATGCTGTTGGGAACATTTTTGGCCGGTGGTAAGCGTTTTTTCATGATGCTTTTCTCTATTTATTGTAAAGCAGATGTTGCAAGACACTCATTTTTAATACCTCCGTATTACTCAAATATGCCAAATGTTTGACAATTTTCTGTTCCCTAGATTCAAGCTAGGCAAACTCTGACTAACATTTTGAAATATATTCGATTCCATTTGATACGAGGAAATACATTTCATGAGATTTTCTGAGTATCCACATTTTAATTTTCCAAAAGCGAAAAATGTTAGTTAAATTGGCACAGTTTTTTTTAAAAGTCTGGTTAGCATTGATTTAGGTAATATGATCTCTTTACAAGATAGTCTAATTTAACATTTATTTGCACCCATCTACCATTCTACTTGCATTGGGTCTATGATATCTTGAACATGACTGTCATTTGGTGGTTCTCAGGAATGGCTATGAACCCGAGCTCGCCCCTGTTTTAACTGGTTCTCACATTGATGCTATACCATACTCCGGGAAGTATGATGGTGTGGTTGGTGTTTTGGGTGCAATAGAGGCCATTAATGTGCTAAAGCGGTATGCATTATAATTGTGGAGTGTTAGAAATTTAAATTTTTTGATGAAATTGTCAATGCAAAATTGCAGTTCTCTGCTTAAACTGAGTTGCTTTTATTTGTTACTCATGATTATGTTTCTTTGATAGGCCTCTGTCGAATTCCTCCTTTATTGGTTTTTGTTTGATTGGGTTTGTATGCTTTCGTGTACGGGTCCAGTCAGCTTTACGTGTGCTTTATGACCAAGATTTAGTTTAACCGGAAAATAGCAGATACTTACGGAAGTGTAAAAGCGGGCCTGGTTAACTTTCTTAAGTCATACGATGCTGAAACAGAATGAAGAAGGAATGAGAAATCTCTTATTTTGGAAAAAGGAATATTGTTGAAGTAGTGTTGGTATCAGATTTTGTGATGGTTTTGCTTATTCCTTCATTGAATGCTTCCCTAACATGCAATATTTTAATCAAGTTTAAGCTAACTATGTATGAAGGAATTGGCTAAAGTTTAAAGGATTGTGGCATTTTATACTGTAAGAAAACTCTTTTGCCATTAAAAGAGGGTATTGGCCGAGTCATGGAACTCAGAGAGCTCAACTATAGATACACTTTGCATTCGGCTGCTACTTTGTTTGACTGCAGAATTCTGTCTTTTGTTTGCTGATTTAAAATCTAAATTACGCAGGTCGGGTTTCAAGCCTAAGAGGTCATTGGAAGTGATTATGTTCACCTCAGAAGAGCCTACGAGGTTTGGGATCAGCTGTCTGGGAAGGTTAGGAGCTTGATCACTTACTCTAGCACCTAAGAGCATAAGCAAATGTATTCACGGAATCAGTTCCTTTAATGGACGGCATACATTAATTATTCAGTTCCATTTGGTTTTTAACTGCTTATGTTGCAATATAGGAGTATCTAAACGCGTCCCATATCCAGTTGAGATTCTGATGGTCACGATATTTGCAGCCGTTTGCTAGCAGGAAGTGTACAACTCGCGGAACTTCTGAAGAAGACTGTTGACGGTCAGAATATTTCCTTTTTTGAAGCTGCCAAGTTTGCTGGTTATGGGAATGCTAAGGGCGATCTGTCTGAAGTCTTTCTCAAGAAAGGAAGCTATTCTGCTTTCGTAGAGTTGCACATAGAGCAAGGTCCCATTCTAGAAAAAGAAGGTAGGCTGCTTTTAAAGGGTTATCCTATTCTTGATGATCCAATTCTAGGACCGATTTAAATGTGTTCCATATCAATAATAAAACTGGTTTATGTGTCAATATACAGGTACTTCCATTGGTGTTGTGACTGCAATTGCCGCTCCAGCAAGCATCAAAGTAACATTTGAAGGCAATGGAGGTCATGCTGGAGCTGCACTAATGCCAGAAAGGTAACTGCTTTTTGAAGAGCTAGACTTTGTTCCATGATTCTGCAGATCTCTCTGCCTGCTTACAACTTCTCTTTCATTTTTTAAATTATGAATAAAGATGTGTTTTGTACTTAAAAAGTATTAAGATGGTTTTCCTGTTTGTGATAGACAGATAACTACCACCACTATCATGTGTTATGCTGTTGCTTTTGCTTGGAATTTCCTTAGAAAAGTTTAAAACTTTATAATATGGAATTTCCAGCTTATGAAGAATTCATTCTGGCAGTTAGTGCATCAACTTTCAGAAATACGTGCTTGCCTTTTCTTAAGTTGTGTTTCTCATTACTCTAAGCTTGAAAACTAAAGGAAATTCTAGATTTGACCATTTCCTGTCATATACTTCTTGAAAACCCGTCTTCTTTGTTGTAAGCTCCCTATTGCCTGACTTGCATTGCAACTTCGAGCTGTAAAACATTTTGTCTGATTTTTAATTGATTGCAATAGGGAATATTAGTCATATATATATTCCTTCCTGGTGCAATGTTACTGGTTATAATGCGTTCCCTTATATGGCTGATTGATCTCCGCAACTAATTTGGAACAGAAACGATGCTGGACTGGCTGCTGCAGAGTTGGCTCTAGCTGTGGAGAAACATGTACTAGAATCAGGATCCATTGACACTGTTGGAACTGTTGGTAAGCCGATTTTTTTGCCTCATACCAGAAGACACTAGTTTAAGGTCAACTACCTTGTGCACTGATAAATGCTTTAATCTGCAAATCTGAGAATGGAACTCTCAGAGAAATTGGGGATTCATTAAAGTATGGAACAACTAATTATTGTGAGTAACATTTATGAGTACAATAGGCATGTTGATGAACCTAGACCTTAACTTTGAGTAGTGAAAGTAACAGCGCATTATGGTATCAAATTAGAAGATAGTCAAGCCTTCCGCTTCAGTACTATTGTAATCTCTCAATAAGATTTAATGAATTTGTTTTTTTTAAGGCATACTGAAGCTGCATCCTGGAGCAATCAACAGCATCCCGAGCATGGCACACCTTGAAATAGGTATACTTCCTGTCAAATTAATGTATTTTATTCTCTACGAATCATGTTCTTCTCTAGTTTATCACAAAGAGTAGCATTTCATGATTTTAATATTCACATAAAACTATACATTCTATCCAAATCCTAGTGCACAGTCTCTATTTGCTGTATCTGATAACAAAGTCATGTTCTTTTGGATGAGACAGATACGCGAGACATTGATGAAAGCCGTCGAAATCTTGTAATTGAGAAAATCCATCAGTCAGCTTTAGCCATTGCTAAGAAACGCAAAGTTATACTCTCAGAATTTGAAATAGTGAATCAAGATCCACCTGCCCTTTCAGATGAGTCAATCACTAAGGCGACAGAATTAGCATGTCAAGAGCTAAATTTGACTCACAAGAAAATGATTAGTCGAGCCTATCATGACTCCCTGTTTATGGCAAGGTAAGTGAAGGGGAAGCACCTCCGCGCTCATATTTATCGATGCAACTTATGTTCTTAAGATCATAGGTCCCCTATGAAACTCGAGAATCCATGCAGCTTAAATAGGACACCAATTGAATATAACGCAGTATAATATCTCAATGCTATCTGACCAAAAATTTCTGCTAATCGTAATTTCTGAAATCCTTGCAGAATATCCCCGATGGGCATGATATTCATTCCTTGTTACAAGGGTATGTCATCTCGCTTTCTTTTGGCGCTAGTTGTCATTTTCCCATTTTCTCTGTGTTGATGATGGTCTTACTCTCTTCAAGTTAAGTTACCTATTTTCCGTTTTTAAACACAAGATAGTAATGACACTAGAAGAACTATGCTAGGGTAACTGTTTCAGATGAATATATACTGGATGATTATAAAAGAACTACACAATGAATTAACTATCACGAGCTAGGGATAGCAACAAGGACAAAGCATCTGCGCTAGTTCTAGCATACTCTTGTTATTGGCAGCTTCGAAGGAGGATTGGATTGATATTTATGCTTTGTTACTTGTTGATTTTGCAGGATATAGCCATAAGCCTGAAGAGTTTTCATCCGTTGACGATATTGCTAACGGGGTAAAAGTTCTAGCATTAACTCTTGCCAAGTTATCTCTCTCATAATGCCTTAATTTAGTGAACACTTCCTAATGCTTTAGGGCATCTGTATTTTTACTTCTACAAGTAATTTACAGATAGTGAATTTCCTCCTACTTCTCTACAGCAGTTGGCTTTGTTAACAAATCATTCACTTCATCTGCAGCATACCAATTGCTTCCATTGTTAGTTATGTAGAAAAATAATTTAAAAGCTAAGTAATGGTATGTAGTCAAATTCATAATTTCTGGTGTATTATATATGACAGAGGAGAAGGGAGCCTTGGCGTATAGCCTCTTGCAAAAATGCAGAGTAAGATTGCGTACAATAGACCCTTGTGGTCCGGCCCTTCCTCGAACCCCGCGCATAGCAGGAGCTTAGTGCATCAGGTTGTCCTTCTAATGACAGAGGACGTGAAAAAACTGAGAGACCTATGCCAATACTACTACATATGAACTAGTCACAAGAAATACAAATCATCTCCATAGATGCACAGTAGAAAGCTACAGGTTCCTCCGTTCAGCTGAACCTGGTAGCTTTGACTCATACCCTATATATGTCTTAAAGAAATCTATTAAACATGTACAAATATTAACTTTTGACAGTAACTCAAGTAACTCATATGATCGGAGGGTATAATGACATTCCGAACCAATAAAGTTCAAATTTTGAATTCGTCTCTGTCAGCAAAACTCTTAGCCAAATGAGTAGAGGTAGTACACATTGATTCGAGTAGAATTCTAGCCAAAAGAGCTGATCAATCAGATAATATACCTTGTCTCCATAATATGGTGTTAAAGAATACACTTATCCTAAGATGACAATTACGCGCTACTTCACTCATTGTCTTAAGATTTTTGATCAGATGTTCAGATTTTTCACATATATTTCAGAATAAATACTTTAGAACTATGTCACGTTTAGCCAGTGAAAAAAAATGGAAACACAAACACGGATAAAAAGAAGATTTGTTCTCTAAAATTGTACATATACATCGTATACAAGAAATTACATTTAGATAAAATTGGAGAAAGAATCAACAGATTTCCAATTATATATTTTTATTTATTTATATCACTGACTATATATTGGGTTATAATGTTATAGTTGGAAATCTATTGATTCTTTCTCCAAATTTATATATAATATTTTTATTTATTTATATCACCGGCTAATATTAGTACCCGTACAATAAGCGGATAATATTGTGATCCTGCTAAAATTCATAAATTTTAAAAAAAAAAATCATATGAATAACTATTGACAGAAACTCAAATATTATAACCCAATATATAGTCGGTGATATAAATAAATAAAAATATTATATGATTCAAAATAAATCATATTATGTGGAGTATTAATTAATAAAAATATATTTATTAATATCTTAGTTTAAATTATAAAAAAATATTTTATTACTATTGTAACAGTCCAGCCCGCTAGTGATATTGTCCGCCCTGGACTTAGGCCCTCAAGAGTTTAAAACGCGTCACTAGGGTCTAAGGCTTGTTAAGTTATATACCCAGTATCCCTCTTGTGTTTTGTCGATGTGGGACTCTGTCTAAAGTCAGCGTACTCGCTGAGGTTTGCCCCAACGCATGGGATTCGCCTAGACTCAGCACTGAGGTTTGCCCCGCCTAATCGGGATTTGCCTAAACTCAGTTGAATTCTGACCCACCATCGGCAAGGCTGACACAAGAGTGGCTCTGATACCATTTGTAACAGCTCAGCCCGCTAGTAATATTGTCCTCTCTGGACCTAAGTCCTCACATGTTTAAAACGCGTCAGGGCCTAGGTCCAGAGCGGACAATATCACTAGCAGGCTAGGCTGTTACAATTATCTCTACACAAGTACCTCCCACAACAACATCAACTTCTACCAACCTAAAGTTATACAATTTATTACATTTAGTATTTCAATATTGAAAGACAAACTAATATATACATACGTGATGATTTATTGATAACCAACATATTCTTACTTTTGGGAGTTACCAATATATATCATAGTTGAATTGAAATTTGCTCAATAAATTTGATATCACTTAAATTTTAACCACACAATTAAAGTCACTTTGGGATATAGTGAGCTGTTCACCATTTAACCAAAGGTGATAAATGGCACCTTTGTGATATAGTGAGCTGTTCAGATTAGTAAGAATTTTCGATAAAACTCTTCAACTTTATGGGTTTTAATTATATTTAGCAATTAATTTCATAAGAATCAATATTTTTCCAAATAAAGTTACACAATTTATTACATTTCGTATTTTAATATTGAAAGACAAACTAATATATACATAAATGATACATAATTTATACCAATATATTTAGTAATATCTTAAATTAAATTACAAAAAGTATATTTGTAATGCTTCAGAATATCTTTCAGTATAAATGCTTTAGAACTATGTCACGTTTAGCCAGTGAAGAAAACAGGAAACACAAATACGGATAAAGAGAAGAATTTGTTCTCTAAAATTGTACCTATACGTTGTATACAAGAAATTACATTTAGATAAATTTGGAGAAAGAATCAATAGATATATCCTTACATCTTTTTTTAATATAAAAATTCCTTACAATATTTAAAAAAATTGCAAATGCACCTATGAGCTCAGACTGATACTTTTTCTTTACTAAAAGTTTAATGTATTTTGTGGAGTATTAGGTAGCTACCAATTGTGATAATATTTTCCTTTTTAAATATTACAAAGGGTACTTACATCACCCAAACACCTAACCAAAATCACAGATGCAAACTAATGAGCTCATAAAACTAATCCATTTTCCCAAATAAATCTATTTACACTATTATTATTTGCCAGCTATCAACTGTCATTATATTCCCCTCTCGCTAATGCCCAAAACCTTCCAACACTTTGTAAAATAAATTAGAGATATTAAAATGGGAAAGCAGTGCATCATCTATTTAATTCATTTTTCCAATTTATTAGTACCATTTTGCTAGTCTTCATTTCTATTACTATATGTTATTTTTTCTTATTTCTGTTTTCTTATTGCGTGATATTTTGTTGTTGTTATTGTTATTGTTTTTATTATTTTCAATATGGCTTCTTCACTACTTTTTTTCTTGAGTTGGAGATCTACCGAAAACAGCTTCTTTACCTTCACAAGATAGGGGTAAGGTCTGCGTACACTGCTCTTATCAGACCCTACACTGTGAAAATATATTTAGTATATTGTTGTTGTCGTCGTAGTACCATTTTGCTCTAGACACACACAACACACACATGTATGTATGGATATACAATTATATAGGTGTAGTTTTGTGTATTTGGTAGAACTTTCTCAAAACTTATGCATTTGCATTGTAGTGCATGGAACTACCATCATTTGTTAATTTTTCTATCGAGATTATATTCTCAATAAATTCGTAGAACAACACGAATCATTTCCAGCTCTAATTATCGACCAAACAATCAATAAAAAGTTAAAAATTACCTCTTTTTTGGTAGCTAGAATATAACTTTATTCTATTTATAGTTAGTTGACTCATGTCATTTAGTGAGCAAGAAATAAGATAATTCTAAGATAATCGTTGCATATCTGTCATTTGTTTGCTTTTAAGCCTAACCTTCCTATGATTGCGACACTAAAAGTTCACAAGTCACTATACTATAATATGATTCATGTCATATATCAAACCAACACATCAACTTTTATCCTCAAAGAATTTGGAATATTATTCAAATAAATAAAATAATTAGATGTGTTGGATTTTAGGTGGATTCTTTATCAAAAAAAAAATCAAAATTTAGGTATTACATCCATCGTAATAGAGCATAAGGGTGAATGCTTTTGATAAACCACTTCATTATTAGATTAAAGTGTTCTAAATATTAAACTTAATTAAGAAGATTATGGTATATTAGTTAGATGTTGGAATTTTCATGGGCCACTTTGCTTTGAGTGGAGAATTAGATTAGATGAACTAACCTCCAAGAAGCTTTAGGATTTTTGTTTTATAGTTTTAGTTAGGGTTAGGAAACGTAAATAAGAACAAATGGCTTAATTAATGAACTTTTTTTTTTGATTTCTCATCTGGTATTCGGTTAGCTTTCTGTATAATAACTCTGTCACTTCAATATTTTTTTTGGGGGGGGGGGGGGTAATAAGAAAAGGTGAATACGGATACTGCGTATATTGCTTCTTCTTTTTTCGAGCATATGGTAGATTTTCGGTATATGTGATACATTGATTATACACAATTATACTCTATTATACATACCGATCTTTACACAAATATCCGGTCAGATCTACTGTTTATTTTTCATAGTATATTGGTTTTACACAATTATACATATATATTATATATGAATTATACATATATTATAATCGACTATTTTTAATCTAAGCGGCTGAATAGATGCCTATTTAAAATTATTTATTCATGAATGCGCAATTTGTCGCTCTCCCTATTGAAAGATATCATGATACATGCATGAGTTCTCACAAAATTAAGAAAAAAGATAAAATAAACAATTTTTCATAAATGCAATTATTGATAGGTTACACACATTGGATTGAGACAAATTTTATGCACATAAATTCGTTCTAACATTGATTCCCCCACTCACCAAAAAAGGGGGGAAAACAAAGTGAAAGAAAAAGAGGGAAGTGTTCTTAAGAAGATGCATGGAAATAATAAGTTAAGTAATGATTTTTATTCTTAAAAAAAACATGCAACAACATAGTGACAGTCTAGTTGCTTGAAATAGGTTCAATAATGGGTCCATATATGAAGGATCCAAATATTCTAAATTAATTTTTATATTTTGGAGAATAAATTTTGGTCAAACTAGAGAGATTATAAGAATAAACTAAAATAAAATGTGTGGTTGGAATTAAAATATTAAAAAAGGTTTTAGTGCTTTATCAAAAGGGTTGGCAAATAGTAATCAAAGATGGGACCAAAGCAATAATTGATTGCACAATTCTTTGTCTCTAATCATGTTTTAGTTGAGACATAAACGTCATCTTGACTGTTTAACTCTTTATGGTTAAAGCGTCAAGTTTAGGCATTTTTTCTCTAATCTACTTGAGTTAATCAAGATCATCTTCTTGTTTAATTTAAATTTAGGAATTAATGAAAAGAAAACCATAAGCGACCAAGGTGAAAATATACACAAATGGTTAGGTATTTTTTACATTTGATTAAGTCTTAGCAGATAATAATATCGGATATATTTACTAGTAGAAGATAACATATACCTAATAATTAAGTTGCATGCAAGTTGACCAGATATATCATTATAAAGAATAAGAGAATGAGAAATGCAATAACTCTAAGATCCTTAGTTATAAATGTAATTACATGACAGACATGGTAATTTATGTCTTCAAAACTGAATAAGATTACAAATCATTATACATAATTACATATATCTGCTGTTATTATATTACAGTACCAGTTAACCTTATAAACCTATATGTCTGCTGCAACGTACACGTATTCTTATTTTTACGACAACATGTATTTCGATTCGTAGTGACAAATATATTATTAATATGTATCTTTAAAAAAGTTTCTTGAATTATATTGTGTTGGTAAAAAATTACTTAGTAATGGTTGTTTCAGATCGTCCTTTAGAATGAAACTCCAATTTTTTAAAGTAAAATCCTGGAACCATAAAAGATAGAAATTCAAGTTTAATGATTACGCCACCTTCGAAGATCAACATTACGCAAATTAAGTTATTAGTTATACTATATAGTTTGTTTGGTATTTGCAAGTAGTTCAAACTAGGGCGGTACGAAATTTGGTAAATACCGAATACCGTAACGAAACCAAAAATTTTGGTATTTGTTATTCGATATTTTGGTATTCGGCATGGTATTTGATTTAAGTTTTTTAAAAAATTGGTATTAGGTATGGTATTTATAAAATACCGAAATATCGATATTGTACCGAAATATATATTATATTACACAATACACATATTATTATTTAATAACATAAATATAAGAAATCTAAAATTTTACTTTCCTTTATTCTCTAACTTTATCAATTAACTCTAAGCAACTAACAAGACATTTCTAATGATCAAATCTATTCTTTTATGTACAGTTCTATCTCTCTGGGTTGGTATCTGCTTTTGTCAACTTAGTATTCAAACCGAATAAACCGAAGTTATCGAACTGAATAAACCGAAACCGAAAGGAGAAAAACCGAACCATACCAAATTTAATTAGGTACGGTATTGGTATAGTATTTCAAGAAATCGAATACCAAAAATACCAAATCGAAATGTGTAAATAACGTACCGTGCTGACCGACGAACGCCCCTAGTTCAAACCAATTCAAAGTCTTACCGTCCGTCTCTCTCCCTTCTATTTTTATTTTTTTTAAAACTCCGATACTCATTAAAGTTTGCTAATTCAATTAGTGCAACTTCGCCTTGAAAAAGCTAAAGGAAAGCATTCTCTATCGAAACAATTTCTATTATTATAGCTAAAACCAGGGCGGAGCTACTCCTATGCTTACAAGTTTGATCTAATTTTGTAACTTTTGTCCAAATCCTCAATTTATCTTATAAAATTATTAAATATATATAAATTATAAATTTAAAATTCAATAATTTTAGTTAAAATCGTGAACCCAAAGCTTCTTCTGAATTAAGACAATTCGGTAAGGGTGACAAGCTCAATTACGTCGCCTAGCTACATCTTTGGGTGATTGTTCAATTTTTAGCTTAGGTAAATATAGATGTGTGTTGGCTGTAACAAGTTCAAATTTCATTGGCCTCTTAGCCATTATTATACCTAATTAAGGTTTTCATATTTCTTTCTTTTCTTTTTCCACTTTTTTTTTGGTTAACTGGATGATAATATATATATATATATATATATATATATTACCAATAATAGGTAAACAAGTGCATCGTTTTCAGGGGTATGAGTTAACCCCTGAGCTGTGATCAAAAGTATTAATATTACGCTTCAGAATTTTTCTAGGAAAAGCAGTTCCAGTTCTCACATTGTCAACCTATGAATGCATGCACCTAAGTGAAAACTGACAAAAATGATCCCTTAAATATATTTTAAAGCAGTTTTAATTTTATAAGTTAGTAAAAAATAGCATTTTTGATCTTCATCAAATATTAAACAAGCCTTGAATTAAATTCAACGAAAGTTTTGAAAATAAAAGGAGTTTAACATGAGCTCACGTTTGGTGATGTAGGTTTGCAGTTTCTACTATTTTTTGTTTATTTCTGGAGTTTAGTGCAACTATTTGATATGTACTTTCTACATTATTTTACTATTTCTGGTGTTTGGTTCAAATTGAGGCGTAGCGATTTTTGGGATTTGACTGATTTTCTTGCTGTTTCTGATTAATTTTCCTTTCCATAATATCCTGTTGAATCTAATAATTAGCGTTTGTTAATTATTTGACGAATATATTTAAGGGACCATTTTCAACTCTCAAACTAAAGAGACTATTTTTTCATTTTTTTCTGCCTAAAGGATCTAGAAAGTATCCTGAAATTTACTAACAAATAGTATTTTTACTCAAATAGTGTATTTGTATTAAGAAATTCATTAAACATGTATAAGTATTAAATTTATATACTTAAAGTCGTTATTTTAAAATTCAGAACCCATTAGATTAAAATTTTGGCTCCTTATTTAGGAACAAATTGGAACAAATAAAAAGAGATCTCTCATTTTTCTATTTTCTTATTGATACTTAAAATCCTCTTTTTTTTGGTCTTATTATCATTATTACTACTATTATTATTTTATCTATTCCTGTTTCCTTTTTCCTTTTTTTCTATTTTCCATTAAATTATTTGGAGTTGAGAAGCAGAGACATATAAATATATCAGTAACAGGGACGACCTACATATAGTGACACACCGCTCCCTGAACCGCTGGATAAAGGCGCAAACTCACAGAAACAACTAAACCCAAACCCAAACAAACAAACTAAGTACACCCTTTCCAAGGTCAGTTACAAAAAAATTCAAACATTTCACACACATTACACATCTCTCTTCTGGGTTTAATGTTCTTGTTCTTCTTGATACATTTTTGGTAAATCTTTCTTCCCTTTTTTTTTTTTTTGTAAATTTAAATTTACTGTGAGTTCATTTGGTTCGTTGTTATTGGTTCTTGTATTGGGAACTTTTGGTTTTAATGCAATGTAAATTCTGGGTTTAGATCCACATAGGGTCTCAACACTGTTTTTTTAAAAGCAAATGTTGTTTTAAAGGATGAGTCCTTTTGGGTATAAATACCGAGGTTTTACTGAAGGGGTGACATGGCGTAACTGGCATGTGACCAAGAGTCCGTGTGTTTGAGCCGTGTAAACAGGCTCTTGTTAAGGCTGCGTGCAATAAATAGACACTTATGGTTCGGCCCTTCCCGGACCTCATGCATAGCGGAGGGAGTTTAGTGCACCGGGCTGACTTTACTGAGGTTTTAGCTATAGTTTTGGTAGGTGTAAGAATTTAGAAGGAGCTAAGGAATGTGGACTGTGGAGTCTTGAAATGGGTTTATGAGGGTAAAATTGTGATTTTTCAGCTGACTCCACATTTCAGTTGAAGAATCAAGTGAAGTTCTGGAGTCTTGGAATGATTTTTTTCCATTAATTAAATAGAATTATTCAGATTTTAGAGGTTGACTTAGAGGTGAAATTCTGATTTGGGGTTCCTGAAAATTTACAATGTTTCGTTTTACATGACACCAATACATGTAATTTTGTTTTTTTCTACGTTTCAGCTGGTACTCCCTCGGTCCCAAGTTGTTTGGCTTTTTTTTTTTTTGCTTAGTGAGGATAAAGTTGAAGGGGAGCCTTCGGGTAACTGTTAAAGTTGCTGCTATGTGATCAGGAGGTCACGTGTTCAAGCAGTGGAAACAGCCTCTGGCAGAAATGCAGCGTAAGACCGCGTACAATAGACCCTTGTGGTTCGGCCCTTCCCCGAACCCCGTACATAGCGGGAGCTTAGTGCACCGGACTGCCCTTAGTGAGGATAAACTTAGTCATTATTTTGAGCTAAAATGATACTCCATCAAAGTGGAAAAAGACACACCTTAGACTGTTACTGAGCTTAGTGTGACTTCTGGGAAGTGGAATATGCGAAATATTTTGGGACGGATTAATTAGTTAGCACTTATAAAATATTTGTTGGCTCCTATCATACATTCAGCACTGATAATGTTCAGAAGAGATATGTGGTTTTTCTTGTTCGTGTATCCCTAATGTATATTGCTTGTTGTAAGGACTTATGTGTTTCTAACTTTCAAAATAGTTACTCATTTCCATTGAAATGCATGTAAAAGATTCTATCTTTTCTCCAATCACTATTATCTAGAACCTCCTTAACAAACAGGGGCAGATGTAGTATGGAAAAATTAGGTTATAGAAAATAGGTTCATCCAAACCTAGTAGCTTTAGTTCAGACCCTGTATATGTGTATGCACTAAATAAGTTATGAAGGATTTCAAATTCAGTAAATCAAATGAGCTGTGCTAGATTTTCGAACTCGATCCCATAAAGTTCAGACACAAACTGTTGACTCGTTGGAATTCTTGGATTTCCTGCTTACTGTAGTCTGTAGCCACTTATTTTCATATATAGGTATATATGGATGCTTTCTGTTTATAAGTTGAGGTTCATATTCACATAGTATGTAAATGGAATTGATCACCTGGTGTGGGGAAAATGTTCTGGTGTTATCATTTGAGGTATCGACTTTCCTTTCTTGAGCCATAGTACTAGTACTGCTATCTTTATGTTCCTTTTGCTTATTTAATTGTTGAGGAACAAAAAGATTTTGCCTCTTTTCCTTTTCATGATTGTGGGGTTACCTTTTCATGTTGCCTAAACTGTAGTCTCCATCTTTATTTTGCTGTTGCAAAGGCTCTATTATTATCACCCTATGTTCGTTAAAAAGCTCTACATTAAATCATTTGGTGTCAAACACATAATGACAGTGACGAGATGTTGACTAATTTTTCGTGAGATTGTGACTGGTTTGAAATTTGGCTATCGTGAGGGGATGCTCAGACTCCAAGGCAGCTCAATACTCAGATTCTGGAATTTTGGGGTTGGGGTATTCCCTCATTTAAAGACATGAGCAAGTTTAACAATGGATAACATAGTCCTTAGAGAAACTTCGGTTTATTTTGATGAAATGTCTTTGTAGTTTGTCCTGACTATAAAATATACAAATAGAAGGACATTAATGATCAAATATTACATAAAGTACATCAGTGGTTTTTCTTTTTTGATTTAGTCCATCGCTAATTATGACGGCAAGCCTTATGTGTTTGTTATATGGGTATCTTAAATTCATTATGTGCGCAATTTAGTGGCTTCAAAGTTCAAACTAAGATAAATGTAGCTCCAAGCCTCCAACTGCAAAGTTCAAAGTGTGCTTTGCTAGATCTCTGTTTCATATAGTTATTTTCTAAAGGACCTATTTCAGTTTAATGCATGCACTTGCTTATTCAGTAATCAGTGTGCATAGATTGATTAAAACATTAGATGGATGAAGAAAAAAATTTAGATACATAAAAGTATATGAGTAAGCAAACATTTTCTTGGTAGACAAATAACTAAATTACATGATCCATATGTGGTGGATCAAACAGATATTTTTTCATGTTTGAAGCCCGTAGTTTTATTTAATGCTTTCTTATTTATTTTACTTTATCTCAGAGATTGATGGAGCTGGAAGTTACTGATATCTGTATGGACAAGGAGCAAAATGGTAGCGTAAGTTACTGTGATGGTGCGTCTCCAGATTCAAGTTACATAATTGACGGTAATCAAGATGTTCAGTCACCGAAGCTTACTATAGGGGAGCAAGAAACTGATACGCTGAATGAGAGTGTTGAAACAAAGGAGTATGAAGTGAAGGAATGCACAGCTGAAGTATCAGTTGAGATATCAAAACTTTGTGAAGTTAAAAGTACCAACCAGCAATATACACAGAGCTCAAAATGTGAGACTGAATTACCTACAAAGGAGAACAAATCTGAAGTCTCAAAATTAAAAGATGATAACAAGAGGTCAAGAGCCTCAGTGAAATCGGCAATCAAATCTACTGCTGGAAACTGCAAAACAAAGTGTACAGTTCCTCAGCCATTTGCTTTGGCAACTGAGAAGCGTGCGTCTCAAGGAACTCGTCTTGTTGGGAATGATCTAGACAATGTTAGTTTTGTGCATAAGTCACCTGAAGCCAATAGTTCGCGAGTCCCAAGTACGAAACAAAACCAGGTTAGTTTCCTATGATGAGAGAGCTTCCTCCTAAATTTGTTACTGTTTCAGAAATGTTAATGCTTAGTGATTACACTTTTAGTCTATGGATCTAACTGCCTGTTAGTAACTGATTCCGTGACTATTGTATTTGTGTCCAGGTGTCCTCACCAGTTGCAACTAGGAAGCCGCTACAACCTGATAATAAGAAGCATTCTGATGAAGAAGACTCATGCTCACTTACTTCTTGGTATCCACTTTCTCCTCCTGATTTAAGTTAATAAGGTTTGCGCTATTTCTAATGTGTTCCCTTGTCTTATGATGCTGCTTTGCTATTTGATAACTTATCCACAATGAGAAGTGCTATGCTACCATCAAGAAAATCCAGGGCCACTGCTGCGTCAGCCCCTATATTCCGATTATCTGAACGGGCAGAGAAAAGGAAAGAGGTAGCTGTTGATTTACTGAATTGCAGAAACTGCTCATTTAGTTCTATGTTTTATTGTGTTTCGGGTTCCTACTTTCTACAATGTTGTTCCTCTCACTTAGCCCCTTTTAAATGACAACAAGAACAACGATGAGAAAGGAATTTTCACTTCTTTTCTTAAAGTAAAATGTTTAAATATTGGTTAGTTCTTATATTGATTTTCTCTTTGCAGTTCTACTCAAAATTAGAGGAGAAACATCAAGCTATGGAGGCCCAGAAAATGCAATGGGAGGCAAGGACAAAGGTGCATCTTATTGCTGTTACCACTATTGCTTGTTATTCTAGTATAAGTGGAATACCAATGGAAGACTGAGTATATGAATATCTTAACTTCAACTATAAATATCTTTTCCTTCATTATTTCTTACCTTCAATAATTAGGAAGAGAGAGTGGCAGCTATAAAGCAACTGAGAAAAAGTTTGATGTTTAAGGCAAGTCCAATGCCAAGCTTCTACCACGAGGGACCTCCACCAAAGACTGAACTGAAGAAGGTAATGCATTACCGTCACTGTTATGGATTGAAGAAGGTGTTCACCAAAATTTTGATCTGCACTTAAATATTTCCATTGTTGTAAGTGGCCTTACGAGTGTGTGAAAGTGCCGACAAGGTTACTCAAATGTTGATATCCTTAACTGTCTATGGAATATAACCACCTTATAATTCTAAATTCTTATTGCTTTGAACTGCAGGCACCGCCAACACGTGCGAAATCACCGAAGTTGGGCAGAAGGAAGAGCTGCAGTGACTCAGTTGGTTTAAACAAAGGGATGGGCGCTTATGATCGAGGAACTTGCCACAGTCTTGAAGTTTACAATGAAAATGCTGCCTTTGATTCCAGAAATAGGAAAGACCGTGTAAATATTCAGAGCAGTACTGCCATTTACAAATTTAACAATGAGGCCAATCATGCAGAGGAGATAAATGAGTCGTATATGACTAAGATACATGAAGAAATGAATGTGGACATAACTGTTCATTCTTGAGCCTTTTGTGAGTCTTCTAATTTAATAAGAGGAGGAACTTTTCTTTTCTTTTCTTTTGCTTCTTGTAACTGCTGTTAAGGGTTGTGCATTTGACTGTTATTTAAACTGCAAAAGCTTTTTTGCAGTGATCTGTGTGGCGTTTATTTATGAAGTGTAAATTTCTGTAAGTTATGTCCATACTTGTGTAAAGTGACTCATTTTCTTGTAATCTATCTATGAAGAAACTGGCTATCATGACCACTTTGTATTTGTAAATTGCAATTTGAATAGTAGCATGTCTGTCAATGTTCTGCCTTAGTGATCTTAGTACTATCTATGTCTCTTCAGTGTGGACCAGTGGTCAATGAAGTGGGATGAAAACTATGAGAGATCAAGGTTTAAGTTCCAAAAGAGACAAATAGTCTGTTTAAGTTTTGATGGGCAGAGTTACTCACTACATGTGCTGGTGGAATAGTCAAAGCACGCACAAGCTAGCCGAGAAAACACTGTTATAAATCAAAAGATAAAGTCTAGGTAGGCTTGTTGCCATATCTGGCGACGGGGATGGAAGGTTTCGGGCGAGTACAAAGAGGCAAGCTTTAAGATGTTCTTTAGTGGTACATAACTATTGTTTTTATCAATCAGGTAAAGAGTAATTATGAAAAATTTGTAAAAAAAAAAAAAAGGAAAGATGCAAATATAGCATAAAGCACATTCTGTTGAAGTGTTCCTGTAGATAATCTGCCAAAGATGACTTCCCGATTAGAAAATCACTAGTCAAAAAGGTCAGTCATTTAGTTATGGTTGCTTTTGACATCTTGAATTTATTGACACTCTTATCTTAGTCTATTTGCCTATATTGCATTCAGTCTACATTGAATTTGTTCACAAGTTGACTCTAAACATAAATATATGGATTTATGTTCTTCAATTGGCTCTAAACTATGTTACTTAATGTCTTTGAGTTGAATGTAGAATCCATTCTAACAGGGTGTAATCTATGAAAATTTCTAATCATATTCATTACTGGTTTGTCAAATTGGTACACCTGCTCTAACTTTAGAGTGTCAACTCCTGAGTTTTCGTATGCTCGAGAGCCTCGTGGTTTAGGATATGGTGCTAAAAGTCTTAAACTCAGTATTAAGGTCAATGCTTAACAATTAAACTAGAGTACTTTTATTTTTTTTTTAATTATCTAGTTGTGCATTTTTTCCCAGTTAATTAATCATTGTGATGGGTAGATGGATGTATGTTGTTACCATTCTTTGCTAGAGTTTTTGTCCCTCGCTTGTTTGTCATACCATGTATAGGATGACTCGCCGTAAGGAACGAGCAGGGTTGTGATAGAATGATAAGTACTTCTTCATCTTGAATTAGGGTCTCGGGTTCGAGTCTTGTATCGAGTCGCCTTTATTAGAAAATATTTTTTCCCCCCAATGTGGGATTTCGTGTAGCAAATTCGAATTTAATCGGGCCCTAATACGAATATCGAACATAAATGGGAGACCAAAAAAACACACAATGTGGGACGTTTAACATGCACACCCACAATTAGACATGTTGCATGAGCAATATAACACGGTGATCCAACATCGGATAAGCTTATCATGTCATGAAAACAGAATTTGAATTTAATTCAAATGCGAAAAGGTAGCTCATGATGCGAGAATAATTTTGATATCATATTAATAAAATATATATTAGATCTCATTTAAATTCAAAATTTATTTAATGAGATAAAAACTACCTAAAATCATATGAGGAGATAATTGTTCATCCCCT
This sequence comes from Nicotiana tabacum, assembly GCF_000715075.1. Taxonomy (NCBI): domain Eukaryota; kingdom Viridiplantae; phylum Streptophyta; class Magnoliopsida; order Solanales; family Solanaceae; genus Nicotiana; species Nicotiana tabacum. The sequence continues at coordinate 13,547,293 of NC_134093.1, read as the reverse complement.
TAATCGTTCGGCCTTAACAATTGCCAACCACAGAAAGAAGAATTATTGGTTCAATCAAAGCTGTCAAATAGTCTATTTACTAGCTATGATTGATTTTTCTTAATTAGCAGCCAAGTTTGGAGCTTAGCACTCAAGTCGTGTGATTATTTTTTGTGAAGTGATCGTTCAATAAGTTTCTAAAAGAAAAGCATGACCAGGAAAATGATTAGGAAATTACTGTTAATGTCAATCTTAAAGTCAAGATTACTGTCCCTATACATTCTATTATGGACCACATTTATTTACCTTTTACTTCATGAACCTTGTTTGGGTGACGTATCAATGGGATCAAGGTTGAGTCAGTGGCGAAATCAGAATTTTTTTCAACGGTGTTCAAACTTGAAATAAGTAAAAAACAATTCGACAAAGGGTGTTCAATATATGTTATGTTCATCTAAAACGTAATATTTTACCTATATATGCAGTGTAATTTTCCGATAAAGGGTGATCAATTGACCACCGTAACCATAGTGTGGCTTCACCCCTGGTTGGGGTAGGGGTGGGGTAAGTGCCTCGGGGGCGGACATAGAGTTTAGCTTACATGTTTGGCCTTAGCTTATATATAGCTTCGGCTGAATCCAATAATTTTGGTTCAAATTTTGTATTTATGTTAAAAAATTTGTTGAATATATACAAATTACTCCCTCCGGTCCACAATAAGTGATTTTTTCCGACTTCAAGAATGAATTAATTATTTTTTCCTACATTGCCCTTGGAGTAAATAGTGTTGGAGTACGTGCTAGGAGTGTTTATGTGAAGAGATAGTAAAGGTTAATATGACCAATTTCATTGCTAATTAATGTTAAAAGGTGAATTTCTTAATCTGTGTGAAAACAGCCAAAAAATTACTTATTGTGAACCGGAAAGAGTAATAATTTAGAACTTAATAACTTAAACGGACTAAAATTTCAGACTATGCCTCAAATTTTAGCTCCCCTATGGACTAACTGAGTAAGGGGAGTTAAAGTATTGAATACCATTAAGCACAATGTCATTTTCAAGATGTTAAAGTGTACATACCTTTGACTTTGAGAACAGTAAATACCATCCAATACAGTAAATAAAACATTTTTTTTTCCATCTCAACTTTTTTCACCTTCTTATGCCCACTTCATATTTTCCTTTACTCTGTGTTGGGCTAAGATCTGCAAAAGCTTTAATTAGCCAACCTGTTTTTGCCTTTTCATTTAAGTTTGGAATCATTCTATCTAGGAACAGCAAAACAAAAAGATTGCGTTTGTTCTCGGGTTCATATTATTTGTCTTTTAAGATTTGTGCACACTAATTAAGAAAAGAAAATTGATAGTTTAATCATAAGTGTTGTCGGCTATACTCTATACCTTTTTTCTCTCATAGAAGTCTCATTTAATTAATAATTCACTATTTGAAATAGTAAGGGTGGATTTGAAAAAGAAAAGTAAATAACTGATTTCTTATTTTTTTAAAACGCTTAATATTTTAAAATAAATTCAGTTTGCAAAATGACTAATACTTGGAACGATGTAGTATATTGATTAAAATATCTCCATATGGGGAAAAGAAGTATTAACGTTATAAAGTTATTCGATACTTGTGCGGAATACTCCCTCCGTCCCGTTTTTAATGTCATTTTAGCTCATGTCCGTTAAGAATAATAAATACAAGGTGTAGTTTACTAAATTACTCCTATTAAATACTTTTTGAAAATTGAGTAGTATTAAAAAGAAGTACAACTCCTTTAATATTATGGGTATAGTTGAAAATAATTAACAAATTTAATCTTGAATTTCTAAAGTGACAACTATTTTGGATATTATTTGAGCTAAAACGATAGTTAGAATGGGACGGAAAAAGTAATAGCTAAATCATAGAATTAATCAAGGTGTCCGCAAGTTGGACTCGACGCTACGTTTGTTAACAATGATTCTTGATTGGACGGTTATTATTGAAGAGAGACAATAGTTATGGCACAATTTCAATTATTAGGGATGTTTTAAAACATGGGGTTTGTAGGGTGGGCAGAGTAGGCAGGGCTAAGCCTTGATTTTCTGGCTTATTGCTTCACAAGTAACTCTTCTATTGACTTTTTCAGATATATCATTTTGGACTCTATTAATTGTAAATAGTTACTAATACTTGCATTAGAATAGTATGTATACAACTTTACATCATACTCTTAGGGGTATGATTCTTCTGCGGATCCAGCGTGAATACGTGATACTTTATGTATCAGGCAGAGGCAGATTTAGGGGGGCGGAAGGGTGTTCACTCGAACCCTCTTCGCCGGAAAATTACACTGTATATATAAGGTAAAATTCGGTCTGTACCTCTATATATTACATTTTGAATTCCCTTGAAACAACCCAAAAACATAGCTCAATGGTCAAGTGGTTCAAAATCTTTGTTAGATTGCCGGGTCAATTCCCACTGCCACAATTTCTTCTATTTTTTCAACTTTTTTCTCTTTTTTGAACCCCTTAGCAGGAAAGACATAATATATAACTACCATATATCTACTCTTGATGATTGTATTCATGAGATTCATCCCAATTTATTGCGAAGGCAAATGATCTTAATTCCTCTTGCCTAAACTTCAAAAAACTAAAATTGTAATAAAAGGAAAATGGTCATAACTTCCCCTAACCAAAAGTCCAAAACTAAACTTAATCTTACCAATAAAATCTATTCAAATAGCTGTTGTTTTAATAAAGCTCCCTTCACAATTTTGAGTCAAAACCATGATTATAGAGCGTGTAGTAGCTAGAAAAGTAGGAAAAGACAACGCATATATTAAATTGCCCTATATATATATATCATGCATGACCCTTACCCTAACCAAAATCAAGAAATTAAACTCTCTTTCTCTGTCTCAATTCCAATATTCCTACTCCCTCTCCTCAAGAAACCAAAGCAAAATTGAAAACCAATTAGATTTTGTTGAGGGGAATGCTGTCTGGTTCGAAACCATTCTGTAAAGTGATCCAAGTCAATGTTTCTGGGTCGAATCTTATATATGTGTATGAAAACTAAATATAGATAAAATTTGATATACATTCAGAACGCACAACGTCTAAATTCTGAATTCTCTATCGTAAATCAGAGTTGATGATCATTTGATCATGAGTGATTTCGGACCAGGCTTCATTCCCCTCAACTCAAGAGTTTTTCATATATATACTACTCATCAAAAGCTTATAAGGATCATTGCAGGTTAAACTTTATTGCTGTTGTGAAATATATACTTCAATTAATATTATGTCATTTTCCTTATTGTGTTAAACAGCTAAAGGATGGTTCAAACGGAGAGACATCATACCACTGGTATTTATTTACTGTCTTCATTATTTGCAAGTTTAAATTATTTTTTTAAAGTTTTCTAGCTCGTGTCCGGTATTCACATTGGAACTCCAATTAAATTCTGATGCACACCGAAAGTCCAACATTAGGGTAAAGTACTCCCCAATCAGAGGCGGACGCACATGATGAGTCGAGGAGTCACCGACACCCGGAAATTTCGGCAAAATCTCCATATATACCTACTAATATCTTCAAAAAATAGACAGATATTAGCATAAGCCCCCGTACCAATCTTCATGTGTACTGGTAAATTTATAAATGTCATGGTGCCCTCGAGGCTGCCGAATCCTGGGTCCGCCTATGTTCCTAACAAAGGTGATTCCATACTCAGGGCTCAAACCAGAGACTTATGGTTTGAAGATGAACACTATTCACTGCAAAAAAAATTTCTCTTTTAAATTCACTTTAGCTTTCTGGGCATCCTTTATCTATTGATGATGATACTTATAGTGGTTGGTCTGTGCCATAATTATTTTTACATAGGTTTATTAAATGGAAATAAATAAAGATGCCCTCGCTGTTGATCAATATAGCCATAGAAGTGTATTTTAATTTCCTTGCTCCTTGAGTTTATTATTTTTAAGAGTTTAATAATAAGTGTAGCAAAAAAAGAAATGAGTACGTATCTGAGGTTGCTCCTATTTTCAAGAGTTTCAGTTTTATTCTTTTTTATCTAAAAATGGATCATAGAAATGTAATATATGTCTTGGTGTTTGTTAAGGAATACAACTTTAGTCCCCTTTATCTTTTTATGTTTTTCACCAAATTCATTGAAAAACATGGATTATGTGTAGTGTGAAAATATGACTTGATTGGGCAAAAGAATTAAAAAGTTTGGAATAGAAACATAAAGTAATTGGGTTAGGTTTTCACCTTTTTATACAGTTGGGAAGAAGAGTCTTAGCTTTTAATTACACCTTTACTTGTAGAGAGTTGCAAAGAATATGAAGTTTTTTATTATAACTTTTCTTTTCACCATTTCACTTAATGATGGCTTAGCTGCATGAGAAACTACGTTGATATTTGACTTTACTTTTTTCTTTTGGGACTTTATCCATTAATTTTGTATTCGTATCGGAGTAATTCGACTAATTCAGATTTGTGCTGCGTATGTTCAGTAAAGGGAAAAACGCTTCCAACCAAGTGCTTTTTCATCTAAAGCGCTCAGATTTGAGAGCTTTGAGTAATGGTGAAGAGATCAATCTCAGTCAACCCATCATACTTTTCAACGGTAATAATTAACTTTTCCTTAATCCCTTCACCTAACTTTCATCATTAACACTAAGCTCCTCTTGTAAACTTTTTACTACAATTGTGGGACATGTTGTGTCACGTTTGCATGAAAATCTAATACTGGTCCATATTGTTGCTTTTGCTATCGATAGCCTATATTCTAGTTTTAATTTTGATTCAAATGTTCCATAAAATCTTTTACTTGGTTTAACTTAGAGGACAAGAGATTAACTTTAGAATGAGAAAATTAAGGTTGAGAATAACATTAAGACAAAAATAACTATAAATGATTTCGACACCTGAAAATCGCGTTACAAAATCTATATATAATCCGATTCTTAGCTTCTAGTATTTGAATAAAGGAATAACAACAATTCAGTTGAGTTATATATAAATTTTGTTCTTGTCTATTTGTCTATACAAAATGTAGGTAAATACATATCAGATTGTGTTTCCATCAATATTTTCGTTAGAGCGAATCTAAGATAATTTCCAAGCTAACATAAGATATCCAAGTGTGTGTCAGGATAGTCCAAAGTTTCGATAATTAGCTCTCGGCATTCCGGTCAAAAAATATCGATAAAGAGTACACTACTCCGTGGTGGGGATTATAACTTTCCATAAATTTCTCATTTGTCACTCAATGACAAAACCTTGCTTTATTTTTTCTCTTTTTTTTTTACGATCGACGAATCGAACATTTTTGCCTCTTCTTCTCCCTCTAAATTAAATTTTTCGTTGCCATAATAGTTGAATTTCTATTTAGTATTTATGATACAAGTTGAATCCTAGATGTAGAAATAGAAGAAGGTGTACCCCTCTCCGTCGAAAGAAATGAGATTATTGCGGATACACACATTAAAAATATTAATCAAATTTGTCCGACGTAGAGGTAAACAAGAAAGCGACGTAAGTGAATATATATAACCTAGACTCTTATTTTCCGTACAAGAAATGTATTTTGACTAATAATGTTTGTCAATATTTTTGGTGGAAAATATTCTTGGAAGGAGTCAGAAAAAAAGAGAGATAACTTAGTACCTTCTCTTTTGTAACTCACTTGACTATATTTAATGAAATTTCTCAAGAAAAAGTGGAAAGTTTTGATTCTCCGTAGCGATACTAAAGCACTATGGAGTGCACATATCTATGAGTGAATTTCTACATTTAGCGACCAAAACAATTGATAATCATTAATTATATAAGAGGTTACCGTAGGCATGCAAAATTTATTGAATTTAAATTCAATAAAAATTTTGGACGATACTTTAAATATATGTTAGTCCAAATAAATATTATGGGTCAATATGATTAGATTAATAATATTAGTCAAATATATATGGATTAAATAAATAAATTCAAATTTATTGGGCTAAGAGTGATGAGCCCACTTCATTAGGCCAAAGAGGTCCAGTTTGGTGCCACGTGTCAAATGGCGTTGCACGCTAAGTCAAACAGAAGAGGCAATAGGATCGTGTCATGTGTCAAAATGACAAGGCATGCCAAGTCAAATTAAAAGGCCAATGAAATCACGCCACGTGTGCAAGTGACATATTTTGACCAATCAAATGAGGTCTTGTCACTCTTCAATCTGATTGGTCGAAAAGAGTTTGTTCTCATCACAACTCTTCTCTTCCACAACTATAAATAGGGGTCTTCATAACCCAAAAAAGGGACCAGAAATTATAACAAGAAGACACAAGAGAGCTCGTGGATCAAAGGCCACAATTCTCTGCAAACTCCAAGTGTTCAAGCATTCAAGCACTTTAACAGAAATTTCAAGTATTCAAGATCAAGAACGAATCCAAATCAAATACAAGGCGTTCAAAATCAAAACTACTTGTTCGTGATAAAATTCGTGGCAACAATCAAAGTGTTCGTGACGGATAAATCAAATTCAAATTCAAGATCAAGCCCAAAGGCCCTTGAATTTATATTGAAAAAGTAGAATCAAATGGATCATAGAGATTGTAACACTCAAATTACTCGAAATCAAATACTATGATTGTTGCAATATTTTTCGGTCTTGATTTTATTTTCTTGACGCAATTTATTGCCTACAAATTCTGGCACGCCCAGTAGGAAAATCTTTACCTCTCATCTCAACTTTTCAATCTCCAAAGTTCAAGAATATCGAAATGGCTTCACAGAAAATTAACCGCAGATCAACTTCCAGTTAGGCTGTTAATTCCAAGTTCTATGTTGATGTGGAAAGCATCATCGATGTTACCTTCGGAAGCTTTGGGCCAGTTACAAGGAGCAAAGCAATCTCTTTAGGACAACAAACACTCCAAGTGTCGTCCGCATCAACCTTTATTTTTGGATCTTCATCTTCAAAAGGAGCAAGATCCGCTACAAGCACGACCCATAAAGGGAACGACGTCGACAAAAGATCGAAAAGGTTCTTACCTAACTTAGTTTACCTAAGTCCGAGAAACCTTTCATGCAAGCTTATGATGATGACTTGAGCGCTGGATCTACTTTAGTCTTCATTAATGCGACCTCCAAGCTCTATCTCAATAATGACCTATTCCAAATTTGACGAAAGCAGTTGAAGGCTTGTCAAACCGCGTGCAGGATCAAGATGAAAAAACTTTCTAATTTAACAAATAAATTGGATAGCGTAGTAGAAGGAGAATCCATACAAAAAACTTTAAATCTTCAAAGAATACAAGAGAAATAAGACTCCTCCGAAAAGTAAGCAACGACAACTAAAGAGATATAAGTCTCCGCTGAAGGTCTAATTCCCGTTGAGAAATTGAAGGACTTCATCATGGAGGCTATCAAAGATAGACATGAGTCGTCATCCAAATTATCTCTCACATATCTAAAGCCGTATACGCAAAGAATTGATAACTTGAAGATGCATGATGGTTATCAACCTCCTAAGTTGCAACAATTCGACGACAAGGGAAATCTGAAACAACATGTAGCGCACTTTGTTGAAACTTACAAAAATGAATATACAATGATTATCTTGTCAAACAGTTTGTTCGATCTCTCAAAGGTAATGCATTTGATTGGTATACATATCTCGAACCTGAATCCATCGATAGTTGAGAGCAGTTAGAGCAGGAGTTTCTTAATCCTTTCTATAGCACAAGATGCATCATAAACATGATCGAACTTACAAATGCTCATCAACAAAAAGATGAGCTAGTTATTGATTTCATCAACTGCTGGAGAAGCTTAAGCCTCAGCTACAAAGATCGCCTTAGTGAAACTTCTGGCATCGAAATGTGCATTCAAGGCATGCATTGGGGTCTTCGCTATATCTTACAAAGCATAAAGTCCAAAACACTTGAAGAACTAGAAACTCGTGCTCATGATATGGAACTAAATATGGCCATAAGTGCCGGCCAAGGGCTACCTGTCTTTGAGGCTTACGACGAAGAAGAACAAGAAGGCGAGGATAGGAGCAAGTTTTCATTCAAAAATGAAACCGAAGAGTCTATGCATGTCTCTATGCTCCTTAACGCATGAGCCTAAACTGCAAGTTATAATGATCCTCAACGCAGGAGCCTAAATTGCAAGTTATAATACTCCTCAACGCACGAACTTAAACTGCAAGTTATAATACTCCTTAACGCACGAGCCTAAACTACAAGTTATAATGCCCCTCAATGCATGAGCCTAAACTGCATGTTGCAATGCTCCTCAACGCACGAGCCTAAACTGCAAGTTATAATGTTTCTTGGTACATGAGTATACATTGTATGTCACTAAGCTCCACAATTTTGAACTAAATCTTTAAGACGTAAAGCTCTTAAAATTCGAGCAAAGTCTTCAAGTTGTAAAGCTCTTCGAATTTGGGCGAAGTGTTCAAGTCGCAAAGCTCTTCAAATTCAATCAAAGTTTTCAAGTTGTAAAGCTCTTCAAATTTGGGCAAAGTGTTCAAGTCACAAAGCTCTTCAAATACGAGCATAGACTCAAGTTGAAAGCTCTTCAAAGTCGAGCAAGGACTTCAAATCGCATTTTTTTCAAATTCGAGCAAAGTCTTCAAGTTGTAAAGCTCTTCGAATTTGGGCAAAGTGTTCAAGTCGCAAAGCTCTTCAAATTCAATCAAAGTCTTCAAGTTGTAAATCTTTTCAAATTTGGGCAAAGTGTTGAAGTCGCAAAGCTCTTCAAATACGAGCAAAGACTCAAGTCGAAAGCTCTTCAAAGTCGAGAAATGACTTTAAATCACAAAGTTTTTCAAATTTGAGCCAAACTTCAAGACGTAAAGATCTTCAAATTCGGCAAAGTCTTCAAGTTGTAAAGCTCTTCAAATTCGAGCAAAGTATTCCAGTTGTAAAACTCTTCAACTTTGAGCTAAATCTTAAGTCACGAAGCTCTTCAAATTCGAGTAGAACTTCAAGTTGCAAAGCACTTCAAAATTGAGCAAGCCTTAAAGTTGCGAAGCATTTTGAATTGTAAGCTAAATCTTCAAATTACAACGCTCCTAGACGCATGAGCCTAAACTGCAGGTCATAAAGCTCTTCAAATTTGAGCAAAATCTTCAAGTTGCAAAGCTCCTCAAAATACGAGCTTAAATTACAAGTCACTACGCTCCTTGACGCATGAGCCTAAACTGCATGTTCCTACACTCATAGCCCGCATGAGTCTAAACTGTGTACGACCCAAAAAAAAAAAAGTACGCTAGGTTGAAAACCTCGAAAGAGGCGGCCTAGGCGATTAAAAACAATCACCCATTCTGAACTACGGTATGATTTGATCATCTTCACCGAGGTACGTAGGCAGCTTAGAGTTTCATTCTGAGTTTATTCGCATGAATTCAAAAGATACACATTGCCCCAACCGTTGTCCGAATAAAGTATGATGGAACATAATCCATTCAATCAATACTTGAAAATCGGACTGAAATGTCATTCTTCTATTGAACTTTGGATCCCATATGATTTAAAGGGGGTGATACTTCATGGTAAATTAGTGTCCTCAATGAGATGATTATAGTCTTTTAGGAGGCTACCAAGTATTTACATCGAAGTCTGGAGATTCACTATGCCTTCGCTAAACCTTCAAGTTTTTGGTCTTCAAGTTGAAATATTTAAATCTGTCAAGCCTCCAAGTTGAAGTCTACGAGTACTCCAAGTCTTCAAGTCGATCGGTCTTCTAGTTAAAATCTTCAGATTCACCTATTCTTCAAGTTGAATTTTCAAGTCCACCGCCCTTCACATTGAAATCTGCAAGTTTGCCAGTTTTTAAGTTGAAGTCTTCAAGTCTGCTAATTCTTCAAGTTGAAGTTTAAAGCCCATCGCTCTTCAAGTTGACGCGTCGAAGTTTGCCAAATCTTCAAGTCCATTAAATCATCAAGTTTGTCGGTCTTCAAGTTGATTTCTACAAATCCACCAAGTTTTTAAGTTGAGGCTTTCTAATTTCTAATCTTAAGGTGGACGTTTAAATCCCTTTGCACCTTAAGTTGGCTTCTTTATGGTTTGTCCTTAAAAGGAACTAAATTTTTCAGTCTTAAGGTGGACATTTAAGTCCCTTTGCACCTTAAGTTGGTCTCATCACGGATTTGATCCTTCTATATATTGTTAAGAATTTGTCCGTCTATATAGTGATATGGATTTATCCGTCTATATGGTGATGTGGATTTATCCGTCTATATGGTGATGTGGATTTGTCCGTCTATATATTGATGTGGATTTATCCGTCTATATGGTGATGTGAATTTGTTCGTCTATATGGTGATGTGAATTTGTTCGTCTATATGGTGATGTGGATTTTTTCGTCTATATGGTGATGTGGATTTGTCGTCTATGTATTGAAATGTATTTGTCCATCTATATATTGCGAGGGATTTGGCCTTCTATATGTTGTTGAGGATTTGATCATCTATATGTTGTGATAAATTTATCTTCCTATGGAACGTCATGAAATTGCCCGTTAACTTGGCACTCAACGACTCTTCTCTTCTAGACTTACAAAAAAGGGGAGACATAAACAAATATAAAAAAATAATGCAAAAGAATTTTTTTTACCTTCAGTGATGCTCCGCAATCGTCAAAACATTGTGAATTGGTGTTCAATGAAGGAAAAAATACGCCACCTTATATAGATGATTCAGGATGGCTATGTAGAAGGCTTTTCGATGTGGGACATTGCTACATATTGCTTCCTACAAGGATTTGGCTAGTGGAGGCAGCGACAGTAAGTAAATTCAATATAGGAGTAACTATCTTGGAGTCTAAAGCAAATTAAATTGTCAAAGTAGATGTCACGTGAATGCATCAAGGATACAACACGTGAATTTGACTTTTTCTAGCCTAACCACTATTGTTGTACTATTTTGCTAATAAAGGAAAAAATAAGATCTTTGGCACTGGTGGTTCAAGTGTCAAGAATTATTTGCCTAAGTAATTTGACATTATTCTCATACGAATGTGGATTGATATTCAAAGTCTCAAGGAATAAATTGTGGGCACGACCTCTACTTATCTCGAACCCCAAATTTAATGCTCCGTTAATACTTCATGTCTAGTCTTAAAAAAAAGGGTTTAAAACTCCGACAAGCTTTGAAGTAGGGGACATTTGTAGACATGTAAAATTTATTGAATTTAAATTCAATAAAAATTTTGGACTATACTTTAAATATATGTTAGTCCAAATAAATATTATGGGCCAATATGATTATATTAATTATATTAGTCCAATATATATGGATTAAATAAATAAATTCAAATTTATTGGGCTACCAAATTTAATTGGGCTAAGAGTGATGAGTCACTTTATTAGGCTCAAGAGGTCCAGTTTGGTGCCACGTGTCAAATGACGTGGCACGTCCAGTCAAATAGAAGAGCTAATGGGATCATGCCATGTGTCAAAATGACAAGGCATGCCAAGTCAAATGAAAAGGCAAATCCAAATGCATTGGACTAACCCATCCCAAGATGTCATCTTCCTAGAGACCCAATCTGATTGGTCGGAAAGAGTTTGTTCTCATCACAACTCTTCTCTTCCACAACTATAAATAGGGGTCTTCATAACTCAGAAAAGATACCAGAAATTATAACAAGAAGCAAGGAAGAGCTCGTGAATCAAAGGCTGCAAATTCCTCCGCAAGTTCAAGTTCAAGCTCAAGAACGAAGAACAAATCAAGTTCAAGCTCAAGAACAAAGAACAAATCAAGTTCAAGTTCAAGCAATCAAGCTCAAGCTCAATCTCAAGAATGAAGAACACATCAAGATTCAAGGAGTACGAGTTCAAATCAAAGTTCATGCTAGTTGAATTCAAGATCATTGTTCTGTAAAGTACCGGGCTACTTTAACACTCTTTGAAGTCCAAATCGATGACTAATTGATTAGAAATGGAAGTAAAATTTTCATGTCCAAGAATACTTTAAGGTCAATATATGGTTACGGAATAAATTGAAATCAAGTTGGTTTAGTATAATATTTTTAAAATGGCAGAAATATGGAACTGCCAATTAGTATTTTGGCTACGTAATTAATTAATTATTTTCTATGAAAAACAAGGGTGCAAAAGATCATCACAAAGTGGGCTTACAATTGAGATTACACGTGAATTACAAGCCCACCCCAAAGACGATGTTGTACACGAGGGTCATTCTTATGTTTCTTTATTTGTCAATTTTAAAAGAAGAAAAATGCAGCAACCAGGTCACGAAATTGAAACGAAAAGAAATAGGGTTTACTTAAGGATTACTAAATAAGGGCAGTAAAATAGCTTCACTGTAAGTTATTCTCAAAACATGAAGCATAGGGGAAGACATATACATCATTGTCTTTCACTTTTGGTAGGAATGAGATGAAAAATTATTGGGATTTGAAGAATAGCTAATGCTTGTCATTTAAATTCCACCACGATAACTTTTCAAAGGGAACAAAGTGATTTGGATAGCTTACAAGTCAACAACGAAAATCCCAACAATCCTTGAAGGATTAAGTAGAAACAAATTGCGAGGTCGAGGCATGTTAACAATCAAATGTTGGCGGTGGACTATGATGGTTTAGTATAGAAATTCTTGCATCAGATCTTTAAGTTTGAATTCAAGGTAAGTTTTAAAGCTTTCTCTCCTAATAGGAAATTCTAATAGAACTCACGTGCTATATATATTCGACAAAATTCCTAAGTTAGGTCTCCTTGTGCTCCAGTATTCAGTTTACTCTATTCTTATTCGGTAATATGAAAATGTGACAGTCTTATATGCTTACATATATTATCAATTATTAGTTGACCTTGTTATGATATTTTCATTTAGTTTAGCATTCATTCATGCATTAATGTGATCACATTCAGAAAGGGAGAGCTAGCCGACCTCTCTTTGCGTGAGTACCAAGAGGCTAAGGTTAGCTACCCCACGCTCGTAGGGGCTATTGTTTGCTGGGGAGATTGGCCGACACTCCCTCGTGCATGTTGCTAGATCTCACGTACGTAGGGCCACTATGTGTAACTATTTTTCAGAAATGTTATTTTATTAAAAATACTTAGTTTTCATCTTAAGTTTCAGTTATCAATTATAGACTCAGTTTTCATGTTTTTAGTTATCAGCTTATAGTTTTAGTTTTCAGCTCATTTCCTATTTACAGATTATGTTGATATGAAATTGGAGTTATCAACTTATAGTTTCAGGTTTTAACTCATTTTCTGTTTATAGATTTTGTTGATATGATATTCTATGAAATCACTTCCTTTCATATTATGATTTCTTTTTCAGAAGGTCTCGTTCTGCCTTTTTAAAGGTAGCCTATGAGACTTACTGGGTATCCTTTGATGGCAATTAACCTGTTTAGGCCTGCCATGTCATGTGGCAGGTGTTGAAATTGTAGGTAACGAGATACGTGGCTAGAGACATACTTCGTAGACTCAATTGGCAAGCCCGTTGTTTCCTCCCAGCGGTGTTGGTGTCCTTTTAGGTCTTTAATTATTGTTTGACTTTCATATTATTCTAGGGGAATTCCCCATAGACGTATGTATTCAGACTTACAGTTAGAGGCTCATGACTTTGCAAGTGGGTTCAGTTGTCAGACATGTTAATATAAATATTAGATTTTCGTTTTTAGATAACTATTATTTTAAGACTTATTTATGAATTTCTTGGATATTATGTACATCGACTTTCAGTTAGTTAGAATAAGTTTGCTTGACGGGTAAGGTAGGTTGAGCGCCATCACGTCCCACCCAGTTTGGGGGCGTGACAGGTTCATGGCAACAACTACATATTCAAGATCAAGCTAAAAGGCCATTGGATTAATTTATATTGGAAAAGTAGAATTAGAGGAATCATAGAGATTATAACACTCAAATTACACGAAATCAAATACTACGATTGTTGCAATATTTTTCGGTCTTGATTTTATTTTCTCAACGCAATTTATTGTCTACAGTTACCAATAGAGAAAAAACCTTTTTTACGTCATTCGCTATTGAAAAATCATAAATGAAGAGCTATAGTAATTTTTATTGAAATAATATATATGTAACAATAAGGGAATTTATAACTAAAAAGCTACAATTTTGGGGAAAAAATTAATACTCCCTCCGTTCCAATTTATGTGAACCTGTTTGACTAGGTACAAAATTTAAGAAAAAAACGAAAACTTTTGAAAGTTGTGGTCTTGAACAAGTCAAAAGGGGTCGTGAGTATTTGTGTGGTTATAAAAGCTTCTCATTAAGGGTAGAATTAAAAGTTTAAGCTAAATTATTTCCAAATTTAGAAAAGGATCATTCTTGTTGGAACAGACCAAAAAAAGAAATAGGTTCATATAAACTGAAACGGAGGGAATACTCTGTATGTGACAATATAGAGGCGGGAAAATCGAAGGTGTAAATCGTATTTGTCAAATTGACATATCGCTTTAATGTTATAAATCGCATTGCATAGTCAAATGCGACTTATAAATCGCATTCTTAAAATTATAATCACATTCCTAAAATGCAACTTATTAATAATCTCTCTCATTAAATGCGATGTATAAATCGCATTCTTAAAATTATAATCATAATCGTATTCCTAAAATGCGGCTTATTAATCTCTCTCATTAAATGCGACTTATAAATGGATTTTTAAAACGCCACTTATAAATCGCATTTCAAATACGATTATTCGGCAGGAAACTCCTTCACTCCAATTACTTCAACTGTCAACCAAAAATTTCTCTTCGCATATCAGCACTTTGTTTTATTATCTTTAACAACAAACTAATGAAATTATAGAATGGTTGAACTGTCCCATATTGGAGAAGGGTGAATGAGAAATGGAGGGAAAATGAAATATTTGAGTTTCCCTCTTTGACAAAGGGGCATTGTCCCATATTGGAGAAGGAAAAGACTTTTGATGGGTATATATATAATTGCTCTTCTTTTAGCTCTTAAAGAGTTAAGAACAAGGCAAGCCTCACGTCATCATTGTCACCGCTCGATTTTGGATTCGGATGATTGATTGATTGATCCAAATCAGATATTTTTGTAACGGTAAATTAATTTTTCTCCGCGTTTTGCTTTACGTAAGTAGCCATTAACGTAATAGTCGTTCTTACGCAAACAGTCACTCTGAAAAGTTGCACCTCTTTATTTAAACCCAACATGATGGCTATAAATAGTAGACCATTCCTTCATATTTTCCTTACGAAATTTCTGAATTCTCCTCTTCCTTTTTGCATTGTTTTAACTACAAACAAAGTAACACTAAGTGTGATTAGGTACCGTTCATTGTGTTCACTGAAACACTCGAAATACCGCTACCCCAGTGTGTAATCCGTTCTATCCTGGGAGGAAGTAATCCACAACCTCGGGTACTAAGAGCAGATTAAGTTTCTTAAAGAAACACTGTGAATTCAGTGGGCTCGGATTAAATTCTGTTTCTTCTACATTTTTATTTATACGTTGTTTTCTTCTCCAGAATTATTTTACAACTACAGTATATTAACAAGAACTGTTTGTAATTTACACCTTTACTGGATAAAGTGCATAGCAAATTTGGATTAAGTGCTAAATTCAAGAAATAATGACTCAATTTGAGATTAAAATAAAGGTCAAGTACGACATACATGGATATAGTTAATTATCCAACTTCCTTTTGGGTTAAAGTATCTAGCTGGGATTCCCCGATTTAGAATAAGAACTTCACATATTTTTATCTAAGAAGCTTCAATCTCAAGTTCAAATTCATAGCATTATAGCTTAAATGTTTTGCGTGTGACGATTGAATCCAAAATTATTACTAGTTTGTATTGATTATCAAAGCATTTTGTGACGAAAAAAATAAGTTCAAGTTTAACATTAATCATGTTTAAATGAATCAAATTAAATATTTTTTCAGGATGACTAAATTCAAAATTTTACTCATAGCGAAAAGGCTCATGATGCATAATATAACTCAAAAACAAGTTATCAGAATTGAATCAATATTTCTAGAGATTGTCATTTGTTGCGCTTTAGTTTATCAAATAGTGGATCATTATTATTCACTTTCTTATCATTTTTGTTAGTTTTTTACCAGAACTTTATTCTTCTCTAGAATTATTTTACAACTACAATATATTAACAAGCTTAAGGAACTTAATTTTATATATTGTATTTATGTTATACATACTGTTCTGGAGACTAAAACCTGTGTGATTTTCTACTCACGTTTTGGAGATTAAAACCTTCGTGGTTTTCTACTCCATTTGTTTACTTTAACGTATAGTCTGTTTTTGGTTAACTTTCTGTTATTTGGAGATTAAAATCCTAGCGATTTTCTACTCCATTGGAGATTAAAATCTACATGATTTTCTACTCCAGTTTTATATGGTTTGAAGATATAAAAACTTCGCTGTATATTAGACGTTTGTTTGTGTCATTCTTTTATAGAAATGACGACTGAGAACGAAAATCAGATTGTTCCTATAGTGATTGCCAATGCATCGACAAGCCAAACAACACCGGCATTGGCACCGGCACCGACAGAAAAATCCGAAAAATTTTACGGAATTGATTTCAAGCAGTGGCAGCATAAGGTTCTTCTACTTAACGACTTTAAGTCTACAGAAGTTCATTAAGGAAGATGTTCCTGTTCTGCCTGATGAAACTCCAAACAATGAACGCTTTCTCGTGACTGAGTGGTGGAAGCATTCTGATTTTTTATACAAAAATTATATTCTTAGCGGACTGGAGGACGATTTATATAACGTCTATAGTAATGTAGAGACGTCAAAGGAACTATGGATTACGCTTGAAAAGAAATACAAAACTGAGGATATCGGGTTGAAGAAAGTTGTTGCCGCTAAATTTTTGGACTACAAAATGGTAGATAGCAAGCATGTTATTACCCAAGTCCAGGAATTGCAAGTGATTAATCACGATCTCCTTGCTGAAGGTATAAGTCGAATTAATACTTATGTCGAAAGAAATTATATTATTATTACTATCAAAATTTTCATTGAAGGTTTTGTCATCAATGAAGCATTCCAAGTTGCAGTGATGATTGAGAAGTTGTCTCCTTTGTGGAAGGACTTCAAAAATTACTTGAAATACAAATGCAAGGAGATGTCGCTTGAAGATCTCATTATTCGGTTGAGAATCGAAGAGGACAACAAAGCTGCTAAAACGAAAGGTCGTGGAAACTCAACAATAATGGGAGAAAACATTGTTGAGGATGCTCCTCAAAATAATAGAAAGAGGAAGAAGGCTTATGGACCAAAAAGCAACCCACGCAAGAAGCGGTTCAAAGAAAATTGCTACAACTGTGGGAAAGTTGGTGTCACGACCCAAACTGATGGGCCATGACGAGTGCCCGAGTCTTACCTGTCAAACACCCCTAAGCATGCGTCTAAGATATAAATATGAATTAAGGGTAGGTCATGAATAATATATGTCAATAAACTGCTGAATTACGTGAATAACATACATGAGGAAAACATGTCCAAAATACATATATACATATACATGCGGAATATAGTAGGGCGAGCCGGCAAGACTACTATGGACAACTACATATCCAAGACTGGAAGCCGATAAGGCCACATACTTTCCAACTATACATAACTGTCTGCAGTCCTCTAATAGAGTGTACAACTGTATGAAGGACGGGACTAGGCCCCGTCGTACCCATATCTACATATAAAAATAGCATACCAAAACTAATAACAGCTCCGGATCAAGTGGAGCACACCAACTCTCGCTGATCAAGGATCCTAAAAAGGGGGACCGTCAGCCTGTCTACCTGCACCTGCGGGCATAAAACGTAGCGTCCCCATGCAAAAGGGACGTCAGTACGAATAATGTACCAAGTATGTAAGGCATGAAAATCAGTCCATAAAAGATATAGATGAAACATGGAGTAAAGAATTTCACTTGTAAGTCTAAATAACTTTGTGAATCCCGAAACATTTATAATGTCATGCACGTGCGTATAAATATCGTATCATGCATAGGTATAGGTGTACATAATATCATCAAGCCTCTGAGGGCATCCCATCATATCATCCCAGCCACTGTGGGCAAAATCATCAACATATACTAGTTGATCAGGTGGTGGTGTATATATAACGCCATAACCTTTTCTCATATCCCATATACATATAATATATGCGTATATAACACCATCTGGTCATGGGTCAATGTACATGTATAAATGAATGTAATGCAAAAGAAATACGTTGATAAGACTTCTCGGTATGTCATAAGATCCATATGCTTTCGGATAAATTTTATCAACTACATATTTTTCTGAGACCCATGAACATAAGATATAACAATAAGACACGTGAAAAATCAAGAACATAGGCATCACTAGTACTTCTAAGAATATAGTCATTTGTGAAAGTTGTGCGTTTGCTCATTTTGTTGTATCATATGGGTCATGCCAAAATGAAATAAGGGATAACCTTAATATACCTGAGCCGATTCTCTTAACAATCCCTCTCTAACTCACGTCTTTTGCGAAAAACACATAACGGTGGATTGGAGTAGGGAAAAATCCGTATGATATTCTTGAGAAAGATTGTACCGTGCTCTCTTAGAATTGGATCTTACGCTGCTGTAGCGTTATGAAATTTCATTAGAATTCATTTGGGAATTCATCCGTTACTTAGCGCATACACCCCCCCTTAAAGATGTAGGAAGATGTCTTAAAATTTTAGGTTGTGAGCCCCACATTTTTTATGATTTAGCCACATAATCCTCTAAGGGTGCCACCTTATTAAATGAACTTAACAGTCATATTCATCTAAGGTCCTTGGCTGCCACATTGATGTTCATTAGGATTATCCAAAGATCTTAATTAATTAGCTAATCTCCCACTCAAATCAATAGTTACCCAATTATTTACATAATTAAGAATTATCTCAAATTACTTAAAATACTACTCACCTTTAACACACTTTATACACCTTGCTATCATGGTCATGTGGTACCATGTATGGCACTAGTCTATAAATATCGGGTATTATAGCTCGGACCGTATTTTATCCCAAATTGACAACCTTCAACAAAACTCATTTTCTTTGACCCGTTTACCCTTTAACCTTCATGGCACTTACTTATCGCTTGTTATAAATGACACAAATTCTTATAACCTCAAAAATAATCTCATCTCTGAGTCTACGTCGATTAACTTACGACGAAACTGTAACGTACGAAAACGCGAAATGTAACATCCTTCCCCCCTTAGAAAACATTCATCCTCGAATGTTTAACTTCCCGGGATCTATATAAATTTTGGTAGAGTCGCCTTTGTAACAGTACTACTATCAACCCTTCATGTAGAAAACTCAATAATTCAATGCCACATATTGCCACAATCATCAATCACGACAATGGCCTGACACGACCAATGAAAATAATTAACACAAGAATCCATACTCGTACCTTAAGGTTGTGATGCCTCAGTCGGATCCTTTTCTGGAAGAGGAAATAAGTGAGGATACCTAGACTTCATGTCCTTTTCAGCTTCCCAAGTCATTTCTTCCTAATTTTTGTTTCTCCAAAGTACTTTCACCGAAACTACGTCTTTAGTCCTCAATTTCCAAACCTGTCTATCTAGTATAGCAATGGGAGTTTCCTCATATGATAGCTGCTTTGTGACGTGAACATCATCAACTGACACGACTCTAGAAGGATCTCCGGTGCATTTACGAATCATAGACACATGAAAGACTAGATGTACAGACTCCAAGTCAGAAGGCAAGTCTAACTCATATGCTACCTGATCTACCTTGCGTATTATCTTATATGGTCCAATGTACCAAGGGCTAAGTTTTTCTTTCTTACCGAACCTCATAACGCCTTTCATCGGTGATACCTTTAGGAATACCCAATCGTCAACCTGAAACTCCAAGTCTCGTCGTCGATTATCCGCATAAGACTTCTTACGGGTTTGAGATGTTAATAGCCTTCCATGTATAAGCTTAATCTTCTCGATTGCTTATTGTACCAACTCTGGTCCTACTAACTTAGTTTCCCCAACATCGAACCATCCTATAGGCGACCTACACTTCCGTCTGTAAAGAGCTTCGTATGGAGCCATCTGAATACTGGAATGATAGCTATTATTATATGCAAACTCAATAAGCGGCAGATGATCATCCCAGCTACCCTTGAAGTCTATCACACAGGCCTGTAACATATCCTCAAGTGACTAAATAGTACGCTCAGCCTGTCTGTCTGTCTGAGGATAAAATGTCGTACTCAGACTTACCCGAGTCCCCAATCCTTTTTGGAAGGACCTCCAGAAATTAGATATCCCAGATAATAGATATAGGGACACCATGAAGTCGTACTATCTCCTTAATGTAAAGACTTGCATAATCCTCTGCGGAATATGTAGTCCTAACGGGCAGAAAATGGTCTGATTTTGTAAGTCTATCAACAATCACCCATATAGAATCGAACTTATGCTGGGTACGAGGTAAGCCTACGATGAAATCCATATTGATTACTTCCCACTTCCAAGTTGGAATCTCTATAGCCTGTAATAATCCACCCGGTTTTTTTATGCTCAATCTTAACCTGCTGACAGTTAGGGCACTGAGCAACAAACTCCGCTATATCTTTTTTCATTCTGTCCCACAAATATATTTCCCTGATATCATGATACATCTTTGTTGCTCCTGGATGGATAGAATAACGAGAATAGTGAGTTTCTCCCACAACCTGTCGACGCAGCCCTGCAACATTAGGGACACATAATCGTCCTCGATATCTAAGGACCCCACCTTATGTAATCTTAAATGGTGTCTTATCCTTCTGAGGAGTTGTATCCCTGTAATGAGCTAACACATGATCCTCGTACTGGCGTTCCTTTACTTCAGTTACTAAAGAGGATGTTGTCGTGTCCTGAATAGTTACACCGGTATCACATGAATCCAGTAATCGAACTCCAAGACTAGCTAGCTTATGAATGTCACAGGCTATTCCACTCTTCCCTGGTTGTAAATATGACAGGCTACCCATAGATCTACGGTTGAGGGCATCAGTTACTACATTCGCCTTCCCGGGATGGTATAAAATATCAACGTCATAGTCTTTCAGTAGATCCAACCATCTCCTTTGGCGTAAATTCAATTCATTTTGCTTGAAGATATACTGAAGGCTCTTATGATCTATATAGATATCAACATGAATGCCATACAAGTAGTGCCTCCACATCTTTAGTGCATGAATCACTGCGGCTAACTCTAAATCGTGGGTCGGGTAATTCTTCTTGTGTTTTCTTAATTTTCTAGAAGCATAAGCTACAACTTTACCATGCTGCATCAGTACACCACCCAATCCAATGCCTGAAGCATCACAATAGATAGCATAACCATTGGCCCCCTCTGGGAGTGTTAGAGCCGGTGCTGAAGTTAATATGTCCTTTAATGCCTGGAAACTTCGTTCGCAAGTATCAGTCCATTGAAACTTTGCTCCCTTATGAGTCAACTTTGTCAATGGTGCTGAAAGAGAAGAAAATCCCTCTATAAATCTCCTAAAATAACCTGCCAAGCCGAGGAAGCTACGAACCTCACATCATCTGCTTTGGGCCAAGGCCAAGTCTTTACTGCCTCAATCTTTTGTGTATCAACCCGGATACCTTCACCTGAAATAATATGCCCAAGGAAAGCTACAGAATTCAACTAGAATTCACATTTAGAGAGTTTGGCGTACAACTTCTCTTTTTGTGAACTTTGAGCACAGTACGCAAATGATCTGCATGCTCAGTTTCTGAATGAGAATACACCAATATATCATCAATGAATACAATCAAAAATAGATCTAGAAAGGGTCTGAACACTCAGTTCATCAAGTCCATGAATACTGTTGGGGCATTAGTCAAACCGAATGACATAACACGAAACTCAAAGTGCCTGTATATGGTCCTGAATGCTATCTTCGAAATATCTTTCTCCTTAACCCTTACCTGATGGTACCTGACCTCAGGCCTATCTTCGAGAAACACTTGACACCTTGCAACTGATCAAATAAATCATCAATCCTTGGAAGTGGATACTTATTCTTGATCGCCACTTTATTCAACTGTCTATAATCAATACACATCCGCAAGGAACCATATTTATTCCTCACAAATAACACAGGTGCTCCCCACGGTGATGTACTAGGTCTGATAAAGCCTTTTTCAAGCAAGTCTCTTAGTTGTTCCTTCAAATCTCTCAGCTCTGCAGGTACCATTCTATAGGGAGGAATAGATATTGGATGAATATCTGGTAATATGTCAATAGCAAACTCAGTTTCTCGCTCTGGCGGAAGACCTGGAAGTTCATCGGGAAACTCATTAACCATAGGGATAGATTAAATGGTTGGTGACTCTACTTTCATATCCTGAACCCGAACTAAGTGATAAATATAGCCCTTTCTGATCATCTTCCTTGCCTTGAGATAGGAAATAAATCTACCTCTCGGCGATGCCGCATTACCTTTCCATTCCAAAACAGGCTCCCCTAGAAATTGAAATCGGACCATATTTGATCTACAATCAACGTTGGCATAACAAGAAGCCAACCAATCCATACCCATTATAACATCAAATTCTACCATATCTAACTCAATTAGGTATGCTATTGTAGATTGACTATGAACTACTATTATGCAATCTCTATATACCCGCCTAGCTATCACTGGATCCCCAACAATTGTGGACACCTCAAAAGGGTTAACCAACTCAGGTTTTATTTCAAACTTACAAGCAACCAACAGAGTAACATATTATAAGGTGGAACCTGGGTCAATCAGTGCATATACATCATATGAGGAGACTGATAATATACCTGTAACAACATCAGGTGACGACTCATGATCCTGTCGTCCTACTAATGCATAAATGCGGTTCTGAGGACCGCTCGAGCTAGATGCTCTACCTCTGCCTCTACCACGATTGATTGGTACTTGTGAGCCTTGCCCAGGGGGGCGTACTGATGATGATGAACCAACTACAGATCCTGCTGGCTGAACTATGCTTGCATCACCTCTCGTCGGACAATACCTCATAATGTGGCCTAGATAACCATAAGTATAACAAACACCCAACCACATACGGCACTGCCCGGCATGCTGCTTATCACACTGAGCACATAGTGGCAAGGGCGACCTCATCTGACTTGACTCACCCCTATACTGAGAACTTGAGGCCTTGGAATTCTGACTAGGCCCTGAATATGTGGAACGATCAAATCTCCAACCGGCAAACTGACAGGGTGCGCTGATGGCTAGGCTGGATACCTCGGGTATTGTTGTCTCTAACCACCTCGAAACTCACTAGAAGTACCTGAAGATCTCTCTCTCTCTTACTCTGGCCCCTATCATGCTCACAATCCGCCCTCTGCTTCTGTTTACACTCCTCTACACCCTGAGAGTATGCCTGAATATGAGAAATATCCATGCATGGTTGAAGTGAGACCGACATGCAGTCATTAAGCAGGTGCGACTCCAACCCCATCACGAACCGGTGAACCCGATCCTCTATCTTATCTACAATAGTGGGAGCATACCTAGCCAACGAATCAAACTGAAGGTTGTACTCCTGAACACTCATTTTACCCTGCTGAAGGGTCAATAACCTATCAACTCCAGCCCTTATAAGCTAGAGTTGTACTCCTAGCCAACTCTATCTACAATAGTGGGAGCATACCTAGCCAACGAATCAAACTGAAGGTTGTACTCCTGAACACTCATATTACCCTGCTGAAGGGTCAATAACCTATCAACTCTAGCCCTTATAAGCTCTGGTGGCAGATAATGACGAAGAAAAGCCTCTATAAACTCATGTCATGCCGCTGGAGGGGCATCCTCACCTCTGGACAACTCCTAAGACTCGTACCAATTAACTGCAACATCTTGAAGTCTGTAGGAAGCTAGCTCAACTGACTCAGTCGCAATGGCCTTCATTACCCTCAAAGTCTTCTGCATCCTATCGATAAATACCTGAGGGTCCTCGTTTGGATCTGCTCCAGTGAATACTGGAGGGTCCAAATTAATGAAATTACGAACCCTCGCACTGACAGAGCTATCTGCATAACCAATACCTACTTCCTGATGTCGAGCCTGTGCGGATACTAATTGAGTTAATAGCTGAATAACATCTCTCATCTCCTGACCAGGTGCATCTGGCTGAGGAGCTAGACGTACAGGGGTTGGCGCTGGAGCTAGTGCCCTTCGGAGCTCCTCTGGAGAGGGTGGTGTATGTGAAGTCTAAGATGGAATCTCACTATAAGACTTTCCCCGAGCCCTGGTAACTCGTGGCGCTCGACTAGTAGTCTCATCAGCCACGGACTTGCCCTTCTGGGTGGCTGTAGCCTTCTTAGGCATCGCTTAAAACATAATATATCGTTAGGGAAATGAATCCTCATATCGCACGATCTAAGATAAGAAAGGAGGATAACGTCCTATATGTCCTGTAGCCTCTTGTTTATAAATGTGGTGCACAACACACTCATAGACAAGACTCTACTAGACACGATCTGTAGATAACCCTAAGACAGAACTGCTCTGATACCACTTTTGTCACGACCCAAACCGATGGGCCATGACGAGTGCCCGAGTCTTACCTGTTGAACACCTCTAAGCATGCGTCTAAGATATAAACATGAATTAAGGGTAGGTCATGAATAATATCTGTCAATAAACTGCTGAATTACGTGAATAACATACATGAAGGAGACATGTACAAAAGACATATATACATATACATGCGGAATATAGTAGGGCGAGATGACAAGGCTACTATGGACAACTACATATCCAAGACTAGAAGCCGATAAGGCCACATACTTTCCAACTATACATAACTGTCTACAGACCTCTAATAAAGTGTACAACTATATGAAGGACGGGACTAGGCCCCGTCGTACCCATATCTACATACAAAAATAGCATACCAAAACTAATAACATCTCCAGATCAAGTGGAGCACACCAACTCTCGCTGATCAAGGATCCTAAAAAGGGGGACCGTCAGCTTGTCTACCTGCACCTGCGGGCATGAAACGCAGCGTCCCCATGCAAAAGGGACGTCAGTACGAATAATGCACCGAGTATGTAAGGCATGAAAATCAGTCCATAAAAAACATAGATGAAACATGGAGTAAAGAATTCCACTTGTAAGTCTAAATAACTTTGTGAATCCCGAAATATTTATAATGTCATGCATGTACGTATAAATATCGTATCATGCATAGGTATATGTGTACATAATATCATCAAGCCTCTGTGGGCATACCATCATATCATCTCGGCCACTGTAGGCAAAATCATCAACATATACCAGCTGATCAGGTGGTGGTGCGTATATAACGCCATAACCTTTTTCATATCCCATATACATATAATATACGCGTATATAACGTCATCTGGTCATTGGTCAATGTACATGTATAAATGAATGAAATGCATAAGAAATACGTTGATAAGACTTCTCGGTATGTCATAAGATCCATATGCCTTCGGATAAATTTTATCAACTACATATTTTTCTGAGATCCATGAACATAAGATATAACAATAAGACACATGGAAAATCAAGAACATAGGCATCACTAGTACTTCTAAGAATATAGTCATTTGTGAAAGTTGTGCGTTTGCTCATTTTGTTGTAGCATATGGGTCATGCCAAAATGAAAGAAGAGATAGCCTTAACATACCTGAGTCGATTCTCTTAACAATCCCTCTAACACACGTCTTTTACGAAAAACACGTAACGGCGGATCGGGGTGAAAAAAAATCCGTATGATATTCTTGAGAAAGATTGTACCGTGCTCTCTTAGAATTGAATCTCACACTGCTGTAGCGTTATGAAATTTCATAAGAATTCATTTGGGAATTCATCCGTTACTTAGCACATACACCCCCCTTAAAGATGTAGGAAGATGTCTTAAAATTTTAGGTTGTGGGCCCCACTTTTTTGATGATTTAGCCATATAATCCTCTAAGGGTGCCACCTTATTAAATGAACTTAAGAGTCTCATTCATCTAAGGTCCTTGGCTGCCACGTTGATGTTCATTAGGCTTATCCAAAGATCTTAATTAATTAGCTAATCTCTCACTCAAATCAATAATTACCCAATTATCCACATAATTAAGAATTATCTCAAATTACTTAAAATACTACTCACTTTTAACACACTTTATACACCTTGCTATCATGGTCATGTGGTACCTTGTATGACACTAGTCCATAAATACCAGGTATTATAGCTCGGACCGTATTTTATTCCAAATTGACAACCTTCAACGAAACTCATTTTCTTTAACTCGTTTACCCTTTAACCTTCACGTCACTTACTTATCGCCTGTTATAAATGGCACAAATACTTATAACCTCAAAAATAATCTCATCCTCGAGTCTACGTTGATTAACTTACGACGAAACTTTAACGTACGAAAACGCGAAATGTAACAGCTGGACACAAATCTACAGATTGTCGTGCTCTAAGGAAAGACAGGAAGAATGGTCAAGCAAACATGGTTGAAAAGCACGAGGATATTGATGACTTATGTGCTATGCTGTCTGAATGCAACCTGGTGGGAAATCCTAAGTAATGGTAGATTGATTCTGGAGCCACTTGTCACGTATGTGTTGTTAGAGAAGCATTTGCTACATATACTCCCGTTGGACCCGAAGAGACGTTTTCTATGGGAAATTCTGCAACGGCCAAGATTGAAGGATGTGGCAAGATATTTCTGAAAATGACCTCTGGCAAGATAGTGACTCTGAACAATGTCCTTCATGTTCCTGAAATTAGGAAGAACTTAGTCTCTATTGTACTTCTCGTTAAGAACAGGTTTAAGTGCGTTTTTGTATCTGATAAGGTTGTAATAAGTAAGAATGAAATGTTTGTAGGAAAATATTACCTCACTGAGGGCATTTTCAAACTGAATGTAATGGTCATTGAGAATAATAAAATTCCAGCTTCTTCTTACTCACTTGAGTCAAATGATTTATGGCATAAACGTTTGGGACATGACAGTTATAAAACCTTCCGAAAAATGATTAATTTGGAAGTATTGCCTAAGTTTGAATGCGGTAAATCAAAATGTCAAATATGTTTGGAGTCTAAGTATGTTAAACATTCTTATAAGTCAGTTGAAAGGAATTCAAATCCTTTAGACTTAAGTCACACAGATATTTGCGGCATGAAGTCAATACCATCTCGCGGTGGAAAGAAGTATTTCATAACTTTTATTGATGATAGTACTCGATATTGCTATGTCTAGTTACTTAATAGTAAAGATGAATCAATAGATACATTCAAGCAATACAAAACTGAAGTTGAAACACAACTTAACAAGAAAATTAAAATGATAAGAAGTAATAGGGGTGGTGAATACGAATCTCATTTTAAAAAAATATGTTTAGAATATGGAATTATTCATCAAACAACGACCCCTTACAAGCCCCAATCCAATGGAATTGCGTAAAGAAAGAATCGTTCATTAAAGGAGATGATGAACGCATTGTTGATAAGTTCTGGTTTGCCACAGAACTTGTGGGGGGAAGCCATTCTTACGGCTAACCGGATACTAAATCGAGTACCCCATAGCAAAACACAATCCATTCCATATGAAAAATAAAAAGGAAGGAAGTCCATCTTGAATTATCTTAAAGTGTGGGGGTGTCATTTCTCAAAATGAAATGGAAAGGAATGAAGCCCAAAATAAGAATTTCACATATTTTTATCTAAGAAGCTTCAATCTCAAGTTCAAATTCATAGCATTATAGATTAAATGTTTTGGGTGTGACGATTGAATCCAAAATTATTACTAGTTTGTATTGATTATCAAAGCATTTTGTGACGAAAAATGTAAGTTCAACTTTAACATTAATCATGTTTAAATGAATCAAATTAAATATTTTTTCAGGATGATTAAATTCAAAATTTTACTCGTAGCGAAAAGGCTCATGATGACAACATAACTCAAAAACAAGTTATCAGAATTGAATCAATATTTCTAGAGATTGTCATTTGTCGCGCTTTAGTTTATCAAATAGTGGATCATCTATTATTTCACTTTCTCATCATTTTTGTTAGTTTTTTACCAGAACTTTATTTTTCCACTACCAATAAGTGGAAAGTTTTGATTCTTCTTCTTCAAAAAAAAAAAAGATAGAGAGGGGATAATTTCTCCTATACAAAGTATTGAGTTATTCTTCAATATAGCAAAACACATATTTACTAAGAGCCTAAAATAACTTCAATTTTTAAAGCATTATTGAGTACACATGTATGAGTGAATTTCTACATTTAACAAAAAATAAAATTAACAATCATTAATTATATAAGAGGTTACCATCAGAGAAGAAACTTTTTTTCAAGTCATTTGCAATTGAAAAAATTATAAATGAACAAAAATATTATATGTAACACTACAATTTCGAAAGAAATTTATATGTGACAATATGAAAGCGCAAAAACTGAAGGTGTAGATCATATTTGTCAAATTGGCTTATCATATAAATTCGACTTAGGTTCTCGAAACGGGACAAATAAAATTAAATAATGAGCGCGACTTATACATCGCAATAGTAGCATTCGACTTATAAATTGCAGTGATGAAACACGATTTATTATTTGACACGCTTCTTCAACTAAGCTAGCGTTTGAACGTAAATTCCCAAATTTGTTTTGAAAAATCTGATTTGGGTGAAGTTTGGTTTGAAGATGAAAATATGTTTGGACATCAGTTTTCAAAACATATTTCTCAAATTTATTTTGGAAAAACATGAAACATGTCTTATACCCATAAGTTTAAAAAATTATCACAAATACCCAACAGTCTCATTATCAATAACATTCATTATATTATCGCAAACCATAGTCCTGAATATAAATAAATTTGGCATAAAATTATTATTTTTATAATTAACTACATGATACACTATCAGATGACCGAGAAAACGAAACAACATCGTTACAAAATAATAAATTGTGGACTCTTTTATAAAATATAAAAGTTTAGGGTAATTTTAAAAAAATATAATAGTGATATTTTGGCTCAAGGATTTGGGATTTTGCCAAAATGTAGGCAAAATCTATGGCCAAACGGATCCTAACTTTCACCTCAAAATTTCTGTCGCACATCAACACTTTGTTTCATTAAGAAATTAAAAAATAGTCAGATTTATAAGTGATAATTGAAAAATAGTCACAGTTTTAAAAGTAATCAAAATTTAGCCACATTTCAAGATAAATCTGAACGAAAATATTGTTCAAAATTGAAAAATAGCCGCAACTTTAAAAGTAATCGAAATTTAGCTTTTTCATGTAAAGATAAATCTGAATGAAAACACTGTTCAAAATTCGAAAAATATTCCAACATAATATACCGAAAATTCAGTATAATTCTAGCATATTATACTAGAGTTTCAGTATAATATACCGGTCCAGTATAATATACTTTGAGTTATACACCTGTGCATCTAATATTCACTATATTATGCTGGAACTTTCTAGACCGGTCCGTATTGCAGTAAAATAGTAGCTATTTTTTGATGAATTTGTAAATGGTAACTATTTTTGAATTATTGGTGAGAAAAACTATTTTTACCTTTGTTTTGTTATCTCTTTGGTCTCGCCATTAAAAAAATGTAGACTTCAACTTCGGTGTAAGCTGAACAACTGGTTCATCTGGACAGCTCTTCCCGGGTTAGATGCTTGCCGGTTTTGGTTAGCGTTTACAGCAATTTCTGTATTCTCTGATCGGAGAAAACTGCGGCCGTTGATACTTCCGGGTCGGAATGCGGGTTTGAATCCGATTTCGTTATTGGAAGGGCACATTTACAATGATGCCGTGAACAAGTATGTTTTTTGATTGGTTCTTATTGTGGATCATAATAGATGTTTGTGTTTAATTTGAATTTAGAGAGTATAAGATGTAAATGTATTTTGCAGAAATTGATATCTTTGTTCTTCTTAATACATGAATGCCTGGGAAAATTATGCTTTTTTTTTCATGCTCGTGCTCGTAATAGTTTTATTCTTTTTGAAACAGAGGAAGCATATTATTGTCTAAATATTTAAATAAAAATTGCGTTAGATACTTTCCTGCAATTTCTATTGGGATTTGGGAGTATGCTCGAGTTTTATTGCAAGCCTGTTAGTTACTAATTCAGTTTAATTAAAGTCTTTCTTTGAGTTCAAAAAGAAATTCAGTACTTTTTTCTACTCTAAATATATTCTTCTATTTATATGAAGATATAATACTACTCCACCTATTTTGATTCTCTAATGTAGATGTGTTATATTAAACCTTAATAAATTTCTATTAATTATATATTGAGAACTCAAGTAGAAAATCTCATGAGCCTGTTTAGTATATCTAGGCAAAGACGAGCTCGAGCTTTAGGCTTGTTAAACTTCTACTGGTCGAGTGTGAGCATGGCTTAGAACTCCTTTAGTATTTGAGCCGAGCTCTACTTGTACGTTAACACATTTTAGTTCGAAAATCAAAACTTCGATTGAATTTACAACTCTAGTGTAACACAAACAAAAATAAACATGAAAATTCAGTTTTTATACAATTAGGGATTGCCTTATGGATTTAGATTGAGTCGGTGGTCTAGAGAGTGTGGGAATGCTAAGATGTATCCTTTCATTAATTATTATTTACTCTTACTATTTATGAGGATAATCAGAAATGGAGATTTGTGCATACCAAGGCTAACTATTTTTTATCGAGCTCTCTTGGGAAAATGGTTGTGGAGATCCACATGTGAGGAGAACCTCTCTTTTGTAGGAGGTGCACAGGTGATATGCGTGAAGCATGGATACAGTCAATATGGGTGGCTCTCAGAAAAGTCACATCAAAGAGAATATAAAGCAAAGAAAAAATAATCACAAGACTCCTAACTGAATAAGCAAGTTGGCGAAAGTCACGGAGAGGATGTGGATCATCTTCCACTCCATAACATTTCTCTTTAGAATTATGGGTCGTGATGTTCTCCATTTTCAAAAGTTAATAGGTGGTTCCTAGAACAGTAATTCCATATGACTAGTGAAGATATGGTAGATACAGCTGGTAGTTTCAATGGATCCTTTTTACTTCCATAAATGGAGTGAACCAAGCCAACATATACAAGAATGAGGATTAAAAAGCAGTAAGCAATTTACCATTTTTGATGTCCTGCATTTTTGCTAGTTTTGGAACTTAAAACCTATACTGATAAGCTCATAAAATAAGACACATTCAACCAGTGTTATTAAAAGCTATCGCTTCGTCGATTAAAGCAATGAAGTGATACAAGGTGAGGTGTTACCGCGTAATGGTGAAGTCATCCGCTTTAAAGAACTGAGCGCTTGAAACAATGATGTGCAAAGTTATCCGAATGAGAAACAATCAATTCTTTGACTACCATATTTGAGGAGTTGGATTGATGTCGACATTATTGTACTGCCCTCGTCCTGTTTTGTTGTGAAGGGGTTTGGAGTACGAGAGTCAAAGCACCTAATTTTCAGTGTGGATTTCGGCATAGATATTTCAAGTTTTTTTAAATAAAATTTACATATTTGAAAATTATGTGGAAAGGACCATACATCAGCATAGTTATTAATTCAAAATATTACAACATAGTTTAAGAAAATCTTAGTCAAAGGAAAACTATTTTACTCCCCCAAAATAATGTTAGTGTTACATAAAATGGGATAGAGGGAAAATTCTCGTTGCAATTTGATTATTATAATACTAAAATTATTATATTTGGTATTTCTAATTTTTTCATAAATTGCACGCTTTACTTCAGAGAAGTGTTTACATTATTTCACACTTTTCTTATTGAACTGTTATAAAACCTGATATGATGAACCTTTGAAGAATAAAGTTATCTGTATGCAAAGCCATGCTATAAAATCTTGCATGTTAAGCCTGTGTTAGAAACTTATCATGTAAACTTGCCTAGAAATGCTATGGAGTTTAATCTTTTCCTCTTGTTATGACTCTTTGAGCCTTGGCATGAATGTGACAAAATTCTATCTATTTGTTCTCATCAACATTAAAACGCCAACCAGTTACATGATCTGCCTGTTTTGTTGATCAGTAGATAGGTTTCTACTGGCATGTTTATTTCTATGTTGGTGTTAACTGTTACTTGCTGTGCACTTTCACACGTTAAAACGGAGTTTTTAAATGGATCTACAGCTAATATGTGTCCAATGAATTTTATTTTGTGTAGAAGCGGCAAAACAGGTATATAATCGGTAAATGAGTATGCTAATTTGTAACCTGTACTCATTTTACTAGCCATAGATTTAGGATCTATCAACCATTTACCTATTTTTTCCACCTCTAGATATTGGTAGAGTAGATTAATATATGAGAGACTAGAAAAAATGAATATTGTGCTTATGTGCTTTATAATTTCCATTCATGTGTCAGGTAGAATTTTGTTGACATATACGTTTATTACTCTCAAGTTTCAGTATCATCCTTGAAAACAAGCAGTTTTAGTTTTATGGAAAGTTTCTATTGTCCCAAAAAGCATTTAACTGCACATTTGTGCGTGTTAACATTTTTGGCTCCTTATTTATTTGTTTATTTAATCTCCATCCCATTTCTTCTTTTAGCCGTTCTCCGGGCTCAGGTGATAGGGTATCTAGATTGAATGGAGGTCTAGAACATTGATAAAATATTTGCATGTATAAACTTGACACGGGATTTGTTACAATTATGAAATACATTCGATCACTACCTCCTCACACCCTTCCAGTTCAATCAGTACCATTATCTCCTAATGTTTAGCTAGTAAATTGAACACTGTAGGTGTTTTACCTTTGGCTTTAGTTTTTGACTATGTTTTGGATGCAATGGTCATTTCCAGGAAATAGATTTTGGCTTTATTCTGCAGATCAGAACGTTTTTATGTATGCTTTAAAGCTCGATCCTCGTGATCTTTGCACGGAACACTCGTGAGGAGTGCCACTTGCCTTTTCATCTGTTACAACTCTGCCACTTGCATCAGTATTCCTTCCAGATGCATGCACACTTCATTTCACTGTTCTATATATCGTTCAGGTGCTGGATATGAACTACATAACCCATTTCCAGTAATTCCACTGGCTTCCCTCTGTCCCTGAATAACGGTAGTCTAACCTTTCTCTTTTTCACCAGAGACTCGCTCCAAATTATCAGTGTCTTCATCAGATGAAATTTTTGTTTTGACATCTGCTATCAGCTTTCGTTTACTTGGTATATCTCTGGTACCAGTGCTTGTGAGTATTGTGAGGAAATTGAGTGCATTGATTGTCCACAAAGTTTCCTAATATATTTTTGCTGATAAAGATTTATTTGGTGCATGTTTGTTTCTGTAATTGAAGTATCACCTTGCTTCTTTTCGTGTTTAAATGCAGCAAATGCTTTTATTGGCATTAAGTTATTTAAGTATGGTAGACCGTCAAATATGGCATCCTTGCTGCTCTTCGTGTTAAATGCAGCAAGTGATTTTATTGAAAATCTGACGGCGTCATTTTCAAGTTATTTAAGGATTCTAGAATGTGAATATCTAGATCTAGCAGTCCTGGTTAATTTCTAACTTAGGGTTCTGCTGGAATTAAGTGTTTTTATTCTTCTCTAGATTTGTATAGAGATAGTTGTTAGTTGATTAACTGAAAAAGTTACGTGCAGCGTCCTTGGTATAAGTTTCCTATTTGAGTGCTTCCATTATACCAGCATAACTTACTGGCGGAGCCCTTCGTATAAGGTTTTTCTGGATGATTGTTGAATGAAAAGTTCCGATTCTGCTCATGTGTTTCTATTAGACCAGCATAAATTATCATTGTCAATGAACTTGTAACCTTTGTAAAGTCTTACACGTGCTAGACTGTTCCTGCAGGTACATTACTGGAACGTCAGAGGATCAGGACTTTGTATCGGAGAAAGATCTGGATCATTTTCTGCAACTTCTAGATGGTAAAGACACCTAGCTCCTAGAATTGCTTGACCCATATTCTTAAGGGTTGCTTCCATTTGGATATATCTTCAGTACCTTTTTACCAAATTAAAAAGGGACAATCTTTTAAATTCACTTGTTTTGAGTTTGATTTTTGAGAGTTGCAATTTGACATGAAAAGGCTTGCTTTTCTGTTCCAGAACTTGGGATATGTGTGTTTAAATTACTGTTTTATTTTAACATAATTGGAAGGGTGGTGATCATGACGAGCTTTGTGGACTTTAAAATAGGTGCAACACGTTTGGTACTTTACATGTCCACATTTCAATTCTAAAAGTTATACTTAAGTCAGCTCTGGAATTTTCCATGACCGAGATACCAAATTTATAATGAATTTTGTGGTACGAAAATTGTGTTGATTGTTTTCAAATTGAATCTTTTCATCTATATTTGGAAAATCATATTCATCGGTTTTGCTCTACGTTTTGCTTAGTGGTTTTATCTATCAAGAAAAGCTTATCTCTATCCTAGAATTAATTAATTTTCTTCTTATCACCCTGAGTCTCTTGGTATACAATGTGAACTATGTCTTTGTTCCAAAACTGTCTGATGAACTGCGCTTTCATATAGTGTTTTAAGATTTTCAGACCTTCATGGACTTTAGGACTTATGAAGCTGCTGCTTATATTGTTTGCATGATTTCCCTGAAGTCGATCGATCATTCTACCTACTCGTTTTGATACCAAAAACTGCATCTTGTCTTGTTCACTTATTTTATTGTATCATCATTATGTATAACTTTTAGAAACTATGTACCAAAAACTGCACCTTGTTTTGTTCATTTATTTTATTCTGTCGTCATTATGTATAACTTTTAGAAACTATGTACCAAAAACTGCACCTTGTTTTGTTCATTTATTTTATTCTGTCGCCATTATGTATAACTTTTAGAAACTATGTAGTCACACATCATGTGTCATTGTTTATATTTTCCTGAAACAATGTAGTCATCCATCATATCTGTAACATGAAATCTATTGCAGGGTGCACCCTCTCCAGCTTTTCAAAGGCGAGACAAACCTAGGCGTGTAGACCTGTACTTTTCAAGTTGGGTTGTTAAGCCTGGTAAGTGGTGCCATTTCTAGTGGATGTACAAAACGAAAAATATCAACTTTGCCAATTGTCTAGGACACTATAGCTTAAGATTTACTTTTAAGTGTGCACTTGTAACTATGGTTGCAGTGGAATCAAAGAAAGGGGATGGACTACTGTCTGCATGTGAGGTCACACTATTTCAGTATGAAGATGTGGGCATCCCAAAAGATGTAGCATGGTTAGGGATTCGTCAGGGGCTCTGGCGTACTGTCAAGAAGTTGCACAATGGCCTCCGAGCATATCAGGATGCAAGGAAGTCAGAGGCAGCGGTTTCCAGGTGTGCAATGATGACAAGAATCACTGCAAAAATATCATCTGATGTAGGTACTGGTACTTTGGAGCGAGTCTCTGGTGAAGAAGAGAAACGTGAGACTAACGATATCCAGGGTCAGAGAGGAGGTGGCGGCATCAAGTGGAAATATGGGAAGTATTCCTACGCTGTTGATTTGAGCTTTGACCACGTTCCATTTCGTAAGTGTTCCTTCTTTGGGCTAGCTTCCGAGGGAACAAGTTTTCAGTTTCACGAACTCCACGAGGATTAATCTCATCATGTCTCAAATGGACAAACAATATTTTGTACATTGAGACCCAACATCACTTGTTTTTATTGTTGTTAGTAGTGTGAATTTCGTGTTCTCAATTTGGATAGTTATGGTTTCTAACTTATGTATTAGATCATTTTGACAAGCAGCACAGAGATCAAATTGTTCACTTCTCTTGACTAGAACATTTCCATGTATAGACTGCATCTTATGTTCATATCAACATTTTGATATGAAAATCTAAAGTTGGGATGACTAAAATTGTCTTGAATCAATATTGTAGTACATTTTTCGTAAACAGGTGATGATGTTATGTGCAAAAATACCAACCCTTCACTAATGCTAGGAAATGGTACTGTCATAGGTGAATTTAAGATTTTAAATCAGTGAATTTGAAATAATAGTCCATTCGCTATTTCTTTATGACAATCAAAATGGAATAATAAGTAAAACAATTATTTTTCTAGAAAATATAGTTCGATTCTAAAAAAGTGTATGTGCCATGTATTCACTACTACATTAGCCTTAGAAAAGGTACTGGGATGATTCAACCCTTTTTACTGCGAATTAAAAAAATTATGATGAGGAACGCTTCCCTTTTTAATAGATTTTACGCGCCACAAATTCTAATTAAAGTGGAGGTAATTCGACGATAAACGATTGGAAAACAAAACAAAAAAAAAACTGGTAATTCGACGATAAACGATTGGAAAACAAAACCAAAAAAAAAATACATCTTACTGAATCCAAAGATAGTATGAGAGGATAGTATGGCTTCTCAGGCTGTCACAATACCCAAACAAGGGGTATTTATGACGAAATGACTTACTCTCTAATATTTTGGACCCTTTCTACAATATGCAAATTCATGGCTCAACTCTCCTCTTGTCTCTATGGATAAAAGCTTGAAATGGACCACCTTTTTTTTTGATTTTCCACTCGATGTCCGGTATTCATATTGGGGCCGACTAAATCAGGATTCACGCCGGGAAGTCCCACATTGGGAGGTAAAGCGCTCCCTAACAAAGGCGACTCTATACCCAGGGAGTCAAACCCGAGACCTCTAGTTAAGGATGAAGGAATATTTATCACTTCACCACAACCCTTTTGTTAAATGGACCATCTAATATCAAAACAGAGAAAAAGAAGAAAAAAAATTGCTTCTTCCTTCAACGATAAAATAAAATATACTTACTTTATTTGAAAAAGAATGACGGAATGTTTGACCTAATGGTTAATGAAGTGGATATAGAATCACGAATTCTCAGGTTCAATAAAGCAAAACAATAGGTAATTTTCTTTACATATGTCCAAACTTTGTGGACAAAGTTATCTGATATCTATACTCATGGGAAGTAATGATAATGTGAAGATTAAAATATTCAATTCTCAAAGCAAACTTGGCATTGACAATATAATAAATCATAATTCATTAAGAATATTAAAAATATTTGGAAAATATCATAATCGAAGAAAGAATTATTTGATTCTCTAAATAATAATAGTGTCATATAAAAAAGAACCTAAAATAAGGGTGGCATGTGGGCCGGGCCCGGTCCTAAGTGGGCTTCGCGAGCCCGGTCCTAGGCGGGCCGGTCCTAAGTGGTCCCGGGCTTCGCGGGCTTCTTGTTGGAACCGGCCCGAGACCGGAACTACGAACTAACGGTCCCGAGTTTAAGTGGGCCGGTCCCGGGCCCAAGCGGGTCTAAATGGGCCCAACAGATACTTTCTATTTTTTAAATTTTTTTATACAAGTTAGAGAAAAAAAATAGTAATAAAGATATCTAAGGCAATTCCTTATAAATTATATTATAGAATTGTCACCTAAATTTTTTAATTCAAATTTAAAGACAAAAATATTGTAAAGAGATATTCAAAGTAATGCGTTATAATTTTATTATAGCATTAAAAAATTATGGCAATATCTTTCTTAGTCTTCCTCCCTCCTATGGAATGAGCACAACAAGGTGCTAATACCACCATTGAGAAGAAAAAGAAACTAATCAATATGTGCCAAAATACAAGTTACATATTAATTTACATGGTATCTCTTACAAATTTTATAAATCCTTCAAGATCCGGAAGAATTTCCGTTGGTGGTGGCGGAAAAGAAGCTTGGTCATCACCGCTTCTAGACGAAGCATCATCCTCCGCAAGTTCAGCTAGAATTTCTTCGTAAGTTTCGTCTACCTCTGGTTGTGATTCAGCAAGTCCAAAATTTCTTCTTTCCGAACGGATTCAATCTCTGAAAAGTACTGATTTTTCCATGCTCTCCCTCATAGATGCTCTATAATCACCGAGTTGAAGTCTTGCTTGACTAAAAGTACTCTCTGATGTCACTGTTGAAACTTGAATAGTTAAAATGTCTCGGGCCATCCTTGAAAGAATCGGAAAGTGTTTTTCTTTGTCCTTCCACCATTTCAAAATATTAAATGAGCCGTCGGGATTCACTTCCTCAATTCCCTGTGACAAATAAACTTCAAGCTCATTTAGTTGTGAAAAATCACTAGTACTAGAACCTTGAGAACCCATGAACCCCGCCCAAGCACTAAGTGCTCTTACTACCGCAGTTCTTTCAGATGATTGAGAACTAGAAGAAGAAGGAGTTGGATAATTTGGTCTAGCATGATCTAATGCAACTTGATAAGCATTATAAATAGTTTGAACATTTATTTTAATTGAGGCTATTGCGTATGGAAGTTTAGACAACTTCTCATCTTCAAGTGCTAAACCATTATAAATAGTTTCATACCAAAATTGAGGACCTCCTAATTTCATAGTAGGATTTAACAATGTAGCAACACCATAAATAGGGGGAATAGGAAAAAAATATGTTTCAAATTTTTTTTCTCATAGAATCAATAGCAAGTTGATAAATTTCCCCACCCTCTGAAAAATGATCAAACAAATTTGCAAGTTCTGCAATACAAACTAAACAGTTAGAAATAGTAGGATAATATTGCCCAAAAAATTCATTTGTAGCAATATGAATTTTTTCTAAAAAATCTACAAGCATTTTAACATTAGCCCAATCCGTATTTGTAAGGTGCTTATCATCGTCACTTACATGAGCATTAAATGTTGAGTTTATGGGGTTTCTATATTCATATGCAACAACTAAACTTTCATACATGTAATTCCATATAGTTGGACAAGGTTTAGGAACCTTTCTTTCTCTTAGGTCAAATTCATCGCATCTTTTAAAATATTCTCTAAGTCTACTTCTACGGTTTGAATAAAAAAGTCAATTAAGAGCCATTTCAACCTTTTCAATTTCAACATTTAAAATTCGCATACCATCACCCACAATTAAATGGTAAATATGACAAATACATCTAACATGAAAAATATTACTAAATGTAGGACTTAGTGTAGTGGTAAGCAAGGCTACAGTATTTGTGTTACTAGTAGCATTATCCATTGAAACTGACATTATCTTATCACTAATGAAAAAATATCTACAAATATCCGTAATCGTGCTAGAAATAAACTGCCCTGTGTGACGTAAATTAATTATTCTATAAGCAATAATGCGCTTTTGCTTATCCAATCCTCATCAATCCAATGACTGGTAACAGTAAGGTAATCATAGTCATTACCACTTCAACCAATATCAGTTGTAATAGCAACACGATAATTTATATGAGTAAATAAATAGCGCAAATATTGTTCATATTCATGTTTATATTTATAAATATCGTTCTTTACGGTTGTGCAAGGAAAACCTTTATAAGTAGGATTATGAACTTTTCTAATATAATGCACAAAGTGAGGGTTAGAAGGAAAACTATAGGGTAAGCACATAACAGTAACCATTTTTGTCAATTCTTTCCGATCTTTTTTTGGATCATAATATAAAATACCACCGGTAACAGTGTTAATTCCTGGTTGAAATTGATTTGACCCGGTACTAAGGTCAGCCTGACTAGGTGCACTCGTCCCCTCGGCCAAAGCTTTCATACGAAAACATCTAGCTTTATCTTGAGGGTGT
This sequence comes from Nicotiana tabacum, assembly GCF_000715075.1. Classification (NCBI taxonomy): domain Eukaryota; kingdom Viridiplantae; phylum Streptophyta; class Magnoliopsida; order Solanales; family Solanaceae; genus Nicotiana; species Nicotiana tabacum. Next base: position 13,507,684 of record NC_134093.1, on the reverse strand, counting down.
AGCAATATGTGTCTACTTCTACGGTTTGAATAAAAAAGTCAATTAAGAGCCATTTTAACCTTTTTCAATTTCAACATTTAAAATTCGCATACCATCACCCACAATTAAATGGTAAATATGACAAATACATCTAACATGAAAAATGTTACTAAATGCAGGACTTAGTGTAGTGGTAAGCAAGGCTACATCATTTGTGTTACTAGTAGCATTATCCATTGAAACTGGCATTATTTTATCACTAATGCAAAAATATCTACAAATATCCGTAATCGTGCTAGAAATAAACTGCCATGTATGATGTAAATTAATTATTCTATAAGCAATAATGCATTTTTGCTTATCCAATCCTCATCAATCTAATGACTGGTAATAGTAAAGTAATCACAGTCATTGCCACTTCTACCAATATCAGTTGTAATAACAACACGACAATTTATATGAGTAAATAAATAGTGCAAATATTGTTCATATTCATGTTTATATTTGTAAATATCGCTCTTTACGGTTGTGCAAGGAAAACCTTTATAAGTAGGATTATAAACTTTTCTAATATAATGTACAAAGTGAGGGTTAGAAGGAAAACTATAGGGTAAGCACATAATAGTAACTATTTTTGCCAATTCTTCCCGATCTTTTTTTGGATCATACTATAAAATACTACCGGTAACAGTGTTAATTCCCGGTTGAAATTGATTTGACCCGATACTAAAGTCAGCCTGACTAGGTGCACTTGTCCCCTCGGCCAAAGTTTTCATACGAAAATATCTAGCTTTATCTTGAGGGTGTAGCAATATGTGTCTAGTCAAACTCCCCCTCCCCCTCCCCCGTCCCTCCCCGACTTCCAACATATTTAAAAACTAACTCTTTGCCACAAGTTTTACACTTAGCCCTATTTTTTTCTCTTAGTTGAGTAAAAAATGGCCAAACAACAGATGTTTCTGCCCGTTTAGAAGGTTGTCTAGAAAAAGTAGGGGCATTAACAGGAGGGTCAGACGGGGCATCATTTGGATTATTATTAGTTGGGTTAACTTCAGGAGCAGGACTAGTGGGTGTATCGTCATCCGGTTGCGTTTCATCAAAATCTATTTCTTCATCATCATTTTCATCAATAGTTGGATTACCATAAAGAGCATTCATATATTCATGGTTTAATTGTTCACCGGGTGCAATATTATGGCAAAATTGACTTTCGGTAAATTGTAATAAACTATTATCGCTATCAAGAATAGGAGGTGTAGGACGGGTAATAGGTTTAGGTCGGGGAGCCGGGGGAAGTGGAGGAGGAACAGATTGGCCACTAGATTCACCACTCTTGAATTTTCCCTTATTTTTACTAAATATTTTTTTTAAGGAATAAGTCATCTTAATTAATCAAGCAAAGTAAATAAAACAAACAAAACTATAATATTAAAACTTAAGAGTTGGAATGAGTTTACCGAATTGACGAACAATTTGTTGAAAATTAATTTTCTTTGAAGACTTAAAGACTTGAAGACTTCAATTCACCAACTTCACAATTTTGCACAAATTGTAACAATTAAGTAAGCAATTATAGAAGAATATTAGAGAGAGATTGATGATTTTGTGAGAAAAATGAAAGAATGAGAAGGTATTTATAGTTGAAAATATGGAAAAAGTGTAATTATAAAAAGTTTGGGGTTAAAACAAAGTTTGAGGATTAAATGACTATTTTGCAAATAGCCAACGGCTATTTTGGCAGACCAAACGGCTAGTTTTTAAATAGCCAAACGGTCAAATTTTTTTTTTTTTTTTAAAAAAATTATTCGTTGGGCCTGGATAGGCCCGTTGAGGACCGCTTGAACCAGCCCACTTCTCAACCGGTCCCGGTCTCGTGGGCCTCGCCTATGGGACCGGCCCACTACCCAGCCCACCTCCCCACGGTCCCGATCCTATCCGGTTAGGACCGTTTAGGCTCACCGCCCATTTGGACTTGCGGTCCTGGGCCGGTCCCGGTCCTAATCGGCCCACATGCCACCCTTAACCTAAGAACATGAAGAATGAAATGGATATAGACTCACATACATACACTACACCTTCTTTTTCTTTTGTGTTTTATGCATTCACTGTCTGAAACTCACTAACCCGATTAATTTAAATTTAACCATTCAGGATTTACTAAGGAAAAATACTTGCTATCAAGAGTTTCTCCATTCCTATAACTCAACCCTGAGTCTTCCCGTTAAAAATGGAGAATCGCATTGATTCCATTATACTACTTGGTGACATGCGTATACTATGAATAAAAGGCAGTTAGGCCACAAAATATCTCGCATTTACGCAGGTCCACTTTTTGCATACACTGCAAATTATCCTTATTGGGCCAGAAGCCTTAAATAACTATGGATTTATTTGTTTAAATATAGACCCCACTTTTGGTCCCATAATTTTGGATTAACATTGACCACTTGACCTGTAGCTTTCAATTGTGTCAAATTGCTATCAATTCTTTCTTTTATTGCTAAAGGTCCCCTCTTTAGAGGCCTAAATTTGACTTCTTACCATAAAAACAATCGTAGAGATTTTTCATGTCATTTTAAAGAGTAACATTTAGGCCTACTTGTAATTTTCCTACTTGTTTTAAGTCATTTAAACCTTATCAATAAGCTATTTTATGAAAATGAAATGGATATGATGTCACATGCTATGCAACTTTAGACCTTTCATTTTGATATATAACAAGCTCTTAAGCTTTTGCTAAAAAGTTCAAAAACCAAAAATAATGTTTATACTAAAGAATAGAGTGAATTTTTGAAATTTCATTAGAAATAATTAAACGATCCAAATGTAAGTTACAATTATTGACTCGGACGTTCTTCAAGAATGTTTTCTCAAAAAATTTCAAATAAATAATTTCTCTCTAAATTTGTATTTCGGCACTAAATTTTTTTAAAATTAAGCGCGAACAAAAGAATCAACTTGTGTAAATCGAGTTTTAAGCAAAAATTTCCCTCTCATCAATCTCTTACTTTAGCACCACTTTCAATTATAACAAGTTATTATTTTGACATTTATAAGATTACTTTTATGTGAACAGTATTTCTTGAGAAAACTAATTTGAACCAAAATTAGATTTTTTTTCTTTTTGGTGAGTGTTTCATTTGATTGAAATATCTCATCTGTAGAACTAAAATTGAAGTATTGTGAATGTCTA